>NC_090931.1:1003553772-1003856802 GCF_040938575.1 Ambystoma mexicanum | reverse complement strand
AAGTGCCAGGTATTGGTTGAACAGGCAGGTAGGGAGGTTAGGCCCCTGGTGCACACCACAGGTCGAGCTAAAAATGGAGGAGAGGAAGGAACCAAGTTGAAACTTTATCCTACCTCAATCTTGCATTTCTGTTAAGTGAGTAGTATATGCTGTTGCTATTGGAGGCCTCGCTGCACGTGCCCTATAAGAATAACAGGGCAGGGTAATTTGTGGGACAGTGGATGCAGGGTTGGACTGAGGCATAAAATGTGTCGAGCACCAATGAAAAAGTGGGCCACCGTTGCAAATTTGCAAATGCCAATTCATTCCTTTTATGGCAGACTGTTTGAATAGCACCGGGGGTAAAGGAGGAGGGGGGATGATAAAATGTGGTGCAAATCGTGCCTTTTTGATGAATATTTATTAAGTAACACTGGTCAAAACTACCAGCCGCATTGCGAAGTAACTTATCAAATTGGCCCGCATGTGCCAGAAAAGTGGCCCACTTTGACCAACAAAACTTGCCCACTCTAGCATTTTACATTTTTGGTTCAGGCATTGCCCTATTGACCTATAGGCTAGTCCGAATCTGAGTGGGAGAGGAAGATGGGAAACCTGTGGTGTTGATGTGTGCAGGTCAGTAGAGCCCGGTTCTTCTGTGCCAGTTTCATTCTTTGGGTTTGGCGAAGAAACTTGGGAGTAAGTTACCCATAGGGAAGAGACAGAGAGTTGATAGATCACAGTCTTTTGGGCAGTAGTGTTCGAGAGGACACCTCAAAAGACGGTGTATTGTTTGCAGTAAGGTTAACAGATATTTTTCTGAAGCCTAACCATTTCCTTTCTTCCAGAATATCAGAACAAGCCTCTGATTGTCAGTCGTGTCTATCGGAAATCCTTAAGTGAATGTTGTGATGAGCATTTAAAATGACCATCTAAAGAAGTGTGTTTAGGGGGCAAACTGCATAGACATAGTGAAGGTTATAATAAACCATTAACAGTTTATTTAGAATGTGTATGAATTAAAAACGTGGGAATCATGTAACAAACAAAAAAAGAATGAATCAAAACGAAAGATTATTGATTTTATAGCTTAACTACAAAGATGCTTTCTTTCACCCTCTAATATTTCGATTATATAAAAGCCTTACTCGGGCAGACTCTGGCTCTGCCACCCGGCAGAGATACCCCACTCCTCCAAGACAACTGAAAACATTTTACACGAAAAACAAGGTGCTGCCGCGTTGCCAGGAAAACAGCGCAAATGCATGGATACACCCATCAAGCCCAGATTTACATGATTTTTGTTAAAGTAAATTAACAAGGAATAATTTACTTCAGCAAAAAAATGTCGCACCAAGACTGCAGCAGTGTGCACCCTCTGGCCACTGTGTATGCTTCTGCAGACAATCATGATGTTTCTGATGTCACAGATTGTCCCCAAAAAGGAGCAATCACTCAGTGAACATAATCATCTGCAATGCGTAATGTGTTTCATCTGCCAGTGATCGACTCAGTTACCCATCATGCTACCACAGTAAAAAAAAAAATCGAGGTCGGAAATAGTCACCATATGTAAAAAATAACCTGACATATACACCACGTGTATATGGTGTTTTTATGGATACTTTAAAAAAGTTATAAAATGTATTGTTGTATCTGTTTTTTCTGTTGCTATCCAATTAAAAATGCTGGTCTTTAAAAAAATGTATGAATGGAAAATATGTGCTCTTTCTTTTTTCTTTGCAATATTGAAGATCCCGTTTGCTTCTAATATTTAAGTCAAAGGTCATGCAATCAAATGATATATGATGTGATCATTTATTATATACCCTACAGTAGCTGAAAAGTCAACCCGATTCATGGGAGGGCGCTAATAAACACTGTGATTAAAGAAATATAGCTTCCTTAGATTGCGGGATCCCTGTGCTACCTCCTGCCTGCCTGTACATTGTGCAGACCCAAGCTGAAAAGAAACCGTGGCAACACACGCTGCTAGTGCCACACATACATCTGGCAACAGGTGTCAGATTCCCAAGTGTGATCCACTTATAGGGAGCTCTGAGGGTTTCTTGTGTGGTTCAGTCTAGTGTGTCCCCCTCTTCTTCTTGCTGATAGATTGTATCCATCAGCAGTGATTATTGGATACCGAGGCTTGAGCCTCATTACTCCATCTTCTCGGGTTGAGAATGCAGTTGTGGTTTAGGATTCTTCATGGTCTGTGTGGACTTGTCACAGTAGGGTTGGTTTCACAGTGTCTTTGCTTTGATGGGCCATGTGTAGTGGTTAAAAGTGGTTGCAGTGGTGGCAGAAAGTCTTCCGATCAGAGTGTTTGGGTTCGGGTTCAAGTTCTGATCCAGTCCTTGGCAGAAGTTATTACTCAGCTTTGCTAGATGTTCATCCAACATCTCGATGTCCTGTTCTCTATGAAGGTCAGCTATCCTTGTGAAGAGTGGAGCTCTGGACGCTATCCGCAGGGCCTTGTTCTCGAATATCGGAAGACTCTTCTGGTGTCGATCATATCACCTATCCTATCTCTCACACAAAGTCAGGAAGAAAAAAGCTTTAAAAAGCCCTCCTGGACTCTGATCCAGGCCTACCTATTGCTGACACCTATGTCAATGCTATCTGCAGGCAGGCTATCACTGACATCCTCTTTTCTGTCCCTTCCCCATATCTATGAACTCCCCACCTGGTCTCCACTCTCACCCCTTGTTCCTCTTCTCCCATTAATGGTGGCACTAGATGGGAAGTACTCTTGGCATACTTCTCATCCCCTAGGTGCATCATTAATGTCTATCACAATGGCACTGTCATGGCCCAAGGTTTTCAACCTACTCTTCTCCTCCTTGACCAGCCCCTGCCCTCTCTCATTAACGTCCTTTCTTCTCCTGCTACCGCTCCTTCCTCCTCTCCTCTAGCCTCTCTACCACCACTGACGGGTGGATCTCACCCCTGTACCCCACCTCCGCAAAACTTGCAAAGGTGGCAATCAGCTTCACTTAGCTACTCCGAACAGTGGTGTAACACAAAATGTGGCAGCCCCCTTGCGAGCCATTCTTCAGGCCTCCAACCCCCACACTCTGGGCTGGCCTAGATTACCATGCTTGCTCAATATGCACGAATGTACGTACGAGGGTACGCTGCACACTGCACTAGGAGAAAGATATAAATATGTGTTTTAATGCATTATACAGCGCACTTTCTGAGAAACAATGGCTAAAAGGCCAGAGTGTTTGCAATTGTTTTGTAGGGTAACACCAATCTAAAAATACAATACATGCAAGTCACCAAAATGTGTACTGGAACATTAATGCTTTAATTAATGTAATGCTTTGCTATTAAAAATGCCATGCCACAATGAAACCACGTCCAATTGGCTGCACAATGTAGAGCAGTTGAGACATGTAATAACATATTAGAGTAAAGCATGTGAGGCCACATTTAGACATACCTAGATGGGTTGCACCAAAATACCAGTCGAAGCAATAGCACTTATCATGGGTATTTTCTCACAGATTCCCAGAAAATATACAATGCTGCAGTAAGAAACTGCTAAACTGGCAGCACGCAAATGCCAGTCTAGCCAAGTAATTACACTTAGCAGGACTGCTTTACCAGAGATGCCCAGTTAAAAAAAAGTCAAGTCAAATTATGAAATTACTAGACTGGCTGCACCAAAATGCGTCTCTAGCCCCTAATACCACATAGCAAGCTTGCTTAGCCTGGACATGGATGACCATTACAATTTATTGCACAATCCCCATCCCACCCCACCACTCCAAACTCCCCACAAATCCCTTCTCCCTGCCACCCTTTACCCCAACCCCCAAAATTAGCTTTTCTGCCCAGAATACCTCCATGTCCCTTTTCCTTGTCCCACTGCTTACATATGAGGCTCCTTGCCTCATAGGTAAGTACTGGGATGAGGAAGAGTGGTACTAGGAGAAATGAAGATTACAGGTAACTAAACCAGGTATTACCGCCATGCCCTTCTACCTCATTCCAGTACTTGTGGATGAGTGAAAGTGCCTCATACACAAGTACTGGGTCGAGGAAGAATACGGCTATGAGTAATGAAGATTACCAATAATTAACTAAAGGATTAAACACAAGTAGTGGTGCAACACCATTGAGCTGGCTGGGCTTCAGCCCCCCACCCCGACCCCACCCCCTTCACATTTTGGGCTATGTTGACACAACCTGGCTGACCTACATAGCAGTTGCCGGACAGAACAGGACACAGATGTTAAACAGAACCTGGGTTTTGCTGTTAACAAAGGCCCAGCAATTACTAAAGTAAAGCATTTCACTGTTAGTACCTACATTCAAAGGCATAATTCTTTAGGCAATTGAAATCTTGATGTGGGTTTAGTACTTGCATGCAAGGAAAGTGATTGGTATGGTAGGGAGGGGTCAGGAGACTGCTTAGTCTCACAGCAGTCAATAGGTGGGTGCTTTCAGACTTAAAGGAGAGAGTTAACTGCTTTTACCATTGAAGTTGCACTAGAATAGTATCATTAGAATGCATCAAGAAGTTAGATGCCCCACACAAAAAGGTTTGCCCGTCCCCCACCACCCGTGAAGTTAGCACCTTTACCAACATTTGAAGGGTTAGAACCCCCACCCCGAAATGTAGGTTGCGTTGCACCCCTGAGCACAAGCACACACACCATTCAACATACACACACACGCACACCTGGCCACTCATACATTTAAGTGTGTACCCTTTCACCATGCAGGCACACCCAGACAGCCACCCATACATGCCTTTCCGTGTGCACCCTTTCAGGCAGCCACTCATACATTTAAGTGTTCACCCTTTCACCATACACTCACACCTGCAGCCATGTATACATTTAAGTGTGCACCCTTTCATCATTTAGGCACATCAAGGCAGCCACCCATACATTTCATTGTGCACCCTATCACCATAGACTCACACAGGCATCCACCTATACATTTAATTGTGCACCCTTTCACCATACACTCACACATGCAGCGATCTATACATTTAAGTGTGTGCCCTTTCACCATACAGGCAAACCCAGTCAGCCAGCCATACATTTAAGTGTGCACCCTATCACCATAGACTCACACAGGCAGCCACCTGTACAATTAAGTGTACACCCTTTCACCATACACTCACACAGGCAGCCACCTAACATATACGTATGCACCCTTTCACCATACACTCACACACGCACACATCATGGGGTTGAGGGGAGCCCTATTACAAAAAAAATGGTTTCTTTTTTAAGTCACTCCAACTTCATGAAGAAATTATTTCCATTAACGACCGAACCATAATGGAAAGAATGTCTTTATGAAGGCAGAGTGACTTCAAAAAGAAACTATTTCTTTTTGAAGTCATAGCGCTCCCCCATCCCATGACATGGAGGCCTCCAGCCTAGAGGCTTCAATGTCATGGGGTCGGGGGAGCCCTCGGACTTCAAAAAGAAATAGTTTATTTTTGTATTCACTCTGCCTTCATAAAGAAATGATTTCTGTTACGCTGTAACATAAATCATTTCTTTATGAAGGCAGAGTCACTGGCGTAACAGGGGCCCCCGCACCCACTTGTAGAAAAAAATATATATATTTATTTTTTTTGCAAAAAAAAATATTCTTTTTTCTTTTTGAATTCCCTCTGCATGTATAAGGAAATTATTTCTGTAACAGAAATAATTTCTTTATGAAGTCAGAGTGACTTCAAAAAGAAACGATGGGCCTCATAACGGGTTTGGCGGCAACCGTGCCATTGCTACCAGCAGGTTGCCACCAGAACCGGGGGATTACAACCCTGGCGGTCTGGGAAGTCAGGCGCCGGCAAATGGTAAGTCCCCATTTCCATAAAGTCCTATCGGACTATATGGGAATGGGGACCATAGAAGCACCGGTACCGTTAATAACGGTGCCAGTGTTCCGTGAAAACTATGCGGGTGGGTGCTGTTCTGCCCGGCAGGTCTGACCTACCGGGCAGGACGGCAACCGCCCGCAGTGCTGTAATATGCCGGCCCGGAAACAACAGTGCCGGTGAGCTTACCAGCACCGTTGTTTACAGTCCGGCATAGTTGTAATGAGGCCCAATTTCTTTTTTAAGTGTTAGGGCTCCCCTCAACCCCATGATGTGCGCGTGTGTGAGTGTATGTTGAAAGGGTTCACACTTAAATGTATAGGTGGCTGCCTGTGCGAGTGTATGGTGAAAGGGTGCACACTTTAATGTACGGGTGGCTGCCTGGGTGTGCCTGTATGGTGAAAGGGTTGCACACTTAAATGTATAGGTGGCTGCCTGTGTGAGTGTATGGTGAAAGGGTGCACACTTAAATGTATGGGTGGGTGGCTGGGTGTGTGTGCCTGTATGGTGAAAGGGGGCACACGTAATTTTATGGATGGCTGCCTGGGGGTGCCAGTATGGTGAAAGAATGCACACTTAAATGTATGGATGGCTGGGTGTGCGTGTGTGTATATGGTGAATGGTGTGTGTGCTTGTGTTCAGGGGTGCAACAAAACCTACATTTCGGGGGCTAACCCTTCAAATGTTGGGAGGGGTGCCAACTTCATGGGCGGTGGGGGAGGGGCAAACGTATTTGTTTGGGTCATCTAATTTCTTTATGCATTTTTATGAGACTATTCTAGTGCAGCTTCAATGTTACAAGCAGTTAACTCTCTCCTTTAAAGTTTAAAGCACCCACTTATGGACTGCTGTGAGAATGAGTGGTCTTCTGTTCCCTCTCTACCCTTCCAATCACTCCCCTGGCATGCAAGTATTAAACCCACATCACGATTTCAATTGCCTAAAAAATTTGGCATTTGAATGCAGGTACTAACAGTGAATTGCTTTATGTTATAAATTGGTGGGTTCTTGTTAACAGAGAAACCCAGGTGCTTTTTAACATCTGTGTCCTTTTCTGTCTGGCAACTGCTCTGAAGGTCAGCCTGGTCTGGTCAACATAGCCCAACATTTCAGGGGGGGGGGAGTGCTGAATCCCAGTCAACTCAATGGTGTTGCACCAATACTTGTGTTTAATGCCTGGATTACTTATTGGTAATCTTCATTACTCCTAGCCCTATTCTTCCTCTACCCAGTGTGTATGAGACAGTACTTGTATATAAGGCACTCTGCATCATACACAAGTACTGGGATGAGGTAGAGGTACATGGAAGTAATGCTTGATTTAGCTACCTGTAATCTTCATTACTCCCAGTTCCACTCTTCCTCATCCCAGTACTTACCTATGAGGCAAGGAGCCTCAACCGTAAACTCTGGGGCAAGGAAGAGGGACGTGGAGGTAATTGTGGGCCAAGGAGCTGATTTTGGAGGTTGGGGTGGGAGGGAGAGGGGATGTGTGGGGGGGCAGGATTATACGACAAATTATAATGGCTGTCCATGTCCAGGCTAAGCAGGCATGATATGTGGTATTAGTGGCTAGAGAGGCATTTTGGTGCAGCCAGTCTAGTCATTCCTCAGTTTGGTATGACTTTTTTTTAATGAGGCATTTATGATAAAGCAGTCCTGCTAAGTGAATTACCTGGCTAGACTGCCATTTGGGTGCTGCCAGTCAGCCGTTTCTTACTGCAGCATTGTATATTTTTCTGGGCATCTGTGATGAAATGATATAAGTCATTTATAACGCACCTGCACACAAGTGTTTCTAGGCGTGACAAGACAACGGATGGAAGATAGAGGGAGGACAAGACAAACAATCTTACTAGGCCTTGTGTCATTCAGATCGTGCAAGTGCGATAACGAGAAGCGCAAGGGGAAAGGGACGGGGAAGTGCAAGGGAGAGGGGAGGGGAAAACAGGGCAGCAATGCTCTGAGTAAGTGCTGTCAGGGCAGCACAGCTCTGGTTAGTGCAAGGAGAACAAGGGACTGTAGGGTTACAGTTACAGCCCCTAAGTGCTTGGTAGGACCAGAGGCAGTGCAACGGTGACTGATCATGAAAGAGTCTCGACTCAGTGAGACTCTCAGGGTAGCCAAGCAACCAGTCGGTACAGCAGACAGGTAGGTCAGGCAGGCCAGCAGGGGAGGGAGAGAGAGAAAGCAGAGGAGAAGAGGAAAGTTTTGAGCTGCTTCCAGAACTTCAGGTGGTCTGCTAAAGCTTGAGAGGGGCAGGGAGGCTATTACAGAGGAAGGCACCTGTAGAGGAGAGAGATCTAACCCCCACTCTCTTAGTGGAGAAGCATCTAACCCTTAGAGAGTTGTAGGTAGCTGAGCGAAGGGCTTGAGAAGGAAGATATTTTGGAAGAGAGCGTTGGATGTAGTGCGGTCCCGGGCCCAGAAAGCCTTGTGGACAATGCAAAGGGTCTTGAACTTGATACTTGCAGCAACTGGGAGCCAGTGGAGAGATTTCAGGGCTGGAGAGATACGATCCCTGTGCTTGAGGCCAAGGATAAGTCTTGCATCCCTTTTCTGGATTAGTTGCAGGGGCTGGATAGTAGAGAAAGGCAGATTGAGGAAGAGGCTGCTGCAGACAGTGAGCTTCTGGGGGAAAATGAGAAAGGGAAGAGTCCCTTTGAGGAGGAGCAGCTGGTAGTGGGACGTCTTGGCAACATCTGAGGTGTGAGGAGAGAAAGAGAGGGGAGTCAAAGATGACACCAGTGTTGTTTGCCACACAGGAAGGCGAAGGAAGAGGGCCCAAGGTGGGCGGCCAGAATGAGAGAGGGAAAGCACGGGCAGGAGTCCAAATGAGAAGGATCTCCATCTTACTGACATTAAGGCAGAGATAGTTGGAGGCACACCAATCCTGAATCGCGGATAGACAGTCGGGAATGAGCAAGAGATGAGAGGAGTCTGAGGGGATTCTGAAGGATAGCGGAGTGTCATCCGCATAACACTGAAAGTTAGAGGAGAATGTAGAGATCAGGTGGGCCAAAGGGGCCACATAGAGGTTGAAAAACCAGAGTGAGAGGATGGAGCGGGGAGAAAGGGACAAAGTTGGACCTGGGAGGGGCAGTCCAAGAGGAAGGAGGTCAGCCACTCAAGGGCCTGATCCGTGATGCCCAGGTTCTCATGGAGTCGATTGATCAGGATGGCATGGTTGACCGTGTCGAAAGCACAGGAAAGATCAAGGAGGATGAGGACAGAAGGAATGCTGGTATCAAGGTTAGAGAGCAGAACTTCACAGTTGTTCAGGACAGCAGTTTCCGTGTCTCTGGCACTGAAGCCACACTGATGGTCATGGAGACAACCAACAGATTCCGTGTGGAGAGTAAGCTGGGAGATGGCCAGCTTTTCCAACAGTTTGCCCAGGAAAGGGGTGATGGAGATTGGGTGATAGTTTGCCGGGCAGGCAGGATCGTCAGAAAGCTTCTTGAGGAGTGGGTGCATAAGGGAGTGCTTAATGGGAGAGGGGAAAGAGTGATTACAGAAATCGGTCAAGGCTGGAGCGAGGGTGTCAATATGGTTCTTGATGGTTCTGGTGGAGCAGGAGAGCACCTGTTTGGATGACACTTTCATAGATCGGACTTGTCTAGAAACCTCGTCAGGTGTTGTCAGAGAGAAAGAGGAGAAAGGAGGAAGAGAGGTAGAGATGGCCAGAGGGGGCCGAGAGAGGAAGAGGGAGAGGAAGAGGAGATGGAGGACAGGATGCCCTGAGTTTTAGCGTAGAAGTGAGATGACAGAGCCATACAGAGGGCCTGGGAGGGAACAGGAGATGTAAAGACCTCAACAGGATTGACCAGTTCTTTTCAGATTTTAAAGAGTTTGGCCATGTTGTTAGAGGCCACAGAGACACGGGCTTGAATGTGTGTTCTATTCTTGATGAGTGTTATTGCTTCGACTGCCATTTTGGTGCAACCAGTCTAGATATGTCTAAATGTGGCCTGGCGAGCTTTACTATATTGTTATTATATGTCGACACTGGTCTACCTTGTGCAGCCAGTTGGACATGTTTTCATTGTGGCATGGCATTTTTAATAGCAAAGCTTTAATGTTCCTGTGCTCGGTTGGTGACTTGCATCTATTGCATTGGTGTTACCCTAAAAAACAATTGCAAACACTCTGACTTTTTAGCCAATTTTTCTCAGACAGTGTGCTGTATATTATATTAAAACACATATGTATATCTTTCTCCTAGTGCAGTGTGTGGCATATCCGTTGAGCAGCACGTTTGTGCGTATTGCACAAGTTTGATGATCTAGGCTGGCCCAGAGTGTGGCACGACCCTTGATTTGTTGATGAGTTGGGGGGCCCCCTCAGCATGGCTCGCAGGGGGACCCCACATCTTGTGTTACGCCACTGGGCAGAGTGACTAAAAAAAGAAATATATCTTTTTTTAGTCCAGTGGGGCCCCCTTCGAGGACATTTGATGGCAGGTCCCCCCACACTGCAGAGAGTGCAGGGACCCCTGTTACACCAGTGACTTTGAATACTTGTTCTGCTGTCATACACTCCTCTGAATTCTTTCTCCTTCTTGAAGACTTTGACCTTGATGTCCTTGCCCTTACCAAGACGTGGATTAATGCCAGCTCTGTCACTGCTCTTGACACTCTCCTTCCCGAGGGCTACAAAATCCTCTCCAAACCCAAACCCAACAGGCCCTACTTCTAACATACCTACTCAATGCTACTCCTCTTTTGAATGCCTAGCCTGTAGGCTTGGGGTCTTGCCTACTCTCTCACCATTGCTAACATCTATAGGTCCCTTGCCCTTATTTCTCTCTTGCTCACTGAACGGGCTGACCTTGCCTCCTCCCTCTCCACCTCTTCCTCCAAACTCCTCCTGCTTGGTGATTTCAATATTCACCTAGACTCCCTTGAATCAGTTCTGTGTCCTCTGTGACTCCCTCTCTCTCACTATTCTTCCTTCCGGCCCAGCCCACTCAGCTGGACACACTCTGGATGCCCTCATCTGTGGTGACATCCCTATCTCCAACCCGGTCACCACCCCCTCTCCTGGTGTGATCACTCTATCCTCTCCTCACCGCCTGTGGCCCCTTGGCCCTCTATCTGAGCCACCCCCAGTACTGCCAGTCCTTCACCGTCATTCGACCGATGCAGCGTATGTCGCGGCTTTTGCTTCCACCATCATCTCCCCCACACCTCTGCTTCTGACTCTCCCTCTGACTCTGTCCTTCTAACCTGCACCTCTCCATCTATAACATCCTCAATAGCCTTGCCCCTGCATGAGTATCCGCCTAAAACCTACCTCCAAGAGTAACGGCTGGTAAGACTCTGATCTAGCATCTCTGAAATGTAAGTGCAGAGTTGCTGAACGGAAGTGGCAGACCTCAGGCTTACCCTCTGACAAACTGGCCTACCACCTGGCCCAAAGGCAATATCTTTTCTCTGTCCACTCCAAGAAAGGGACCCACATCCATACCTGCATCTCTGGAGCCACGAGCAACTCATCTGAACTTTTCAAAATCTGCAAGGAACTCCCCAATCCAAATGCAATCTCCATCTCTCTCCTTCCTCCCAGGCTCTCTGAACTGCATTGTCCACCCATTTCTCATCTAAGACTCAGGACATCCTGTCCTCACTCTCCTCCACCCCCCATCTCCAACCCTGATCCTGTTCCCCTGCCTCCTTTAGCTCCCCTCCTTCTACACACAGCACTCTCCTCCCTCCTGCTCTTAGCAACGAATGAGGTCTTTAAAGCTGTCCGCTCTATGAAGGTCTCCTCCAAACAGGTGCTCCCCTGCTCTTCTAGGACTACTAAGGACAATGGGCCTCATTACGAGTATGGCGATCGTGATACAGGGCTATTCTGGTAGGAATGTACCGGCACCATTTCTGGACCGCCATACTCTGACAATGCCAGTAGGGGCACACATCCCCTAGCAGGCCTGACTTGGTGGGAAATCAGGCCCCTACCGGCATGTCTCTCACTGAAGCACCCTTAGCATTGGTGGCAGTTCTTCAGTATCCCTATGGGAATGGGGGTTTACTATTCCACCACCACTAGTGATAACCCAGTATCACCGGGATATCAGGCTGCAGAATCGGTGTTACGGGGTTTGCGGCAGGCGGTGAGTTACCGCCAACCACGTAATGAGGCCCTATATCTTCTCCCTCACCCGGCTCTTCTCGACTTCTGTAACCACTCCTTCACCACTGGCTATTTCCCTCTATCCCTCAGGCACTCCCTTGGGCACCCTCTCCTAAAAAAGCCATCTGATGACCCCTCCCACCCAGCTAACTATCGCCCTTTCTCCACTACCCTCTTCCTGGGTAAACTCTTGGAGAAGCTGGTCCTCCCCCAACTGTCCCTCAACACTGAACTTGCTGGCTGCTTCCATGACCATCAATCTGGATTCTGGGCATCCAGAGGCACAGGAAAACTGCTCTCCTGAACATCCGCGAAGATATGCTCGCAAATCTTGACTCTAACTCTCCTTCTGTTCTCATTCTCCTCAATCTCTCCTCTGCCTTTGACACAGTCAGCCATTCTATCCTCATAAAAAGACTCTGTGTTACCCTCGGCATAACAGCCCGGGCACTGGAATGGCTGACCTCGTTCCTCACCAATCGCCCTTCCCAGTTACAACTGGGCCCTTTTTCCTCCAGCACCATACTTTCGACCTGTGGTAACCCCCAGGGATCTTTCCTTTCGCCGTGGCTCTTCAATATCTATCTTGCCCCTCTAGCTTACCTGACCTCCTCCTTCTCTCCTTATTTCCAGTGCTATGCTGATGACACACAGCTTTCCTTCAAACTTCCATCTACTACCTCTTCTTCGTCCTCTCTCATTCCTGATTGTCTGACCGCCATCCAGGCATGGTGTGCAGCTAACAATGTTTTTCTTAATGCCATTAAGAGGCAGATCCTTCTCATTGGGACACCTGTGCCCTGTTTTCCTCCTATCCCCTGGCTGCCCTTCTTGGGCCCTCTTCCCACACTATCCTGTGAGGCCAAAAACCTTGGGGTCATCTTCTACTCTGCTCTCTCCTTCACCCTTCACATATTTTACCTTGCCAAGAAGGCTAACTTCCAGCTTCACCTCCTCAGAGGCATTCTCCCTTTTCTTGCCTTCCCTTAGAAGCTCAATGTCTCCAGAGCTCTGCTTCTCACTAGGCTGGACTAGTGCAACAGCCTCTTCCTCAATCTCCACCTCTCCTCCCTACTCCCCCTTAAGCTACTCCAGAATAGGACTGCAAGACTTATCCTTGGCCTCAAGCCCAGGGGCCATATCTCTCCAGCCCTAAAATCTCTCCACTGGCTCCCTGTGGCTGTGAGGATCAAATTCAAGACCCTCTGCATCACCCACAAGGCTTTCTGGGGCCTGGGACCAGGCTATCTCCAACTTTTCCTACCTACATACTCCTCTGATAGAGCCCTCTGCTCCTCTAATTCCAATTATTTGATTGTCAAATGCTTCTCCAAGCAGAGAGAGGGGGGCAGTTCTCTCTCTTCGGTTGGTGCCTCCCTTTGGAACAGCCTCCCTGCCCCTCTCAGACTTGAGCCAGACCTCATTAAGTTCCAGAAACTTCTAAAAACTCTGCTCTTCTCTACCTCTTTCCCTTCCTTGCTAACTACCCCAGTGTCCAACTGAATCTCAAAGGATACCAGGCACGCTACCCAGTTGACACAAGCACTGCCCCCCCGCTGCACTGCCCCCTGTGGGCCCCTGCTTGGCAGCTGTGCACCCCACCCTTGGATTTGTCCACCCTAGCACTTAACCTCAGGCCTCTTCCTTGGTTTCCCTTGGCACTTGCCTCCCGGGCACCCCTATGCACTTGTCCGTTCCTTGCCCCCCCACCCATCCCTATCTCCTGCACTTATCTTCACTGCACTTGCACATCTGCATGCCACAAGGCCTAGTAGGACCACCATTGAATATTTACTGTTTTGTCAATGTTATTAATTCCCTTGTTCCCTCCCCACTTAGCCTTGTGGCACCTGTAAACACAATTCTGTTGCATAGGCGCCTAAGGAAAGCTCAATAAATAAATAAAATAAATAAATATATCAGACTTCAATGTGATGCAGAACCCATGCTCCAGGTTCTTTGTAATAAAAATTCACAGGGTTTCTGGAGACAAATAAGCGATTCTGAAACCACACAAGCCTCTGCTCAGATAAACACGGTTTCTGAAGCAAATTGACATCTCACTACCAGAAGGTTTTTGCGTTACCTGTGACTCATGATAATCATGAACGACTTCCCATCTCTCCTTAAGGGGAAGGGTGGAAATTCTGGGAGGAGAAGGAACACATTGAGGAAATTATTATGAAAATCACCACTTCATGTGCCGTGAGCCCAAATCAACTATCAAATATTTTATTCAAGGGTAATCCCTCCACATGGGCCTCTACCCAGGCTACATTGTGACATAATGTAAGAAATGCCTACTCCGTTCCTAAATCTTGGGCCACTGCATAAATTGTACCCATTTTCAAGCGAGCCTGCTATCAGACCCGCAAAACGATCGATCAATAGCAATTCTTGACGCTGACAGTGAGTAATTTTCGGGCTTGCTGTTGGAACATCTTGGAAATTGGCAATGCTGTCTTGGTCTGATTCAAAAATGGCAGACAGGCTTTAGAAAACTCCTAGGTACTTCACTTAATGAGCTCTTGTTAAAAATAATCATGCGCCAGGTGTGGCTGGGTAAATATCGATCAGTCTGTGTGGCAACCATAGATCTTTCTGCCGCAGTTGACATGGTAGATGGAGGGCTCTTATGGAAAAAACTTGGAGTATGGGGTATTCCTGAAGAATTGCTGAGTCTGATCATTGGGTTGCATGATTGATCAAATGTCCAGATTAGATTGGATCAAAGGTGGACTCTATCGTGGCAACGTGTATACATTTAGAGCTGTCAAGCAGGTATGCCCATTGGCTCCCTTCCTGTTTAACCTATATTTGTCTGACATTGGTCATTGTCTCGAGGTATCTGCATTCACCACGCCGAAAAATCCATGGACTCAAACCAATATGGCTGGCCTATGCAGATGGCCTCCTCCTGCTATTTGATTGTACACCCATTGATCTGCAACACCTGCTCACAGCATTCACTACCCATGCACAGGCACATTCCTTTTCAGTCAATTCATCCAAAACCAAAGTTCTCCACTGCACAAAAAAGAAAACAAACTGGTTTTACTTGGAGAGTAGGTAGTGATTGTCTGATAGAAAGTGTTATCTATCTGGGCTTCCAAATTTTAGCAAAAGTAAACAAGCTCCAAACGAAGGAATTGTTTAAAATACGTACTAAAGCTCTCTCCATCCAATTCAGTAGGGTGGATTTCAAGTTTGGAAGTTCTCGCTAATCTCTCTCATAAAACTTTACGAGGGTAAAATATTGCCAAAGCTTTTATATGCAATAGAGATTCATGCGGCCTGGATTCTGGAAGGAATGATCTGGAAGTGAGCTCTTAGGGTTCTCAGCTTGGTACCTATTGCTGCAGTAGAATTCGAGCTGGGCAAATATTCCCTTAAATGTAGGGCTCAGTGGAAATTTGTATCTCTTTTTTATTAAATATTGGTTCCAGCAAATAATTCCTTCTTTATTGATTTAAAGAGTATGTTTGAGGCAAAGGAAGAAGACTTTATTTTAAAATGTTTCAATCATTGTTCCACCCTGCTTGAGAGATTGGGGCTATCGAGGGAGGAATTCATTGCGATCCCTGGTCACGTGAAGAGGGTCCGCTATCAAATCGATTGGGCTACTACTGTGGAAGAAATGCAAGGTTATGGCTCCTTGCAAGATCTGGAGAGGGACTATAAATGACTGTGGTTCCTAGCTCCCTATTTGGCAATTTATCCGATACAATTGCAAGGAGGACTTTCTTAAGATTCAAATGGAACTTGATTTTGACGAAGGAAGTCCAGGTGAGGTATGGTCTTTTGCGACTAGCCAAAGCAGAGTATAGATTCTGCAGTGTCGTGGGTCAATTAGAGACACTGGAACAGCTATTCATTTTCTACTAGCGTTCATGAGAAGCGTATGAACTACTTGAGAAGATTTTCTAAATTACTACTGATGGGTGAGAACGAGTTGGTGTGGCTGGTAGGACCACCTCATCTGCTCTTGCAGTTATGGGATTTCCTAAATCGCTAGAATTAGAGCATACTGAATTGGTTGAAGTTGCCCAATTCTCGTTGCCTACTCTGGGGAACAAATGCATTGTGACGTTCATGTTTTTTAGGAGAAGTTTAAAATTGGAATGAGATTTTTGATAGCAAATAATTAATGTAATTTACGTAATTTTATAGGACGCTTGAACGTACCTTTAGAAAATTATGCTGTATTGAATTGTATTTGTTGTTTTAATGGCTATTTTTAGTATATGTGAATTATTTTAGGAATTTTATGAAAGGAAAATAATAAGATGTTTAACTGGGTGATTTTACTTTTATTTCCTACTAATGTGTGTGTATCTGATATAAAAGAAAAATGTTAAACATTATTTGCATAACTAACATACAAAAGAAGCAGTGTTTTATTTATTTACTAACATACAAAAGAAGCAGCGTTTTATTTATTTACTAACATACAAAAGAAGCAGCGTTTTATTTTGTATGTTTGTTTACATGAAAAGAAGTAGAATCAAAAGAAATGTTAACACTTCTTTAAGGTCACGTGGAAAACATAGTTTAAAAAGCAGTCTTATTCTTTTTTGCCCTAGTGCAAATTTGTTTAAATAACACAGATTGTGGAAAAAAAAGCTGTCTTCTCCATTTCATGTTATCTAAGCATTTCCTCAATGTTTGGCGCCAGTGCAAATGTCAGATCAATTGGTCCAGGTATTCCATTTATTTACAGGGCCAGTAGCATCCCAGTTCCACATTAAACATGTTGTGCAAAGAAACCTATCATGTGGATGATTAAAGCAGCAGCTGAGAGGGCCCCCACCCAATATCTTACAGGTCCTTACTCTGACCCTCCCTGGGAAGTCCTGTGGAGCTCAGAGAAGACATTCACCCTGGCTGACGAGGAGACAAGTCACCTTTATTGTTCTGTTTACGTGGGATATATTTTGTGTCGGGTGTGGAAATATATGCTGCAGTGATGTGGCCAATGAAGTCTGCACTGTTGTTGCTAATCTCATTGGCCATGAATTGCGACAGCAGTAGCCCATTTATGTGGCAATGCAAGATCAGTTCTCAAAAGAGAGCTGTTCTTCATTGCTATTCACAACTCAAGTGTATTATGGGAGATTTCGTTGTGCCAGTGCTGTATCCCTGCAGTCTCACAGGTAGTGTGCCCATTACGCACCATTCGTGGACAAATGTCAACTTTCGAGATGGTTATAGACTGAGTACCAGGTAGTGCTGGCACCCTGCCCTCTGACGGCTGCAATTGTATACTGGATCGCACTTCACAAAAAAGTGTTTCTGTGGAGGTCAGATGGCAGGCCAACATAGTAGGAAATGTTGAGATGCATTTTCTCCGGATGAGAGGGTCTACTCTACCTTCGGAAAGCCCTCTGCTCCTTAGTGTTCTGATTTTGCGCACGAAACACATAACTTATTTGTCAAATGTCTTTGAATAGCGATCCTTTCGGAGTCCTTGAATAAGGGTTGGCCTGCAAATATAGCATTTAAACATTGTTTGGAACTGGGTGACACTTTGTATTGGCTTTCAGGAATGTATCTCACCCAATCGGTGTTGCCAGACACATGACCTTGAGAGAACCTGAATATTGGATGCTGTACTGGTGGCAACGAAAGCTCTATTCCCTGGGCATGTTCCAGCAGGTGAAAAGTAGTGCTACATGTCAAATGGGGCTATTATGGCAATAATCAGAGAGATCATGTACCAAAGGAATCTGGAAAATGGTGAGTCTAGTGACTCAAAGAAAGTCCTTTTTGAAGCTGGTGTGGAGAGAAGAATTCCAGCCAGTTAGGTTCTGTGAATGAAGAGTTCTGCCCTCCCACTGGTAGTGCCTACCCGCTGAATGGCTGTTAGTAACCAGCAAGGGACAATCAGATTGTTACAAACGATACAAAGATTGTTACAAAGAAGATGGACTGGTACTCCAAGGAAAATTAATTTTCTCTTGGAAGGGTCTTTTGCACAGGCTAGTAGTAAACTGATCTCAATAGTTTGATCCGCCATCGAATTTCAACTGCACTTGAGAATCAGCAACGTACATGTGATTCCTGATTGTGTAAGACTTGATAATCTTTGTGGGTTGGTGCACGGGGAGGGGCAGCGAGTGGTGCAGGGTGTGCAGATGCAATACTGAACAGGTGACAGTGCAGATTCGGTATCAAAAAGAACTGAAACTACAGCTCTGAAGGGGGAAAAGATGGGGGAGGGGTCAAACGTACATTTCTAATGCTGGTGGGACACGCCCTACACAATCATCAAAAGGGTGATCGGTGGAAGGAAATCTTGTCTAAAAGTTAGTGGGCAGCCTGCCTTGCCAGCAGCTTTGTAATTTGCCCTAGCTCCTTCAAGTCCTTACAACGTGGCTTGCTGTTCTAATGTGTGGGCATTTTCATAACTGCCTCTCTCGTCCTCCACTAGCTCCCGTCTCTCTTTCACACACTCTCTATCTCTCTTCCTCTTTGACTCTGTACCTACCCCCACCTACCCCTCCCCCTCCTGCAATTTTAACAGTTTTCCTTGAAATGAACATTGCAAAACTAGAAAAATATGTCGCATGGGGGCAGTGAAAGTTAATAAAGTGGTTTGTACTGGATCCAGTTGTCGACGTCTCTCGTATTGCTACTGCGGCTTCCATTTGCATCATGGCACTGGTTCATGGTGTCCACTGTTTTCATTTGGTCTCCACGGTTCAGCTGTGCGAAGCTGTTTTTCTCCACTGGGCCTATATAGTGTAATGGTCATAAGCTCATGTATCAGAAATACATCCAGTAGAAACCATTCGAGACTGGTCACTTTTAAGTTCCATCAGCCTTCGTCCCTATAGGCAAGAAGGATGTTGCCACCTTTCTGTCTTCCCCAGTAATTCCTAACCCTTTTCCGGTCCGCTTCCATCCCAATCCTTAATTCTGTTCTTATTTTCAAACATGTTGCCAACTTTGTCACTCACTAGCTTGCTTTGTCTAAATGGTTAATTTAATGGCCAGAAACCCAATGGAAAAAGATTGTGCCAAATGCTCCAGACCCTGCTATTTTCACATGACATCTTAAAAATAAAAGGCCGTTTCTCCCCAGAGCGTTCCGATGAAAAGGCTGATTTATTGGTTAAATAAATGCTGACATCCTTGTAGTTAGCAAAAGTGTTCAAGGCAACGAGGAATAATAATACCTGGCATATACCTGGCATATATCATTAATGTAGCAGGCTATTCTCATTGGAGACAAAACGCATTACAATCACCTGACGAGTTGTATAAATTATTGACACAATTCATGACAAGATTCATGACAAGATTCATCGCCAAGCAAAAATAATGACAGTGCATCAGCAGAAAGAACAGCGTCCTGCCTGTGCCCGGATTCGAGCAGCAATGCAGCCTGTCTTTCCAATTAAGAGCATAAACTACAGAACGCTCACCTGGATTCAGAAGTCGCGAAACATAAAGAGCTCGCAGCCGTGTGGGGAGCCAGTAGATTGGATCTGCGGCGGGTGCATCCAGCACGGCTCTCCCTCCCTTTCGCTCTGATAGGGCGACGGCCACGAGGAAGCTTTTAAGAGACTATCGATTATTTGCACACAGGTAAATGACCTCCCGGACCTAATACCCGAAGTTCAACGGCAGCTAATAATTCTCTATCTCGAGTAAAGGACTCTCCCAGCAAAATAGTGCGCGCGGTGGCCATCAATGTCTCGAAGTTCAATCCCAGCCAGGTGCTGCTCACAGATTCAGGCCATGTCACAACACGCGTCCCAATGAATGTAGTGCAAAGCAACTATACCAGGGACATTTAGCTGCATAGCATTAGTTTCATGGATTGTAGCTTTAATAAAATGACAAGGCACTCGGTGGTACTGGAACCCTGAGCTTTCAGGGACCTGGACGACATACATTGCACCAGTACAGGACATTGTTGTACTAGTATCGGCCAACTTTGCAAAACCTTCACACCAACCAACTGGTGCAAAATGCTGGTTATACACTTTGTTCAGTGCAAATGTTGCTGCGAAATGCCCCCACTACCTTCCAGTTCCGCAAAACACAAAAAATATAGCTTTCAACAATATCTTCGGGTCTTATAAGAATGACGCCCTCCAGCCACCAACAGCACTGGGCTACTTGCTAAAATGCCAAGCCCAATATTGGTATCCTCCTGTTGTAAAGCCATCCAGTGCTCTCAAAATGGGCTTGCGCCATAAACAATACATATAAAGTTCAAATAAAGCACCATGGGCCGGCTCACATGTACCAGTAACGGGCACATGTTATGGTTTTTGCTTTTGCATATATAGAAGTCTCATGTCACTGAGTGTCTAGGGTTCCATGTGTTAAAATAGCGGCAAAAATGGCAGTGATGCGAAATATCGCGGCAAAAAGGCAATTGGTTTGCTGACGCAATCAATGTAAAGGATGCGGGGGACACCCCAGCAACCCCCGGACCCATTATACCATTTAAGGGAAGCAGGGGACACCGCCGCAACCCCCGCTCCCCTTAAATGATATAATGGGGTACACCTTCACCGGGTCAAACCACAGCATTTTTGCCGTAATTTTTTGCACAGGCGACATTGTTGCTGAAATTCTATCACTGCATACCGTGTCTAGAGCTGGGTTGGTCCTCTTTACTTATACACTCGGTTTCACGGGCATCAACCATGTCCAAATCAGGCTACATTTTCTGGAAAAAGGCAAGTGATTTTTCTGGATTTATTTTCTCTCTGTTATTTATGATTCCTTTACATTTCTATGATAGAATATTCAGATTATCGACAGGTTTGCCCCGATGACTGGTTCCCAAGCCTGCCTCCATGCTTTTATGCTCAACCAGTCGTGGACTAAAATGCTGTTTTGTCCGCTTTTTGCTGCTTGGTGCATATATTCATGTGACTTGTTTTACTGTGACCACATCGGTCACAAGAAAACACTGGGAGGTTGAGGGAGAGGTTAGGGTCACAAGCAAACCCTCACATTAAGGGTGGAACACTTGGCATACAACAAAAAGGCTTGTGACTCAAGAAAAACCGCTCTCTTAGAGGAAAAAAGGGGGAATATTATCTCATGTCCTCAATTGATATCAAGTTCATCAATAATACATGACAACAAAGTTGAGAAATCTAAAACAATTGCATATTTTAATTGAAATTTCATACAAATGTATTATACAAATTGAATACACAAACAATTTAGAAATACTCTCATTGGGTTGATCAAGAAAGTGTTAAATAGGGAGAAAACAAAAAAAGAACAGAAAGTATCACCGTGCACCAATGATGCAACGCAATTCCACATGTACATCCCATTAATGAGAGCCTAGATGATTGGGTGGCTTATACACAGTGATAATACGTGATAGAAATTCACTTACTAACTCTCCCACTCATCATCATACGTACCATACACTCTCATACAAAAATTATGATTCATTCATACACATACATACACATACATACACATACATAAAAATTGGACAATGGTAAAAACAAGCCCAACCACATCGGTCACACCACACCAAGCTAAATTGCAAAATTTAATAAGTATTAAACTTTAGACTCACCAAATTCAGAAGAAAACTTGACATTAAGTTAAGGCGTTGGTTTCATCTGCCAAAAATTGGGAACATGTGATCTAAGTGCGGCACTCGGATCGACACTAGGTGTGGTGCTCCACACCCAGGTGAGATTCTAATCCTGGGGCTGCATTGTTCACCAAAGCCTCTGTGCAGAAACATGTGGGATATATTGACCCACTCAGATGTGCTTTACTGCATCACTTTGCTGCATTGGTGCAAGAAACAGCAAAATGGCTGTGCTAACTCCTGTGTGCGCCAGGATCTCAAAATTGCGTTTTTACAACCACCAAAGAAAATGGCTGCATCACCCTGCCACATACATTTCAGGCGGGGAGGAACAGAGTACACACAGCATGAGTGTGCCAGTGTGCTCTGCAACGTTTAACATTGAATTAAGTGAAATAGGCAAGATTGCCTTGCTGAAAACCCCAAATTTCCCTTTAAAATGACACCTTTTCCAACCTTTAAAAATGCTGTTTTGTGGCTAAATCCATCCATGTACTAAAAAACTTCTGTGATTGAAAAGGCCTGGCCATGCCAAGGAGAAGTCATTGTGCATTAGGAAAACCATGTATAGTTCCTCAATGACAGGCCCAGTCATCTTAGCTTGGAAAGAAATCAACCAGGGGCTTTGATTTCAGTTTACACGGGAAACACATCTATTTGCTTTGCAAAAGTATCTAAAAATCAGCTGTTCAGAGAAAGACTCTAAGTAGCTGAGCCATGCCTGTTTAAATGTATCAATGCTGCAGAACAACTCCAACATTCAAGAGAATAACCATAGCTGCATGGCAGTGTGTGAATTTGCTGGAGATGAAAATTTAATTTAGAAGAAAGAAATGTTAGCAGTTTTTAAACACATTTGGTAAAATTGGCTTTGCTGACTGAAGAAAAATTGCCTATTTCAAAGTACTTACTTACTTAGCAATGTAAAGAGATTATGTGGCTGGTGATAATTCATGCATAGGCTATTTTTGTTCCACAGGTTTGTTAAATCAAGACTCAGAAATCAGGAAATAAAGACTTTTAAATCAACTGAGCTGAGTTGGCAAGCTCTAAAGAAAAACCTGGGCTTCCAGTTGTTCATGTTCCAGCCCTGTAACTTCCTTTAGGAGGTGAGGCACACCATAAACTTCCAGGACCCCAAAAGTGCTTATTGCCAGCTTGAAAAACTTTGTATGGGGCAGGACAATAGGAGTTCACAAGCTATCAGACATTCGTCTGTGCTCCAGGATGGGACAATACAGTCTTGGGACACTCACCTGTCAAGTGTGAAGGGCAATAACACCTTCAATTAAGATAGAGGTGCCCATCCTGCTGGGAAGAAATTGCCAGTTGGTGTTAGCGAGGAAGAAAAAAATGATAGGCAATGACTCCCATTTGTCTTAAGACTATCTTATAAAGAACTTTAAAAAGACTTATACCTGAGCTGTCAAAATTGGTAAAAAATGTGGAATGTTCACAGCGTAAAAGTGGAATTGTGGGCTGTGTTTGAAAACTTGATAGAATGTTGTGACACACTCTGGACAGAAATGGTGATATATGTTGTATTACCAGAAAAGCATCCATGTTGCAAATGTCAGATTTTATACATACATCTATGGGGACAATTTGCATCTGTGTATAAAATTGGGGATTTGTGGGCCAAATCTTTAATGTGTAAAATTACCAAAATGTATAAGAAAGGCGAAACAAGGTCGTACAGACTGGAGGTTTGGACTAATCTGTGCTGTACAAAATATGTAACATGTGTATCTGATTTACTAAGAGGTGGCAACTGCATAAATATCTGTTTTTGGCAAAATCGGATTTTCAGTAAAGTCAATGTGAGAGTTTCTAGATACAGTAAAAAATCACCTCATAAACATGACATCCTTTTCCTGAAATTCAATCAGCGAAGAGCTAGGCGGAGACTTCTACCCTTGCTCAATCCTGTTATTAGAGGCGGGCGTAGTGAATCCTGCCTCTGTCATATACTGTAATGATGTAATATGGCATTATAAATAAGGGCCCCTGACTAGCACTCAAGACACTGATTCCTGACTCTCTTCCTGAATTTCTGCGTGGTGTCCGGGTCCTGTTTAGATCATGATTCCAGATTTTCTTTGTTAAGCCAAGGCCTGTGCATTGGTGACTTCATTCCCAACAAGGCCTCATTCTGAAACCGCCATTCTAAAATCCCATTACCCAAATTGTGGGAAGCTTCCTAAACCAGCTTGGCTTGCTGCTACTACATGTATGCCTGCTGCAAACCTGCCATCCCGCTGATGCCCTATTTTATCTAGTAACAAGAAGTGCTACCCGGTATCCATCCATGCCTGCTGATTTTGTCCGTCTGTCCTGTGTTAGACCAGATCTGTGTGGTGATCCAGAGCGCTGACTGTCCAAAATCCAAATTAAAAGTGGACAGTGAGTATCAATAGGAACCGTAGAACCATAACATAACTTGCCTTGCCCTATCCCAATCTCTAAACCATCCTATACTTACCTTAATAGCTTGTAACATTGTTGGAATGCTTGTTGCAACCCTGTCATTGATTTATCTTGCTAAACGCCATTTCTTTAGTCATTTTTATCTTGTCTTGTAAATCCTAAGCTATCAATCTTATTTCGAGTGATCGGACTGATTCCTCCAGGACGGGCGCTGGGGAACTATGGTTGAATGAATCAACCCTGGAGCTTACTGTGTCCCTCTTTGGTGTTCTAGCCTGAATGCTCTAGTATAGAGTAAAACTATTCTTGTCCAAATTGATTTTCTTTTCACTACACGATTTTGCTAAAAACACCTCTTATTCTATATTGCATATCTCCCTCAGTTTAATAGCTAGAGACTTCATTTCACTTCCTGATTGTACCTAGGATATATAGGTACGCCCCAACCAAATAACCACACTCCAAATCATTCAAGTTCTATCAAAAACCATTTGGTTAATTTCAGGCGGGAATGGGCATTTTTGCAAAGATTTACACATGTTATTTTTACTATCAATTGTTTTAAACCTTCCATTCATTTTCGAATTGTATGCTTTTGCTCAATCTATGGTTATGATTGCTTATGATTGCTTTGTGCAGTCCTTCTTAGAAGGGGAGGAAGTTGTGCATCACAAGACAGCCTTGTACCATTCGCAGACTCATGGGGTGGTTGAAAGGTGTAATCGCTCACTCATGCAAGCAGTTAGAATGACTTTCGAGATGAGCAGATGGTAGGAGGAGACAGTGGAATGAAGGGGGTGCGAGTACAGGGTGGCACCCCATGCCACCACATGGTTAGTTCCCTTTCTGGTACTGCAGAGAAGGAATCCACACACAGCTCTGTGCCCTCCATTGTTGGGGTGGGCCTGTTTTGTAGAATGAAATTAGCAAAATCTATGGAGAGTGCTACAATACCAGGCTGAAAGGATGAAGGCGAGGCATGATCTGCTCAAGAATGTTAAGAAAGAAGAACTTCGAGAAGGGAAGTAGTATGAGTTACTAAAAGAGATAAAGAATTAAGTAGATTTTGGGACCCACAAAAATGTGTGCGATTGTTCGAAGATGCAGATGGAAGAGTATGGAATAAAGAATCAACGGACGTTGCAAATCAGAAGCTCATGCAGCTGAATACAAACAAATCACAGTGTGACTCTCTACACTAGGCACATGGATAACTCCTCACCAATTAAGATGTCAAGATCCACCAATATACTGACAAATCAGATCTGAAGATCACATAAGCCATGGCATAAACCAACCCAGACACTGCCAAACCCTCATCCAAGACTGGATATCTACAATATGCCTGAAACGTAACCAAACAAAAACAGAATGTAACCTCCTCTACAACAACATGAAAGAGTACAGGCATAGTACAGGTGCAGACCTTGTTTGATGGCTTTTCAACAGCTAACCACCTAAACAACCATGTCAAATAAATAGCAAACTACATAGATTGGATCTCCTTCCAAATTCACATCTTCAAAAAGAGTTAAAACCCACTGTAACACACACTCACACCCCTCAGATATTAAGCCCTAACTTCCTGAGACAGACTTCAAGGCTATCATCCAATGGCTTATTATCTCTCAGCTGCATGTCTCCTGCCTTGTAACACTGATGGTGTCCAGACATTTGGTCGACTGAAAACTGGTCGAAAGACATTTGGTCGACGCAATTTCGTCGAAAACCAAATGGTCAAATTTTTTTTTTTAAATTATATATTTATTTGTCGGGTTTTCGTTTTTTCAAAAAAGGGTTTTTTTAGAAAAAAAGGGGTTTGGGGGGACCCCCCTAAAAAAAAAAAGGGGGTGAAAATAAAAAAATAAAAAAATTCGACCCTTTGGTTTTCGACCAAATTGGTTCGAACATTTGTCTGGTCCACCAATTTTATTCGACCAAATGTCTGGTAACCACACTGACACCAGTCTGAGCATTCTGCATGCAAAAACCCATCTCATCAAAGGATTGAGACAGTATGACCATATTACATGACACAGAGGAAACTACACAGGCTGCGCATTCAGACAAGCATCACCTTCAATACAGCCTGCGTCACCTCCAAGACACTACACATCAATTGTCCCTGTTACATTATTGACAAGCCTTACTTCTTGCCATCTCACATGGCCTACACAACATCTGAAGCAAGGACTCTCAGATTTCAAAAGGCCAGGTAGCAACCTTCTCCAACTATTCACTAAGAATATGAAGGAGCGTTCCACCTCACATCCAAATGGACCTCTCCCTCATGCAAATCAGATAAAGGCTGCATATGCATCTCTTCAAAGAACATATCATGGACAATAATCTGTGGAACCTCCCAGATTAGATGTGTTCAACCTTTCGCTCCCGAACCGCTATCCACTTTTATTAAATGTAACCTTAATGTTCTATCTTTCTAATTGTATTCATATTATTGTGACCAATTACTTTATGCCTTGTTGTACAGATCTCCTACCTTGCCCAGATATTGTTGAGTTGAGCAATGTGAGATACAATAAAACCATACTGGGAGGGGTCAGAAATGTGAGGCAGACAACTTGGTAAGGGTTTTTCACAAGTATCAATTTTATTAAAAATATAAGGGTGAGATAAAAGCCTCACTTTCCCTAACCTAACAAGGATGACCCTACCTACAAAACTAATACTAAAGGAAAACACTCTATCATAAAAACGTATCTGTCCCTTACACTCGTACATACAATAGAATCATAAAAGAATATAGGTGGCTGTTCATGTTCAACAAAATAACAATTATATTCAAATGAAACTAAATAACCTTGTAACCTGGGTGAGGACTTCTAAATAAAAGTAGAAGTTCTTTTCAACTGTCAAATTCCACTTCAATAATAACACCAAAGTTCCTTTCAACATCCAAGTTCTGTTTAATTGGACACTTGAATTATCTCAGGGTTGAACACATTTCATCACTTAGCAAAAGTAGTTTTCCACAAACTGAAAAAGTCCTTGTTTATTTTTCCTAATGAATATTCAAATAGGACTTCTCTTCTTTGGAAAAGACAACCTCTTCACAACAAAACACAACAATGTTTTCATCAGGATGCTTCTTAGCACAGTTCATCAAACATCTTTAGTGGCCTTGACACTTTCTTTCCACCACAACCTTTTATCACAATGCACAATGTAGTACTTCAAAGTCTTCTTTCTTGTTCACTAACCTGCCAGGACTACCACTATTAGGCCCTCTTCTGGTATGCTCGCCTGCCAGGATATAAAAACTCCTACCACTACTACAAGTACTCTGTGACGAGGGGTTAACTTCAAACATGAGTAATGTCTTCATCTTTCAGCAATTGTGAGTTTCACAACTCCTTCGATAAAGCTAAAACACCCGTTGATGTAGTTTCTTTCCACTCATTCATTTGGCATATGTCCAACTGTTTCCCTTTTCCATTTGCTAGTTTAGCCAAGGTTTGTTGGTATTGATCTTCAACATTGCCACCTCTTGACTTTGACAATGTTGGGTGTAGCTAGGTTTCAATATTACCCCCTCTGAGCTTTGGCAATGACAGTTCAATATTACTCTCTCTTGGCTTTGATAATGTGGGTTACAGTTAGGTTTATCTATTGCCCTTTATTGGCTTTGGCAATGTAGGATACAGTTTACTTTTAATCTTGCCCCCCATGGCTTCGGAAATGATAGTTATACATCTCTTTTTCCTTTTTCCGCTTTACATGTGGATAGTAGAAATTATGCTTTTTTTCATTAGTTTGGCATTCAAAATAATCAACTTCTTCCTCTTGGGTCCTCGTTACATGTGGACAATAGCATATATGCTTTCTTTCATTAGTTCAGTATCTAAAGTAATTACATGCAGCATGCAGTGCCTCACAGAGGACTCTGGGGTTACCTTTCATAGGCCAACTCGACGGTCTTTCCTTGCACATCTGTGCTCTTCACTACTTCTGACACCTTTTTGGTCCTCGCGGGCAGAGTCTTTGACAGCGTGTCCCTCATCTCTCTCGAAAGGAGCCTACTTTGCTCTTGGCTTTCTCCAATGCTCGCCAGCCATCGGAGAGAAGAGCAGGGAATGGGAAACTTCTTTCTTCTAGAAGACAGCTGATCACCTTAATGCTTTCCACTGTGCAACCTCTACAATTTGAGCTTCTTAATCCTACAACTCTCTCTGCACCATTTCCTGATATATCAGCAGCATTGATCATAGTGTCTTCATTTCTCAGCTCTGTCTGCATACACGGCTAGTCACTGCTTCTCCAGCTACTTCTGCCATGACTTCCACCAAGATTTTCTAATGGTCTGCACCTGAAGGGGCTTTATCAAAAGTGTTTCTCAGGTGTGGGTCATTAGAAACACTAGACTGCACATTGCAGTTCTGTGCCTTGAAGCCCCTCTTCCACATCCCAGTACATAAGGTATTATGGGACTTTGAGTCCTTAATGTTTGGGCGTCTTTTAAAGGTCCTAGTTTTACAATAGGCATTCAAGACTGTGGGGTCATCAGGGAAATTAGTTAATGTGTTCTCCCAATTTCCCCTGTCCCAAGTCCCCTCCCATGTGATCCTCCAAAAGGGTCAGGAAGCATCTGCCTTTTCCCTGGCCACATGAGAAGGGTCCCAGGCCAGGGAGTTTGGGATACTGACATCGAATTCATCACAATGCATAGATTGCCCATGTGTAAATTACACCAAATTCACTGAAGATACATTCTCAATGTTGATAGATAACTTAATGCTGAGCTATATATGTTCAAATGTGTACACTAAGCATTTATAGCATACTGCTAGATCTATAAAGAGGTCATTCCAAGAAGTGACAAGAGCGAGACTATGGAAAAGCAATGCTAATGTTGAACTTGCATGGATATTCACACAAATTACAAATGTGTTACCTAAATGTATCTGCACAAATCATTCATGCCACAGTAAACTAAGTAAGCTAACTCATAGACTTAACTGATAGGCCTGGCATGAGACAGCACTACATTAAACTCCAACTTTCTAAGTCTGTCCAGGTGGTGATGGTCTACAATGGTGCCAGCTGTACCTTTCTAACAGAGGAACACTATGCCTGGTGCTCTCACCCTCTGAGCCGGCAGGCCAAGGTGATATTGGTTCCTTCAGAAAGTCTTGCTGCCTGTTTGCTGTATTGGTACCAAGAGAAAAAGGAAAGAACAATGGACACCACACCCTCCAGCAGCCAGCAGCACCTGAGACCTACAGCTGCTAACCATACAAAAATACAACTAACTCAGAAAAATCCCAACTGAACATAGGCATGCTGAAGAGGGCGACTCCTACCTGAAATGTCATTCCTGAACCTCATGGTTACATCCTCCTGCTGGAGCTGTGTATGGCAGAGTGCACCACACCATAGATCCATTATCCTTCCTGAACCTCATGTCGATATCCTCCTGCTGGAGCTGTGTATGGCAGCGTGCACCACATCATAGATCCATTATCCTTCCTGAACCTCATGTCTATATCCTCTTGCTTGAGCTGTGTATGGCAGCGTGCACCACACCATAGATCCATTATCCTTCTTGTCCAGCAGCACCTCTTCTCTAGTAGCCCCACTGCTGTGCTTCTTGAATAACAATCCTCCAGTGCCTGCTGTTGCACTGCCATTGGTTACTAGACCTCCAGGCACTATGTATGCTAATGTCCTATCACTTCTAGTCCTATCCACTTATACTTCGCTCTTGAAAAAAGCAAGAGGCACCCACCACAATGGTACTGTCCATTCTGCTCCTTTTCGGAAGGCAACCAGAGTGATTTTGAGTGAAAAGTCTATAACTTGGGCTTTGTCTTTAACAATGTCCCTACATTTAACATTGAAGGGCAACACAGCATCCGAACCGCTATCCTCCTCATCCAATCATAAGTCCTTTTGCCTCTCCATTTATTTCCTATATTGGGAGAATGATCATGTCCTAGCCAATATAAGTCATCTCAACCCACAGCGAACCGTTTAATTCACTCCTTTTTCTAAGGACCTGGTTCATCCCTGACTTTGTGGTTGATGAAACCTGATCAGGTAAAGAGCAGAAAATCCCCCCCCCCAACCCCTTTGAAATTGAATTACTTTCCCGTTCCACTGCATACACTCTTACCTACCTTCTGCGTGATATAAGGTATATTTAACATATAACTCTATGGGGACATTCCTTCAATGAAATTGATATATGTTACCCTATATTATTGCCTTGCCTGCACTGCTCACCTGAGAGCTATTCTTGATTGTGCAAAATCTACAGAGTGACTTAATGTGGCTTAGGGCTAGCCTATCTGCCCATATTTGACAAGGCAACTCCGAACCATATGACTGAAGAGTTCACCCTAATATTTGTATTGAAGTGCATATTAGAGTTATTGGAATTACCTGCTTATACTCAACTAAACCCACCCATCAATGGTTATTCAGTGTATTATGTATAGGTTGCACAATTGTATGATTTCTTTTACTGGGAAATAGACTTAATGGAAGCAATCTCTGTTCAGGTGCTCTATGACACGTCAGGCTCTGCAACTGAGTAAACTCATTTTCAACAACAGCAGAGTAGAGGATATGGGTACCATGTTGGAAACACACGAGTATTTACTGAACACTATGTGTGATTGGTCTGAACATTAAATAGCATTTGGTCAAACGAGTCCTGCTGGTATCACATTTCTACAAAAGTGATAGATAAAGATCCTACTCCCTCCCTAGCCCAATACCCAAACGACAAACATCCCTGGCCCTATTGGCACATCCTATTTCCTGCCTAGACCCACTCTTGAGAAAATCACTCCTACTAATTCCCTTGGTGCTTTACTTCCTCCATTCGCTCTTTGCCTGGTCAATGGAAGAAAGTCGGAGGAGGCTGCAGCCCTGGCTGCGTAGTGGTGTGCACTCTGGGATGCCGAGGTGTTGGTTGTGGAGGTAGATGACTCCACATGCCCCCACATCTGGCCAATGCCATCATTGTTTCCAGCCTCTGTGGGATGTTGTAGAATAGGTCTGTACCAGGATCTCTGTAGATTCTCTTCTCTTGTGTTGTCTTCTCTCTTTTCTTCTCTTTTCTCCTCTCCTATCCTCTCCTCGCTCTCCTCTTCTCTTCCCTTCTCAGCAAGGATCGTCATTTAAGTGGAAGTGTCCATCTGCAGGCAGAAGAGAAGCTCAGTTGTATCCCATTCTTTGGCCCATCCTCTGCTGGACGCTTGTGATTACCTGCACCTGATGCGTAGTGGTATTAGCATCAGACAGACTTTTCACGTGAGTTGCTCACTAACTCATAGAGAGAATCCTAGTCTAACAACTCCTCAGATTCAGGAACCATAGAGCCACACTGTCAGACTATCAAATCAGATTAGAAGAGAGAGTTTTCATGACCCTACATTGAGGCTATACATGTACGGATGCTCTAAGCGTATAGGCATTTTGAAGTTATCGATGGACGCCCTGCCTGCTACCCCAGTGAAATAGCATCTATGTGATCTCATCGAGATTAATTGATCAAATAGATTTCATAATTTTTTTTAAAATGACATTTCATCACAAACGTATGTGGGGGAGACTCATGCAATCCCCTCCCAGATCCCTCCACATTCATTATTACCCTAACGCTCCCACCCCCCACATATATTTGCGGTGAAATCCGTTGGGAAAAATGTGATGAATTTGTATTCGATGGAATCTTCTGCCCAATAATCTATCTACACCGTGAAAAATGTCATATGTTCATTGGCTGATGATGGCAAACCCACCTGGAATTCTAGCATCCTTTATAACATTATTGCAACGTGACGAACAGTGGAAAATGGGAGTATTGGGTAATATTGAACTCCATTCAATTTGCTAGGACTGTAGATTTATACAAATTGGACAAAGGTCTCCTTAGGCACTGTAAAATAGGGTGCGTTTCACTCACCAAAAGAACAATCCAATCCAATCCCTGTAGCCTATGAGCAATAGGTGGTGTGGAATGGCACAGGAGTCAGGTAATGATACTGGATTATTAGTAGCATTTGTGGGGAAAAATACTTCTTTATTGCAGTGGGAGCACGTGCAGATTATAGTTAATGAAGAGATAGTATTGCAAGGTAGAGGTATAATTCATACATGACTTCCTGTGTGTTGCAATAGTTCAATAAATGCACAGTACATGGCAAACGTTTAATACAGTCCCTTTTGCGACAGTTGTACCAAGCGACGATACCCTCCCCATGACGTTACTGGAAAGAGTGCTGTTCATGAATGGAAGGAAGAGGAGAGAGGGAGAGATATGTCTGGGGCTAGCGGTTCATGGCGCAGCTGCATTTCAGCCTAAGCTCTGTGCCTTGAAGAGTCCAGAGATAGTTCCACTATAGGTAAGAACATACAATAAAGGGGGTACTAATTTAGTAAGCAACAATGTGAAGTGAATTTAAAAAAGTACTCCTGATTATGGTAGTGTAACAGAATTCATGAGCCATGAACGAGTCATCTGCGTTTAGAATGAAGGAAGAGGGAAATTGGAGGGATGATTCTAGAAATGGAATACCGCAGTGCAAACAGTCAGTCCACTGAGAGATACTGATAGCGAGATACATAGTGACAGTTCGAATGTAGGTGGCCTCATACTATCAACGCCGTGCGAACTGGGCAGTGAAGTGGCGATGACGAGAAACACATTGCTGATTCCAAAAGGGGAGAGGGCGTTGAAGGTGGGTGAGTGGAATTAGTTAAGAAAAAGCCCTGTTTTAATGACTTTTTTGAAAGCCAGAAATGTGTCAAGATCCCTCCGACCATGCGGTACTAAGACAGAGAAAGAAGTGTCTGCCTACTGGCTTTTGGAGAATAGATACATGACAGGAGCTAGTCGAGGGGATGATCTCGAGTGTCTGATGGGATTGGATCTTTTTATTTTCGATTGCAGGAAGGCTGGCCCTGTCCCATGAATTCTTCTAAGGCAGTTCCTACCACGTTCAATGCTATCCTATGCCCGCCCGGGAGCCACTCCAGACACAAGCGCAGAAGTGGTGTGATACTAGTACTCTACAAGGGCAGAAGTGATGTGGCACTAGTACTCTAAGCGTGGTGAGCTCTTTTCAGCCTTGGCAGTAGATATGCTATAGCAATTAGAGGCCATTTGCTTAGACTAATCCTGGCCGAGTCATAGCAATGGTGGCTGTATTTCTTTGCTGGGATGCAAGGGAAAATCCTTCTAAATGTGTTATGGCCTCAAATGCCTGTCATGGCACTACTTTAATCTATGACCCAGAGTGTGACAACAAACGTAAACTGGTACAGCCAAGTGAGGGGGCGGACGACACACATTCATCAAAAGTACTCTTACTTACCGAGTGACCTGATCCTAATCCCTGGTGTAAAAGCATGCTGACATGTGTGGATGTAGAGCATCCGGTCATTCAGGACGTTTCCCCTGAAAAGAAAGCTCCTTGAAGTACCCCCTCCCCACACCAGAGCTGAAGATGTGTGAGAACCGAAAAAGCAGAGGGTCAGATTTGTTGCAGCTTGAACCTGAGTTCCTATTTAAGGATTTGTATGAGGACAGGCAGCACTGTGGCTAAACATCGAGTACAAGCGCCGTATGAAATTAATAAATGAATGAATTCCGTACACGTGCTCCTGTTCTAGTTTGTCATGTATGTCAACAGTATAAGCTTCTTCCTCCATGGCTGAGGGATGCTAAAACTTCTCATTACGAGAAGTGATCAATCAATTCCTTATGTATAGTGCCTTTTCACTCAATGTTTCTGCATTATGATATTCGGGATGAATAATACAGGAAAAACTTCATACTATGGGCCTAATCACGAGTTTGGAGGTAGCCATGGTGCTGCTAGCACCATGGCTGCCCCCAAACCGGGCTCCATTACCGGGTTCATTCAATGGGGACTTATCGGGTCATTCCGACATAGGAGGACCCGGTAATTCCTCCTTACAGGAACCATTCCCCATTCCCATTTGAGCCCCCATAGGGCTCAATGGGAATGGGGAGGGAGGTAATAACGGGCACATAACAACTGGCCCGTTATTACCTCCCTCTTCCCCTCGGGGGACCCGGTAAGGACGCCTGGTTTTACCAGGCGTCCTTACACGGTCCCGCAAAGGGAACCTCGTAATCGGCGCTCCCGTAATGAAGGGGGCCGGTCCCGTACCGCCGCCTTCATTATGGGAGCGCCAGGGTTATAATGAGGCCCTATGTCTTTGGCATCCGGCCAGAGGTAGAAGAAGTGCTCTGATGAGCCATAGACCCTTGTTGGCCAGGTGAGCCACCTGTGAGCATCCAGCAGGAAGAAAGAGGGGCCACTCACTGATGATGCTCCTGCACCTGTAAAGTCACCGGCACGCAACAAGCAGAAACTGAAGGCACCCACGCTGGATGCAGATATGGTGGTAGGTACATCATTGGATAAAGACGCAGGGCAAAGCCAATGCTCCCAAAACAGGGGATCAGTGCTAGCCATCCACCACAAGCAATGCGATCCCCTGAGGATTTGGATAAGTCAAGGCAGCGAGAGATGCATGCTCATTTCAAAAAGTTAATAATGGTTAGTCTGCTAATCAAGTTGTGGATTGGGTCCACAAACACCTCAATACAGAAGTAACAGGCCTATAGTAACTGCATGACAGGTTATCATCAGGGCCTTTTTAAGTACTAGGAAAAGTATGCAGCTGCGTAGGGTGGTGCTTAGCAGGGGCACTAAACAGCAGGATGTTTCCCTCTGTTTTCATGAATTACCAAAGAGATGTAAACCAATATGAGCTATAGTGGCTGCATGATGCACTCCTGAAAATAGGGGGTGGCCTGTTGCAAACCACAGTGCTTACATGTCTAGGAGTCCTTCTCTTGGTAGTGGAAGCAGAGCTAGTGCCTATTGAAACCTGTTTTCTGACTGAACGGCACATGGTCTGGCTCAAGTATAAAAATAGAGGCCTAGAAGAAATACAGTATTGATAAATCAACTCATCAAAACTAGGTCACTCAATCCAGGAAGGTCAGAGCCATGATAGGTCCCTCCAGGAATGTCTGGAAACAAAGCATGAGACAGCTGAAGTAGACACATCATCGGTAAGAGCAGGACCGAGATGGGCTGGGCAAAGGGGCTTCGTGCAAGTTCAGCAACAGTTGAATGGTCTTTTCCAAATAATCTAAGGGCCTCATTCCGACCCAGGCGGTAAGGGGTTTACGGCAGCGTAAACAGCGCCGACCCTTACCGCCTGATTCCGAGGTCCCTTAGCGCCATGGAGGATTTAACACCTGCTTTTGGCAGGTGTTAAAATCCATGGCGCTAAGGGACCTTGTTGTTAATTACGCCACCGTAATTTACGGTGGCGTAATTAACGCCTTCCCCACTCCCATTATGCCCTATGGGGCAAAAATGGGAATGGGGAAGGGTAAATGGGGATTGGGGACTTACCGCCCCGCCAACCTCGGAATGGGGCGGTAAGTCCGCCAACCACCATGGCGTAAACGTAGTTTACGCCATGGTGGTAAAGGTACGACCCAGGCGGTAACTTACCGCCTGGGTCGGAATGAGGCCCTAAGACTAGGACACAGTGTGCTGTGCTTGAAAAACATGCTTTCTTAAACATTTTCATTCTCATTAATCATCAAATAGTTACAACATTGTAAGCTGTGCTGAAAGGGCTGCTTCTGGGTACTGACCCCACATTTGGTTTGTTGCATCAAGAGGAAGTATACTTCTTCATGCACGTACAAAACTGCTGCAGGCATATCCTTCCTTTTATTCCAACCACTTCCCAAGCGCCTGTGGTGGCTGCCCTGGTCTTAAGCGGAATTGATCACTGCAACTCACTTTATTTAGGCCAGTCCCTGTACTTGCTAAGGCGGCTGCAACTTCTTCAAAATGCAGCAGCAAGATCAGTTCTTCGTCCTTCTTTTGGTACACACATCTCCCCTCTACTTAGATAACTCCATTGGCTTCCTGTGGAGGCTAGGTTTATGTTTAAATCTATGTCTATGGTTCACCAGGCTTTTTACAGCATCAGTGCTGAGTATCTGCAAGCTAAGTTTGTACACCATATTACTACTCCAACTCTTCGTTCCCAATCTGCTCTTCTAGTTCTCCCCCGGTTCAGGCGCACTCACACTGGCGGGCGCGCCTTTTCTGGTGTGGAAGCAAAGGCTTGGAATAAACTTCCTCTTGACCTTCGAATGATTGTTGACCACCTCCTCTTTCGACGGACATTAAAAACATTGCTATTCTAGAGCTCTCCTTTTCTGTTGTTCTCTACTGTCCTGGTTCTTCACAGCCCCAAGATGCCCCCAGGCGTGCGTGCACTTTACAAGTTCTGCTAACATGACAATAACTAGACGTAATTTTGGCACACATGCTACTTGCAAGTTGCTGTTGTTTGTACGTGGGTGAATTCATAACTGCACACATTATTTTGCATTTCTTTCAAAGTTAAAAAGGAAATCTGCCTAATCAATATGCAATTTCTTATGTAAAATCAATGCTGAACTATACTGGTCATGGTTTACCTCTGTAGGTCAGTGTATGTTTATCCAGTGCATGCTATAAAGCAAAAAAAAAAACATTACGGCTGAGAATATATTCATGTTGAAGTTAAATGTATAGCACTCAACCTCTCAATGTTTTATGTGGGTTCTCTGACATTGGAATGCAGGCCCATGGGGCGTGGCTTGGTGCTGTGAGGAATGGTAGCCTAGACTTTGTGCTCCGCTCCGGTGGAGCCCTTGTATCTTTAATCTTTACGAACGTACCTGATATTTTGTCTTTCTTATGTGTCGTTTGCCCTGCGTTGGACTTCCAGGCGTCAGGAGCGGGTCGTTGGTGATTCGGTAACCACTTTGCTCAAAATACAACTTCCGGAGGCTGGGCCCTCAAGCCGCATCACCCTGCTTGCAGTGCGGCCGGCGTCTCCTGCCAACTGTGCGGCTGTAGCGTCGGAGGCTTCCCGCTGCTTTATACGCTAACTCATTTCTCTCACAATACCAGCGGAATGCATAAAAATAAACACTTTCAACCAGGATATCTCATATTTCTAAATTAAATTGAATGCCTTTGATCATTTTTGGTGATTTTCCCTGTCAGAAGAGGAAAAACAAAGGGAATTTTCCCCCTTATAAAATACATAGTAGTTTTGTTTCTTACTTTGCCTCAGCCCACACAATACTAAATCCCTTGAACCCAAACAACTTCTTGGTCAGCCCTCTTAACCAATTTATCAGCCCAGCATCAAATACTTATATCTTGAATGTTTTGTCTTGGTGAAGAGACTTAAAAGGAACTTAGTGGGACATAAAAGGAAGAAAAGAGATGGAAAAAGGGAAGAAAAGAAAGGGAGAAAGCAGAACAGGAGGTAAAAGATAGTGCAGTGAAACAAGAGAAAAGAAAGAGAAAGGGAGAGGAAAAAAAGAAAAAGAAAAGTTAAAGAATAACAGAAAGAAGAGAAGAAAAGAAAAGAGGAAAGTGAAGAGAAAAGAGAGAAAGACAGTAGGAAGAAAGAAAGTAGAGAACATACTAAAGAGAAAGATTCAAGGTATTGCATGATGGCAGCAAAAAAAGACAAATTAAATAGGGACCATCTTCATCATCCGTCACGCTTGAGAAACACAAAAGTGAATCTCCTACACCTAGAGAGATCATAAATTGACCCTGTCATGCGAACCATATTATCAGAAATTAGAGTTCTTAAGCCTTTCATGGAGGATACTGATGCTAAACTGCAGCAACAGGATAACAAGCGGTCCATTTTTGAGGCCAGGATGAATGAGGTTGAAAGGTGGGTTGGAAATGCAGACGATATCTCCAATAATGTTACCACTCTAGAAACTACGGTATTGGCGCTACAACAACAGACTGAAAATCTCGAGAATCGAAATAGAAGAAATAACCTGCATGTTATCAGCTTTCCTGAGGAAATTGAAAAAGATAACCCAACTGCTTTCTTATATATGTTCTTACCTTGAGTTCTTAACCTATCAGCCTCAGTACAGCTCAATATCCAAAGAGCACACCAAATTGGTCCTCTCATATCCTCGCAAAGCTCCAATGACACACCCAGGACTCTGATACTGGCCCTCCTTGATTTTACTCATATCACTCTCATTATGGAAAAGTCAGGCAAATCAAACTTCTGACATGGGAGGGAAACAGAATATTTATAACACAAGACGTCTCCAAAGCAACTGCAGCGAGAAGGAACGAGCCCCTAACCTTAAGGCCAGCCCTAAGGCAGTTGAATGCTAGATATGGCATTTTACATCCAGTCATCCTTAAAGTTACCCTAAATGAACAAACCTCAACTTTCCAGAACTCAACAGACCTAAGAAGATATATTAAATCCCAGAAAAGGAATGACATGGATACGTCGAATCCAATTACTTGAAAGATGGGTGATACTTTACTTAAGACATTTATTTCTTCTTTTTTTTAATTATCTTCTATTCTATTTTTTCATACAATTTTTAGATATTTTTTACTCTTACCAAGTTCCATGTTTCTAACTTCTGTCGTTTCCCCTCCCTTATGTGTTTTTCCTTTTATGTCCTCATCTGTTATGCTGGATACATCGTCCGACCCCTTGCTTATATGTTATGCTATCTTATTCAATTGGCAATTTGTCTAACTCTGAAACCATTTCTTTTCACTTATACTTCATGATCTATGAACTCATCCCCCCACACTCATGCCACTCAATATCATTTCTTGGAATATTAAAGGACTTCATAATCCAATTAAAAGACAAAAAGTATTATCTCACCTAAACAGACTGAAACCTTCAATTGCCTGTATTCAAGAATCACATCTTTCTAATGAAGCAGCAGCTAAACTTAAGAGACATTGGGTGGGCCAGGTTTTCTCCAGCGCTGCAAATGGTTAAAAAAATGTATTACATTAGTTAACAAGTCTCTATAATGTAAAGTACTATCTAATGAATCTGATGATATAGGAAGATGGGTTTTGCTCAAATTGTTAATTAACTCTAAAGAATATTCTATACTCAACATGTATGGCCCAACATACCCTGACCCTAACTTTTGGTGGCAATTTAGGAATCATATGCTCCAGAGTAATTGTCACAATTTGATTGTTTGTGGTGATTTTGATCAAGTTGTAGATCCTTTTTTAGATAGAAAATCTAGTGTTCGATGCACTAACACTACTTCCCATGAGCAATTCATTAATTGTATGTCAGAATTGGGTTTTAGTGATGCATGGCGTTTGATTCACCCTACTGATTCTGATTTCAACTTTTCTTCAAAAGCCCATTATTTTTTTTCATGACTGGATTATATTTTTATTCGCAACTCCATGGTTAGTCTTCTCTTCAGAGCCCAAATGGAGTCTATCACAATTTCTGATCATGCCCCTGTTCATATCCAACTCGAATCTCCCATTAATTCTAAACCCTCAAATAGATGGCGACTCGATACTAGCTTGCTGAATGATGTCTCCTTTGCACCTTTTATAATCCTACAACAAAATAATTACTTTGCTGAAAACAAAAATCAAGACACATCCACTACGGACAACTGGGATTGCTACAAAGCTTTTCTCAGGGGTAATATCATTTCATTAGTTGCCAATAAGAGGAAAACGGAAACAAGAGTCGGAATCTATTCTCAAACAACTGAAGCCCCTGGAAATACAATTTGCCAGTACTAACTCCCCCACAATTCTTAAAGATGTTCTGAAGCAAGGATTTCAATACAATAAATGCGTCACCCAATACTCCGGTGCAAATATGCTAAAATATAAAGCAAACATTTACCAGCTTTCCAATAAAGCTAGCAAATCTTTGGCATCCTACCTTAAAATCAAAAAAGAAAGATCTAGAATTGTCACCCTTAAAGATCATCTAGGTAATACAAAATGCTCGGACAGAGATATTCTTCAAATCCTCACAAAACCCTATTCTAAACTGTATTACTCTAAAGCTCCTCCTAATAATTCTTCTATTGATGATTTTTTTACACAATTTACCCAGAAACTCCTATCCCCTGATAGATCTTGAATTACTTAATGCTCACATTATCTCTTCTGAAATACTTCAACCTATCAAACATCCTAAGAAAGGTAAAGCTCCTGGCCCGATTGCTTCCCTACTTATTTTTATGCCAATTTTTCTAATCTACTAGTCCCTAAATTTAGTGATCTCTTCTCTCATTTTATATCAGAGAGGAAAGCTCAGGGTTCTTTTCTTGAAGCCATGATTATTGTTTTCCCAAACTAGATAAATACCCTGAACTCCCTCAGAATTATCGTCCAATGTCCCTTATCAATACCGATTGTAAAATCTACGCAAAGATTCTAGCCAATAGAATAGTAGAGTGTTCTCCTCCAATATTAAACTCTTTTTGGACATCATAGATTTAATACACTACTCCAAAGATCCCCATGCTGCGGTAGCCTTTGATGCCGAAAAAGCTTTCGACAGAGTAGAATGGGACTTTTTATTTAAAACCCTTAAATGGCATGGTTTTGCTCCCCCTTTTTTATCCTTGATTAATGTACTTTACTCTATGCCCAAATCTAAAATTTTTGTTAATGGACAACTATCCTCCTTTTTCCCTCTATCAAGAGGAACACGTCAAGGTTGCCCTCTTTCTCCAATCCTTTTTATTTTGGCACGTGAAACTTTTTTAGAGACCATTAGGTAAAATGAGTATATTCTAGGAATCCAATATAAACACCTAAATATCAAAACAACAGCCTATGCAGACACTGTTCTTCTTTTCCTGAAAAACCCAGAACAAAGCACCCTACATTTATCACAGGTAATTTCAAAATTCTCTAAAGCATCTGGCTATAAGCTTAATATAAATAAATCGGAAATCCTTCCCCTTAACATATATTGCACACCACATAATACTTTATCCCTAGGAATGAAATGGTGTCCCAACGGCTTCAAATATCTAGCAGTCCACATTTCAACTTCTATTAGTAACATACACAAACAAAATACAGAAATCATACTAGCCAGAATTAAAGAATAAGTCATTTCATGGTCATCCCTTTCCTCTCCTGGTGGGGTTGTTTGGAATCCATCGAGATAATGATATCCCCTATTATCCTGTATCTCCTATATGTGCTACCTATTCCCCTCCCCCTCTCCTTTTTCAAGTCTATAGACCCCTGCTTAATTGGATTTCTATGGGGGAAAGGGAGGAATAGAATCTCGCTTGGTAAATGAAAAAAGCCCCGCTCTTTAGGTGGTGTCAACTTCCCGGATTTTAAGAAATATCATATAGCCTTTGTTATTCAACAAACACAGATGTGATTTATCCAAGAGGAATCAGAATGTATGCCCAACTCGGTGTGTCTATAAAGAGCCATGGCTTTCCCAATTCCCCAGGAAGATATTTACCTTATTAAAAGTAAGAATAAACTTAGGAAACATTTCTGTATTCGTCAATCCGCACTTTATCACAAATTATATATGTTCCCATCCTTGGCCAGAGTGTCCACGTTTACCTCTCCTTTCATCTGGCTTAATCCCCTAATTAAAGTTAAAGGTAAATCTATTTTATGGAAGCCATAGCTCTCTAGAAACATTACATTTTGTAATCAATTCTTTTTGCAACATGTTCCCATTACTTTTAATGACTTTGCTGTCAAGTACCATATGCCTGCTTCTTCCATGAAACAATATTTGATCATTATTGCTGCTCCTTCTGAAAATTATGAACTACTCATACATAATTCCAATATTCCTGATGTACAAAGGTTATTATATATACTGAACTCTAATATTATGGCTTGCACTTATTATAAAACACTGATGTCAACTACAACAGTTTTTCTGCTGCACAATGACTGGAAGAATGATTGCATACTACCGGATCTTCAATTTGAATGGCCCCCACAGTGAAAATACATCTCTGAAATTACTTCTTCAGCCAGCCTAACCCAAACCCTTTTCTCCTTCCACCACAGAATCTTTATCACCCCTGTCTCCCTCTTCAAAGGCGGTCTTTCAGCTAATGACCTTCATTGTAGCTGTTTACAAGTCCAAGGTTCTATTAAGCATATGTTTGTGGAATGTCAACATGTTAAACCCTTTTGGATTTCTGTATGGCAAACTCTCAAATCTATTTTTAAATTTCATCAAGAGTTTTGTTTTGACTTCCTTATTTTTGGAAGTTCCCTTTCACAAACTACTCCAGCCAACAAGTATACAAATTCACTCTTTGACTTATGTCTAATGGTTTCAATCCAAACTATTACTGCTAATTGGAAGAACTTAAATCATATTCATTATAATTTTAGGTAGAACAATATTTGTAATATTCATGGATTAGAATGCATAGCTTTCTCTCCTGATCTTTTATGCAAGCATCAGTTGAAATGGCAACCTTTTGTTGACTTCATATCTAATGCAAATTCTTATTCATGTTAAATTAGCATTTTTTGCCATGATTACTATGTATCCTTTCATCCCCTCCCCTCCTCACCTTCTGTTTGTGTTATGTCATGTCTGTCCTGTCTGTTATATGTCATGTTTGTTATTGTATTGTTACCCACCCTCTTATTTAAAAAAAAAAATCTTTAAAGCTAACTATGCCCAATTATGTATGCATACCTGGCATTAACATATGTCAAATATCTGTTCACAAATGACTTATTTTATGCTTCCTGTATACTTCTGGCATACATCTTCATATGCCATTAATGTTTATTAATTGCCAATTATGTTTATGTCCTACAATACAATTCTTAAACATAAAAAAGAATGCAGGCCCAACAAAAGAAATAAACTGATTGAACATTTTGGAAGATCATTGCAGAATACTGGTAATTTGATGATGAAATAAGATCCGACCCCTTACTAATAGAGGTGACGTATAATCAAGACAGTAGCAACTGAAGGGTCAGTGGTGGTGACATTGAACATAGGGGACGGAAATTGCACTTTTCCTGTATGCATTTGCACTTCAAATTGCAATGTAGGCTCCAGCCAAACTGGCGAGTGGGCATTCTAATCAGACTTGGGAGTGGAGCTTTTTCAGGGTTGTTAATGGCCACAGCCCCTTTTAGCAAGGAAGCGTGAGAGAGAGCGAGAGAGATATGGTGTGTGTTGTGTGTGTGTGTGTGTGTGTGTTTCTACAACATAGATGTGCTGTTACGCTCAACTTCTTGACATAACCCTTTCACTCACATTACAAGAAGTAAGACTAGCAGCAAGATTTTGACACAACAGAGTACAGAAAGCAGGCATGTTTACACAGTGCACCCCCTCCACCCACACTACACACCAGCCAGCGCATAGTAACTCGTAAGAGCTGCTAATTTGGGACGAGGGTCAGGAGAAAGCCGAGCTCTCTATATGCACTGGAGCTAGCAGGTTGAATAGAGCCAGCGCTCATGCTGTGTCAGTATTTTACAAATGAAACTTGCACTGGAGGTTTCCATGGTGTGTCAATTATGTCTGTGGGCGAAGCTTATCCTAGCTCTGACCAGACTGTACCTATACCAATTCAGGACATAACCCTGCACTGGCCTTGCACATGCTGTTCCTATACCAGCATGTAAGGGAAGCCTCCAGTGGTCCTTTTTATGCTATACATGTGCAGAGGGACTCGCAAACAGTTACTCTTCCAGTGGTGTACTTGTACATGTTTATAATGGAATCATACACTGGTCCCTGCATGCTATACCACTACCTGTATACATGGGACTTGGTACTTGTACTGGCCCTGCCTATGTGGTACCTATTTGTGAGGGAAGCTTCGCCCAGCCAACCACTGCTGCCCATGTACCCATTTGCTAGGGAAATATGTAATCGTTTTCGTCATACTCTACTTGCAACCGCTTGAAAGGGAAACATGCACTGACCTTGTCCAACCTGCAGTTGTACCTGCATGTGAGGGAAGCTTGCTTTGACCTTTTCGAGAAGAAAATTCGACTTGCCCATACTGACCTGTTTGTGAGAGAAGCTTATTCTTGTCCTAGTGATGCTGTATCTGTTTCAGAGAGAATCTTGCACTAGACCTGTCCATGCTCTCTCTACACTGGGTTGTTAGGGAAGCTTATGGTGACCCATGCACAACACATACTGCATCTAAATGTGTGAAAAGCTTCCTCTGGCCCCATTACTACTCGCCCTACTTACGCTGTTCCTATACCTTTCTATTTGTGAGGTAAGCCTGTGCTGGTCATGTCAATGTATTATCTGTACATGCTGTATTTGTAAGGAAAGCTCATACCATTGGACACTTTGCAGCATTGGTGACTACATCGGCTATAACTGTTTTGTGTTCCTAAAAGGGAGGTTGGCACTGCTGCCTCCCACACTGTACCTGTTTGATGTGATAGTAGCTTGCTATGCTGCTGCCTATTTATTGTGTTCACTGTTTTATTTAAACATGTACACATTCTGGCCCTACCCAGGGGGTCTAAGCGAGCCATACAAAGTTCAAAAGAGAGGAGGTAGAAAAGAAGTAACAATGTTTTCAGGACAGTATGAAAAGAGTAGGATAGGAAAAGGATGGCAGGGGAGGTGGCCTGGGTGGTTCGATGCAGAGGAACAGTTAAACCTTAAGGTTTTTACAGAAGGTGGTGATGGAGGATGTGCCACATATGTGGGGTGGGAGAGCATTCCAGTCTCTGGGTGCCCACTGGGTGAAGATTGGTTTTGTGTGCAGGTTAGCTTGCAGGGTGGAATGTGTAGGAGATTTTGGTTAGCTTCTCTTGTGTTTTTGTGAGGGTTGGGTTTCAATTTGATGTGATGGTGGTATGGAGTTTTGAGGTGGGTGGCCTTGTTAATGATGCAGAATTTTCCAAAAGCAATTCTCTGGCTTATTGGTAGCCAGTGAAGCGAGAGGAGAGCTCTGGCAATGTTTTACTTTTTGGGTAGGTGTAGTATGAGTCATGCGGCTGCTTTCTGTGTGGATGACAGGGGGGAAGAGTATTGTTTGGGAGAACCAGCGAGGGTAGCATTTCCATAGTCCAGCTTGGATTGAACTTGTGCCTAGACTGTGGTATGAACGTTGTCAGGTGAGAAAGATGTTTCTTATCTTGCATAGGAGGTTCTATAGGTTGCATATTTGGTGACAGCAGGTATGTGTTATGTGAAGGATAGATGGGGGTCAATGGTGAAGCCCAGGGGCTTCACTGGTGTGTAAGGGGATACGTGTTGGCTGTCTGTGAGGAGTTCATTGATCCAAGGGGTGAGATCAGGTTTGTGCCTGGAGTGGGGGGAGGATGAGCAGGTATTCTGTTTTGGATGAGCTGAGTTTAAGGAGGTGGTTGACTATCTAGGTGCTGATGGTGGAGAGATAGTTGTTGACGATGTGGAGTCAAGAGAGGGAGAAGATTTGGAAGTATATTGCTTGTCGTCTTCACATCGGTGAAAGTTGATGTTATGGTTGCTAAGAGTGTGTCTGAGGCATACAACATATAGATTGAAGAGGAGGGGAAATATGGAATATCCTTGCATTACCCTATATGGGAATGTGCCTATAAAGTCTGTGCTTGGTGCAAGATGCAAGCTTTCCATGCTTCTCACTGCCCTATTCTTGTTTTTTGTGTGGAGGTCATTTGGGCTTCTGTTACCCATATAGTATAATTCCTGTATGTCAGGAAAGTTTGACTTCTTCGGCCTTTGTTGTCTTTTCTGTGTATGACTAATCATTGTACTGCTTTGCACTGCTTCTGCCTGTGCCTGTGCCTGTTACTGATTAAGGAAACGGTGCAGTCCACATTCACTAAACACAACCAATGACATTACACAACAAACTGAATACTGGGCAGTTTGTGGGAAATAGTACATTCCAAAGAACATTGGGGGCGTATAATTGGTTAAAAATTACATCTGCAGAGTGCACTAAAGCACCTGTTTAGGAATTTTGGTGGAAGCAGAGCTTCCATCACATCGCCACTCCACCTCCTGGTGGCCAGGCCAGGAGGCAGTGGCACAGTCCTATTTGTTTATCTGGTGCTTAAAGGGCCCATTGCAGAGGAAGCTTCACTCCTATTCTTCCAGATCTCTGAGATGTCAAAATAATTCCCTACCCTCAGCAGTGAATAAACAGCTGAGCAAAGAGTATTTCTTGGCCATTTCGTATGCTTGCAAGAAGGGTGCATAGTGGCCACCACCATCTTGAGCTAAAGGTGGCAGAAGCTACGCCACTGGCAGCCACCCACACCATCTCATATTTATTAATTTGAGCAGCAGATTCTGCCATTCAGTTTAGTGAATGCAGAACGGATCCATTTTGAGACATGGCTGCAGCATAAATATGGCATGCAAAGCAAATGGGTAGCTCCACCTCCAAGTCTGGAGGTGCTTGTAGGGAGCCAGTGGGGTTGGTGGAAGGAAGTGATAGCCTCCCTTCAAAAACCTTTAAATACCTACTGTGTGTCATTACAGTGATGCAAAATGGCTCTGAAACTTGGCTGGGGGGTTGCACACACGTGTGTGTGCGTGCGTGTGTGTGTGCGTGCGTGGATTAATTTCACCATGTTATGAAAAGAGCTAATACATGATGGAAACATGTCAGCTTATAAATGTGGTGGGCAGGACAGGCATGTGAAGAGGTGAGGACACATCTGGCATAGGGGGTGATATAGTCAGGAGACATGGGATTTGTATGAGGGGGCAGCAAAATGGACTTTTGCCAAGGCAGGCAAAAGTCCTTGCACTGGGCCTGGTTACATGATGACCGAGCTCCAAACAGTTGACTATGACTTGTCTCTGTGATGAACTACATATGCCAACAGAGTTGCTGCTATGTGCCCCAGGCTCCACAGTTCCAGAAGCAGTCTGAACCGGGTGTCCCTCTGTTGTGATCATTTCTACCCAGTATATGGCAGCAACAATTACCTTGATTCCAGACCCCATCAACGTTGTATATCACCACACAGCCTATTGTATTACCCATAGTTCACGTAGTCAGGCTCCCCTGCTGCCTTCACCTCTACACTGCCCATCCCAGTGTCAACACTGTGTGCTCACACGCCCCTACTGTGTTCACCTGAACATGTTGGAACCATTCACAGAGCACCCATGTATATGCTCTACTGTAACCACTCCCATCATTCCCCAGAAACATATAGCTCCAAGTAAGGCATTCGAGAATCCCAATGCCCTGAGTGCTTGCACCAGACATACTTGTCCCATTCATGCCAGGGAGGTCAAGTTTAAATACTACCTCTCCCAACACTAGGCATTCTGTCTCCCACTCAATTATGCCCTGCCAACCATTCCCCCTAAGATCCAAAGTTACTTTTTAACAAATAACAGCACTTTTCGGAATAAGTGGCAGGTGTTTTGTTTAAGCAGCTGGTCACCTTTGGCCAGTTCTACAAATGGCTGAAAAGGTTTATTTGTATAGAACCGATTTCAAAGCCTGCTCGGCTGCAAGCTCATGACCGTGATTCTAATGTTTGCAGAGAGCCACGTTTTCACCACAACCAGCTGTGGGAGAACAGGTCAAAGAAACTCTTGTATATGGGAAGCAGTAATGCATTTCACCTGACATTGATCCCACTGAGCCCTTATCATGTGTTCCTCCTTGTATGCAAAGCTTCAAACTCACCTTAACACAATCCTACCACCTTGCTGCACACCGTATACCAATCCCAGTGTCACCACATTACCCTGCAGCCACACCTTTGCAACCAGAATCCCGACTCTGATCCCACTGTTGGACCACTTTCAATCACCCTCTCTAAGCAGAACTCTCAGATATCACCTCTTTGAACACCACAGACTTCTAGCCTCCCCAATGCACACGCAATTACCAGCACCACAACCAAACCCAAATGGGTGACCATTCACCATTCAGTAGAGCCACTGCAACCCAAACCCTTTTGCAACGTCCACTACTACAAGCCCCACTACCACGCAAACGCTAAAATAGCCACCTCCAGCAAAGGCAGCATACAGTACAAAGTGCATCATTCTTCACTTACAACAACTCTATAATGTCCATTAGAACTGCAAACATTGTAAACCCTAAACACAGAAAGAGTCCACAAATGTTCTTCATTGTAACCGTCCAACTTATGTTTGCGCCAGTAATCTTTTCATTTTGAACACGTGTTATTGCATTCATTATTAAAACCGACCATTCCCTTCTGAAATTCACATTGGCTACTAAAAGGCCCATCACCCAGTCAACACCTCCTGCCCCCCGCCTATAACCAGGAATAAAAACATTATTACGTTAGACAAACTACTGCCCCGTATCCTACCCAATCTTAATTACCTACCTGACGATATGGACCCAAACCTACTAGTTGACGAATTCAACAAAACCATTACCTTCGCCCTTGACGATATCGCCCCACTTAAACTTAGGAAGAGTAAATCTAAAAGTCACCTTAACACATGGTTCACCCCCCACTTGAAAAGTTTAAGGTTAGACAAAAGAAAATGTGAAACTGCATGGAGACTACTACCATCTGCAGAAAATAAAAACAAACTTAAATAATATCTCAAACCAATATAAGAAAGACTTCCTTTTGGCAAAACAGGAGACCTACAACAATAGAATCTCGCAAGCTAATTCTAGTATGAAAGAACTTTTCACAATGCTAAAATAATTAGAAACACCTATCCCAGTACAAGAAAATTGCTTTAAGGATACAATTTGGTGCACCGACATTCAGCACGCCCTAACTAACAAAGGCCCTCATTACAAGTCAGGCGGTGCACCATGGTGCTATTAGCACCATGGTCCATGCCGGATTCCGCCATGGTGGATGGTGGAATTACCGCCCCATTCCAAGGTGAGTGGGGCGGTAATTCCTCATTCACCATTTGCCCTTCCTCATTCCCATTTTTGCCCCATAGGGCTCAATGGGGATGGGGAAGGTGCTAATAACGGCACCGTAAATTACGGTGCCGTAATTAGCACCAAGATCGCTTAGCGCCTTGGACTTTAACGCCTGCAAAAAGCAGGCGTTAAAGTGTGAATCAGGTGTTAAGGGTTAACGGCGCCGACGGCACCGTTAAACCCTTAACGCCTGACTTGTAATGAGGGCCAAAGTCTGCAACCTTCAAAATAAGATTGCACAAAAGAAAGCTTCACTAACACCCTTGACTGTGCCCAATAAAATTCTGCTGCCACCCTGCAAACAAGAGACTCGCTTTAGCTTCACTAAAGTCTCTATTATCGAGGTGGAGAGGGTCATACTTGCACTCAAACCGTCCAACTGCAAGGGTAACCAATGCCCGGCACAACTAATCAGGGACGCTGCTAGAGACCTAGCACCCTTTATTTTTAAACTTATCAATGCTTCATTTGCATCAGACACCGTTCCCAGTAACCTGAAAGAATCTTGGGTATTCCCCCTTCTCAAGAAGCAAACCTTAGACCCCAACCATACCAACAAACTACAGGCCCATCACCACTGTGCCTTTCCTTCTAAAAATCTTAGATAAGGTAGCATACATCCAAATTCAGAACTTCCTGGAATCTAATCTTCTTTTAGGAGCCCACCAATCCGGTTTCCGGCCTCAACATGGCACAGAAACAGCACTAATTCACCTTAAGTCCCAAATAGTTGACTTTAGAGACAATGGAAAACTAGCACTACTCCTCCTCCTCGACCTGTCGGCTGCATTTGACCTGATAGATCAGAAGGTCCTATGCAGCCTCCTGGACTCAGCAGCCCATTTTTCCAAGGAGGCTATAGTATGGATACACTCCTTCCTTAGCAATAAGACTATGAGGGTCTTCTCCCCATCTGCAGCAGCGGACCCTAACCCCATCACCTGCAGTGTGCCCCAGGGATCATGTGTCTCTCAGACCCTGTATAATGTATTCACCAAGCCCCTCTTTGATGATCTGGACCATCTGGGTATTGCTTACACAAACTATGCAGACGATACTCAGATCCTCCTACCACTTACTGGAGATTATGGAAAAGGTTTGGCCTTGGTGAATGAAATCTACTGCATTGTTCAGGCATGGATGGCCACCCATGGACTTTGCCTGTATGATGATAAAATAGAGCTCATCATCCTCGGCACTACTGTCCACTTGACCAAATTAAGCCCGTGCTACTCATCTTTTACTATTAACGGAAACCCCATCAAAGTGGCTAAAGAGGTGAAAACTTTAGGTTTTTACTTAGATTCCACCTTAACCAGGTAAACTCCCAGGCTTCCTCTACTGCATACACTTGCAAATTAATTAGAGCTGGCAAGCCATTTCTTTCCTCTAACAGCTACCTAATTCTCATCAGAGCCCTCATACTATCCAAACTGGACTATTGTAACGCCCTCTACACTGGCACAAACAAACATATCATTAAAAAAATACAGGTACTCCAAAATAACGCATTGAGAGCGACACTAAGCAAAACAAGGAAAGAACACAATTGAGAGTGGATCAAACATTTACCAAATTTAGACAGAACCTGACCAACTGGTTCACAGAGAATGACAAGTAACTCCTCCTATCCAGTGACACATTCGCCAGCAATTCTGTCCACAACAGTAATCTGTACTCGACATCTGTCTGAGTTACCTGCCCTTTGCCTGCTTTGTCCCTGGCCTGTATATTTGCACCTTAGACACTTCACACTCTACTTGTATCTTCTTGATGCTTATATATCTCTGCATATGTATATTCTGTATATTCGCTATGTTCTTATTCTTATTCCTACTCAGTTCGAACATACTCTGACCTCTTGCGCCTTGATACCCCAGGGTGCCTGTATATCTCTGCTTTATATATTTTGTATATATGTTATGTACTTATCTCATATGTAACCAAGCTGAACGTATTCTTACTTTTTGAGCCCTGATACCCTCGGGTCTGGTGTGCATGACAAATAAACAAACAAACAAACAACAAACATATCTTGTATGTTTATATTTGCATGTGTTTCATTAAATTGTGATTTGTACCGAAAAATTGGACTAAGTGTAAATTATAAAATAGCAAATCCTAGACAGATGAAATCGTACGGGGCAGGTAGAGTAATGCCAAAACATACTGGAACTTCAGATATATGCTTGCTGCCTTGCCACAGCATGTGGTGGAGGTCAAAGTGGCAATCATTGGGGTGCAAAAAGGTTTTAATGAAGACCTAGTTTGCTGACTTTAGAAGTGTTCATTCATTTTCAGGTCCCCTAAGCCATCATCGATCTACGAGGTTAGCGCCCCAACACAGTCATCTTGGATCCTATGCTCCGACAAGCTGAAAAAGCCAAGAATCCCTCTAGATCCCTCCCTCGCCTTCTGTCTCACATCAGTGCTTTACTCTGTGCAGGCTATTTAACTTTGAAGTGTCAATGACACATAAAACCTCCTCTATCCCTCTATCCCTCTCAAACCTTAATTATAACCCTAGCGCTCATCATCCTCGATCTCGCCAGCGGCAGAGCCATACTGGAAGGAACCAATACCCTCAAAGAAAAGTTTGAAGTCTTTCATTATTCGGCTGACATTCTGATTCTAATGACAACTAACAAGCACACATTCACCCAGTACTCGATTCTCTGCAAAGGCTTCCAATCAAAAGTACACATTCAGGGATCAGGTGGGTGTCCACAAAGTTCTCTATGGAAACGTTCCATGGTGTCTGATCAACTTTTTCCCCCCTTGAAATCTATCTGTATGGGAGGCGGAAGATCCACCGTAACAGGTGCCTCCTGATGGAACTCTCCCCACCACAACCTCTTTGTGGATACTGCAGGCCTGCTCCCATTTTGATGAATCTTGAAAGCCCATCTCTTCACACAGGTATGCATGGTCTCATTTTGATAAGTAATGCCTTAGAAATTCATTAAATAAATAAACTTGCCTATGATCATCACCACCACCAGAGATGCGTGAAACAAAAGCAAGCAATGAGCAAGGGTTATTTTGGGAATTAATTGCTATGAATAATAAAGAAACTACAAATCCCAGGAAGCATCTGTCCCTCACATTAAAACCCACAGTGTGCATAATGGCAAGCCATGGTTCAGTTTGAGTGCAATGCTTGCTACAGTGCAGTGCTGACAAACATTCATAACCAGGTGCTGCCTGCCCCTCTCCTCCCCGCCACCTTGTACAGATGTACCCCTTCTCTGTGCCCCTTTGTATCCTACCCCCGCTGTAAAGCTGTTTTGTTGTTACCTCTGAAAAGTGTTCCGTTATGCATCTGTACTGTTGTATTTCTCTGTAATGCGCTGCGTTGTGCATCTGTATTGATGTTTACCTCTGTAAAGCGTTCCCTTGCTTCTCAAAGCTGGGTCAGCCCTCAATAAATACGATGATGACAATAATAATAATAATAATAATAATAATAATAATAATAATAATAATAATAACCAAGCTTGTTGCACCCGAAAATGCTGTAGACCTGTACTGTGCATGCCCACTCATGCGGCGCAGCTTTGGTACCAGTGTGTATTTACTGTGCTTGCTATGGGATTTAAGTACAATCTAAGAGCTAAAATTAAAAGGCCACGAGCATGCGCTGTGAACCAGAGAAATCCTAAACTGAGTGCAACAATATGGGATTTGATGGGCTTCGAAGGGGCACCATTACACATCCCCTCACCTTTCAGCTGTGTGGAATTCACTGACAGTGTATGTCTCAGCGTATACATGCTGGGAATGTATTTTCCTTGATGGTGCATGGAAAAGGGAAACCATGTGCTACAAGAAAAGTGTCAGCTGCCTGGATATAAGAGGTACATCAGTTCGCAAATTAGTAAGTACGTAAAGTGCAGCCTTGTGGGGTATGCACACGTCCCGAGATAAAGCTGTCATGGGCTACTTGGTATACATAAGGCTACAGTATTGATATTTGGTGCTGCCTCTCATATGCCCTCAACTGATAATGATACATATCTAATAAAGACTGTGTGGCATGGAATAGGCAGAGATCTCACCTGGCTGTGGTAACCAGCAGGAGAATACTAGAATTTCCCAGACTCTCAATATGTATCTGCCATTGGCATGAGCAGAAACCCAATGCCAGAAAACCGTTCTCCTCCCAGATATTGATGGATTAGTGGTGGGACAGTGAAAGTCACTCTAATGCCCTATGGACTTCATTCGATTCTGTAATGTTGGAAAGGAGGAAGGACACTGGCAGAGAGGTAAACTACATGCATTTATTCTGTATACATGCTAAGAAAGGCTCCCTGCTGACTCTGGCGCCATTACTCAGCCACAACCGTTGTTCTACCCCACAGGCTTCCATTTCAGAACCCTCTAAGCAGAATGTCTCGTGTAGAGAGCACGAGAGACAGAAAGACAACTCTATACATCCCCTCTTCTTCACAGAGTCCCACAGAGGAATCTCCTGTGGTCCAGAACTTCAGTATACATAATCTCTGAGGTACCACAGGCTGCGGTACCTCCTACCACTTCTGGAGCTGGACGGTGCCCCATCTGTAGTGGCCAGTCTAGAGCACCTTCTTCCACTTCTGGAGCCGGACGGCGCCCCTGTCGGTAGTGCCCAGCCAGGAGGATACACCAGATGTGTCAGAGTTGTCACTTCTCTCAACCATCACTCGCTCCAACTTCCACACTCTGTTGTCCTTAGTCCTAATGGCAAACCCAAACACATCCTTTACTCTGACTGGACTCAGCCACATACAAACCCGTCCCGAAGAGCCAGGGGAAGCGTGACCTTCATCATGTCCTCTACTTTCGGGGGCACCCTCACTCTGACTCCACTCTGGCCATACACCTCCCTCTTTCTCAACTGACTCCTTGTAACACTCTCTCTCACACACTCCAACTTGCCTACCACCAAAGCAGGCCAACCCATTTGCGGGGAAAACAGCATTGTGTTTGCCTTTCTCTCCCTACTGAGCTCAAAGGGTGAAACGCCACTGCTGCTGTGCAGGGTGAATCTGTGAGCTGTCACAACCTCCCTCACGGCGGCCTTCCAGTTATGCCCATTTGCCCATGCCCACCTTGTCGCTTCCTTCAACAATCGGTTAAAGGGATCCACCACCCCATTGGTCTGTGCTTGATAGATGGCTCTGGTATTGTGCGTGATGGCATGCAAGCAGCAAATGTCATTCAAATCCATCGACCTGAATTGAGTACCTTTATTTTTTATTTATTTATTAGTAATATACTCATAGCCGAGTGGCTTTGTATATACAACAAAATACACAATAAACACAAACACCATAAAACAATTTCATTGGGCAGGACAGAGGGATGAAACTGAAAATTCATAAAATCACAGATCATCGTGTGGTCAATTAACACCCCACAAAACGTAATCATTCTAGATATAATATCATATAAGTTAGTGATACGCTAAAAGTCAATTACAAAATACGTAAAATTTTGACGCATTTCCAATAAAATGAAACCATATAAAATATTACATTTTGATCATTTCTCTTTAAAAATGTGGACCAAAGTTCAGATTAATCTGGGCAATCAAGGGTGTTTTCATAGGTTTTAACATAGCTTAACCTAGTTCGATCTAAGCTCTCACATTGTGTCATATGATGTACCAGGGTTTCAATAACAGGTTCTCTACACAAACGACATAATCGGTCAGAGCGTGCCAAACTATACATCGCACCTTTTGTAGCTAGCGCAACGCTAATATTAAATTTAAGAAGCAGATACTGTCTCATCATTGCACTGTTTGGGTATGCAGCTATATAAGTGGGCTTGCACAGACGAGCAGTTCTATACTGACAAAAAATGCCACTATTGCTTTCAGTATAGAGGTTAAACATAGTCAGTACCTGTTTCAAGCGATTTATTACCAAATACACCTCTGCCATTGCTGAGTGGCTTAGACATCCTACATGCCACTTTGAGTAGAATGATAAGATAGCACCCATAGTCCCTATGGAATTACATCTGTGCAATCCTAAAAAAGCTTGAATAAATTTGACCATAATTGTTCCATTGTGTAACACTCACAGATGTTCATAACACATAACAACTCTCAAGATAAAGGGGGTAATCCATGGAATAAATGTGCACCGAAATCAGTGGTGCAAGCGTGAAAAAGCCAGAGCATGCGGGTGAATCGCACGCATGTGATTCATGGAAGGCCCTGCGCGCGTTTTTTCCGGGATGTGCGCCAAATCCGCACGTGGCGCACACCGGCGCACACGTCACTTCCACAGCCCAAACGCTGTGCGTGACGCGCACAGCGAAAGCACACAACGTCAGCGCACACATCAAAAAGGGGAAGGAAAAAGGGTCGGAACATGCGGAATGGGGAACAACGCATGAAAATAAGGGCATAACTGGGGAAGTACCAATGGGAAGTACACGGAACGCCCACACGCACGCAAACTAAACGTATTCATGGAATAGAATAGGGAAAACCTGCGCACGTCAAAACACACACACACGCACAATTACGTCCGCCACACGAAAGCAGGCGGAAGTGCCCTCGCTCAGCATAAAAATGCGCCAAACAACAAACAAGCATATACAGCTACGATGAATGTCCCGTTCCTCGCAGCAGTGATCGTGGGACACTGCAGGAGGAGGAGAATAGCCAGGCCCCGCATTTTTTTGCCCAGGACCAGCCTTTTGGGATGCCTGATGACCAGGTCTATGGCAGGTATAGGTTTCCACCTCGTATCATCCTAGAGCTGGTCAGGGAGTGGGAGGATGAACTCACATCACCCACCTTGTGCTCCCAAGCATTGAGCCCCTTGGAGAAGGTGCTCAATGTACAACATTTTTTGGCCACTGGGTCATTTCAGCGGACAACTGCCATAGTGGGGGGTGTCTCACAGGCCACGCAGTCACGTTGCCTACACCAGGTGTTGGCAATCATCACTCTGCGCGCCCCTCTGTCCGCAGGCACATATACATGCCCAGAACACCTGCAGAAAGGCAGGCCGTGGTCCTGGACTTCTACAGGGTGGCACACTTCCCCAAAGTGCTCAGTGCCATAGATTGCACCCATGTGGGCCTACGTCCACCTAGGGCCACTGAGCACATCTATCGAAACCGCAAGCACTGGCATTCCATCAACGTGCAGGTGGTATGCGATGCCAAGGGAATCATCATCTCTGTCTATGCAAACTATCCTGGGACCACCCATGATAGTTTCATATTCAGAATTTCTGCCCTGAACCGGGCCATGGAAGCTGGGAAGCATGGTGACACATGGCTCCTAGGTGAGTACAAATGCCTGTGCACATGCATGCATGTCATATACAGACAAATACACAAGCCCAACTAATGACAAGTATTATCATCTTACTAGGGGACAGTGCCTACCCTCTGAGCACCTACATGATGACGCCCATACGGAACCCCACCACACCACCCTAGGTAAGATACAACGCAGCCCATATTGCAACCAGGGCCATAGTGGAGCGCACATTCGGAATGCTCAAGTCAAGCTTCTGCTCCCTTGACTGCTCTGGTGGACAGCTACTATATGCACCCCAGTAGTGTGCAGGATCATTGTGGCAGCATGTGTCCTGCTGTCACAACCTCAACCTCTAGAGTGCCCGACTCCATTATTCCAACCAAATCACAGATAAGTATCCCCTGCATCCTCTCATTGGGCTCATAGGGCTTCACAGTGTATTTTAAAGTGGAAATCCAAGAAACAATCCAGCTGGTCAAGGGCATGGAATGCTTGGCATCAGCTGCTTTACTCTACACAGAACTGTACAACAACATGGAGGAACAGTTGTCCTAAGGAAGAAAAGGGAGAAGTCTAATTGCTGGGTGTGGTTGACTATATAAGTCACACCAAGACAGGACTCCACGCTTAGCGTACTTTGCCCTAAGGCAACAGCATGTTCACCGAAGTTCCGGAGCAGCACCTGTGAAACCCGAACTCTTCGCTGCTCAACTCTCACCCACTCAGGCACCCGATATCTTCCGAGCCTTTACTTACCTGTTCCTGGCCCCGGCAACATCCGCAGCTCCTCCAGGCTTTCCTGTGCTCTCACGGGCCGCCGACTCCTCCATTCGGCTCCCGCAGCATTCCAGTGCGCACACGAGCCGCTGACTCTTCCATTCGGCTCCCACAGCGTTCCAGTGGACACACGGGCCGCCGCCTCGTCCATTCGGCTCCTGCAGTGCTCCAGCTCCACCCCCTGGAACACGAGTCTCAGCAACATTCAGCCTCCCGGTTGGTGCACTCGAGGTGCCCTTCTCTGCCGGCACTCTGGATCCTGCAAAGAATAAACAAACACTTGCGTAAGGCGAAGCACGGCCCTTAATAGGCATATACTGAACTGAAAGTCATTCTATAGATCAAACTGCAGATAGGAAGCTCAAGCACAACGGATAGAGAGAGAAGGAAAAGACACTTATAAGGTGCGTACAAGAAGGACAGAAAACCAAAGACTATAGTGCATAAGGCCAAGCAAACCACATCAAACCAGCAAAGGAAAACTACTAAAGGACCATACCCCCTGCTGGAGAGAAAGCAAGGGATTTGGACTTTGATAAAGCAATCCAACGCCTCAGTGCCATCAGTGAAGTAACTGCTGGACCATTGCGCCCCTGCTTGAAAGAGAGAGCTGGACGGAGAGCTCACCAACTATTTACCTAAGGTGAGAGTACACCCAACCAGAGGTTACTGAAGGGAGGGTTGGAAGGGGCAGTTTGCAGACCTTAAAATACTATTTCCCTGTGTTCTTGTCTTGGTTCCAATTCAGACGCAGTCATCCCAAGGGAGGTGGCCCAAGAATAGATTCAGCATGGACGATCCAGATGCTCCCTCAGAGCTAAAGTGAGCGTGACACCTGCACAATGTTGCAACACGGCATGGCGTACCGGTGGACATGGCACGGCTTCTGCGCATGGGAGGGGGAAAAGGCATGTGGTGAGGCATCCCGTACCCAGCTTGTGGTTACATTTTTCGCTTCCATGTGATGATTCCGCCGCAACAATATCGCAATACAAAAATATCGCCATATTTTTGCAGCGCAATTCACAATGAACCCTGCGGAGGACAACCCCACAACCCCCGCATAATTTTTTAATGTGCAGGGGACACCCCGCAACCCCCGCTCCCACATAATATCCCCAATAAAAATATCGCCTATGGCGAACCAAACGGCCATATTTACGGCAATATTTTTGTTGGGTATATTATTACCTGATACCCATTTTTCACCTAAACTCCAACCCCTGCGGAGTGCACACAGGCCTGGCACATACCAAGTCACAATCGATGATGAGAAAGGGACAGTTAACTGTCACTACCTTGCCACCCTGAGAATGTGTCCACGGAAGTGCCACATTGTGTGCATCCCTAGCTAATTAAACACAACCAATCCCATGTGACCAAAGGGAACACATGCAAGGCATTCCCCCCCTTGCTAAAATGGGCATGAAAGGACTGGTATGCCACCCAAACCCTCCCAACACTCCTGAACCCCGACTGCCACACCATACCATGGTATGCAACGGCAAAACATCCAACCATACGCACAACACATGACACAATAGTCATGAAGTGCCACGTGAGAAATGTAAATAGGCAACAGACAATCATACCTGACATGGAATCGGAAGAAAGGAGTGACTAAAACCTCACACCCTAAAACGGTGGCACAAATGCATGCCACCAGTGGTGCAACCAACAAAAGTCAGAATACCTGTTGCCATGCACATAGGACAATTGCAAATTGCCATATCAAACACCGGACACTGCACAGCACAGTGAGTGTGCATTGCATTGGTGAAAACCCTTCTGCATCATTTCAAAAAATGGCATTCAACCAAATATTACTCTGTCATGCATGTACACGATCAATGACTCGGAATTGAACATAGATTCTCGTGACACAGCATGCTTGAGAAGGCAATCTGGGTGCACGTGTTTGCATGGTGTCAATTTAGTTGGGGGGTGTTGCCTAAGAGTATTTGTCCGTATGGACATGCCTAGAATACATGCATGTGAAATGAAGTGAATGCCAGTGTCCCGTACACAGCACATGTGAACCTAGCACCAAGGACCCCTCTGTGTGTCAAACCACACCCATCCCCTGACACCTCAAAATAAAGCACTACATTGCATCAGCCATTGACCAGCAGAACATATCATGTACAGAGTACCCCACATCAGCAATGGCAGACAGTGACCCATTATTGAATCATAGAAATCCATAATATGACCTACACACAAACTTCATCAAAGCGCATCAATGAGAGAGGGAACAAGGGAGAAGAACAGTACATTCCTACATGTCCTTAAAACAGTCCACAGTCTGATAATGAACTGGAAAAGCAAAGTACATATTGCAAGTGCCTGGACCAATAAGGGAGAGTCTAGGGAGGGAATGTTGGATGACATAACTAGCATCAACATTCCTATGCCTGACGGCAATAGTCGCAGTGCAGGAGTCACATAAGGATGTGAGTGATGGAAGAGGAGGGAAGAGGTGAGGAGTGTAACAAAACAAGTGACAAACTGTGGTAGGTCTACAAATAATCAAGTTAGTGCTGGGGTGGGGGGGAAGAAAGTCAGAAGGGAAAGGGGGAAGAGATGACCTGTAATCAGTGGTGGAGGGAAAAATGATCAAATTAACTGGCAAAACTATACTTAAAATGGCGAAGGTGAGGTGTGGAAGGACGGAGGCAGAAGGGCAAATGTCTGCAAAGAACAAGCGCCTACCTATCAGCATGGCCGATGGCAATTGGGGTAGTGTTTGAACATGACAGCCAGAGTACAAGGAGGAGGCTAAAGGGTGGTGGAGAGGGAGCGGGAGGAGAGAAGGGAGGAGGGAGCCAAGCTCCAAATGACTAATGGGGAAGATGGTGAAAGAAAGCACACACAGGGGGCAGAGGGAAACCTGGCGGTGCAGGAGAGTAGGGGATGTGATGATGAAGGGGGGAGACAGAGGGACACTGACAGGGGCCGGGGAGACAGGGGGGCATTCAACTGATTGAGAAGGCATGTGGACAGGTCTAGACAGGGCCACCTTTGTGGGCTTTTGGTAGTGGTGGCAGGCTCAAGCATCCTGGTTGGCCGGATTGTCACAAGGGCCAAGTGCAAACAGTGGAAGGGGGGGAGCAGGTCCAGGACACAAACAGGAAATTTAAATCATGAACAATGTAGTCATAACTCAGATGTCACATCCAAACAATAGCCAGGGCTGGGAAATGTCCAGAGTGGTGCTAGCAAGGAATGGGTGGTTGTTGAAATGCGTGGTGACAGAGGTAACTCAGCGTGCAGCCTTCATGTGGCATATCAAAATCACTGTGGGGAAACTGTCCCAATTCAACATTCTCAGCACATGGACCCCTCCCACCATCAGTGTGTTGTATGCAGCCAAAGGGTGCATGGTACCAGCTACAGCAGGAAGTGCATCAACGTAGACAGTCAATACATAACAAACATCTCAAGCAACATGATGAAATGCACAGTCAGCATAATACTCACCAAAGTGAAGTGCAGACATGCATTGGAGAAACCATCTGGAATACCCACTAGAGGTGTACACACAAGTAGAACTGCAGGCTGGCCACAGATATGATGGAAGCCCAATGCCCATGTGTGATATGCTGTTACACCGAGCCATCCTTGCAAGCCCATGGAAAAGGGAAGCAGGAGTAGCATATGTGTCAGGACCCCAAGCAAAACACATACACAAAACAAGCCTGAATGGGTCCAGCTGGAACACACAGTGGATGCCTTCCGATGCCACAAAGCACCACACTGTCACATGTATGCCCAATAGACAAAATAAAATTGAAAAAAAATTCTAAAGAAAATACAAATTAAATAAAATAATCAATGGAAATAAAAAATGAAAAGTGTAATGAAAGAAAGAAAAGCAAAATCAATAAAATTGAAGAAAACCAGAAAAAAAACATAACAAATACAAAGCAAAGTGAAATCATTGAAAAAGAACAACAAAATAACAGAAAAAAAATAAAATGAAAAATAAAAATAAAAATATAACATACTTACCAAAAACCATACAATTTGGATGAGAAATCAAAATTATTTTTAGAAAAAAAACTGCTGGAAAAAAAATAAAAAATGTGCAGGAAAAAATAAAACAAAAATTGCCATATATGACCCAGGGGGGTCAGGGGGGCACCCATGAGGGGGTGGTACAGGGTGCACCTCAACACCCACTTGTGTAGATGTTGAGGTAAAAAAAAAAACCCTCACTGGGCTTAGCACCTGCACGGCCCGACCTATGTGGGAGAAAGGTTGTCATCATCACCCCTGGATCTGAATCAGAAGGTGGACGTGGTGCAGTTGACTCACCATGCCTAACCGTGCCTTGCCCCTCAATGGCAGCAAGTATGCGGGTCTGGTAAGCCAGGTCCTGGCGGGCAATGAGACTGAGGTCAGCATGCTTTACCTCACATGTCACATGTGCTTCCTCCTTCAGGGACTGACGTGTGAGACGGAGTTCTGCTTGCATGGCCTCACACGACAAATGGAGTGACTCCCAGCTTCCATGGAGTTCAGCCGAGATGGTTCTTTCCAGCTGTACCATCCTGTCTTCTGTCCACCTACTCTGAACCATCATGAGGTCAGCTAGAGTAGATCGGAGGGCTTGTTGTTCCACCCTCAGGGCCTCACAGTGTGCCTCTGCTTGAGCCTTAAGTGTTTCACGCAGAGCCACCATTTCAGCCTGGCGTGCCCTGTCATATGCCACCATGCCCAGCCTGAGTGAGCGGCACGTGGACTGCATAGCCCGCTGATGGAGCACCATTTGCCTTACAGAGGGGAGGATGGAATGGGTTACACTTTCCATACCTTGAGCAATCATCTCAACTGCTCCCCCCTGTTGCTGTGCTATGGCAATCATGGAATGCTCCCACTCAGTTGACCCCGATGGCACACAGCCACCGCGTTGCCGGACACCACACCTGCTGGGCCCAAGGAGCCGTGGTCCTTGCTGGGTTGGTGCCGCCCGTGGCTGGCGGACTGCATCCCTCTGTCGACCTGATGCCCCAGGAACATGGCCAACTGGTGTCGAGTGTGACGGTGCACCCGTAACCACCACCGGCGGACATTCCAACCCTGCCTGGCCCCCTACTGCAGGTGTTGCAGACAGAAGACCATCCAACACAGGATCACCTACCGGCGATGACACGTCATGATGCAGATCCAGCTCAACATAGTGGTTCGAGGATACATCAGAGCCTGACTCAGAGTCAGCTCTAGACACGATGGCCTGGAGCACCTGTGGGTTCTCGTGGGCTGCCACCCCACGACCACCACTGGTGCTTGGTTGGTGATGTGAACTGACCACCGTGTCTGGGATGACATCTTCATCCTCTGCCACCAGTGCGTCATCACCTGCAACATAAAGAAAAGAAACAAGAACACGCATGTCAGTAGCACATACCACACACATACAGTTCACAACATTGACAGCCAAATAATGAAACAGCCATGTCGCAGGCAATTCAAACCCCAACATGCATCCAGTGGCAATGCAATGCAGGGCCATCCCAAAAGCAGAAAAGGATGTGTGTAAAATGTGAATGAAACACATGTATTGCATGTTGCACATCACCTGCATCACACACAACCTCTAGAAGGCTTATATCCAAATCCAAAATGAGAGATGGGAACACATAGTCAGCACCTAGCTGAAGCATGTGTGAACACACAAATAGACACAGCTAGAAATGTAACCGAACACACCATGATACATGTAACATGCATGCTCATGTGCAGCACTCAACTACAATCAACTATGCACAGTGCATGTGTCATAGGAGGCACCTACACTAGTGCATTTCCATACTGTGAGAGGAGGGACATGGGTGCATACATGGCAGGTCAACATCACACAGCACCATCATAATTGCGCGTTGAAGGGCTTAACTTGGCACAGGAGTGAGTGTGTGCGTTGCAGTGCATGTGAAGCCCCTCAATTTACAACATCAAGACATATGTAGTGATGACAATATTCAAACATTATGGCAATGTAATGGCAATTGCAGCCATCATGTACAAATGACATGCACCAGGTAGCATGGTTTCCGTGAAACACCCGCCCTCTGGCCAATAGCAGGGAGGCACTGCATGGCAATGACATGTTCCACGCAGAACTGTGCATTTCCAGAGTGTGTAGGCATGCATTTATTGCATTTCGTCAGTCAAATGTCACTACAGCCGATAAGAAGTGGAAATGATGGAGGAGAGGTGAGGAACCATCCATAGTACATCCATGCATGTAGAAGACAACACCAGTTGAAAAGTGGTCGTGGGCCTGTAACCGGGGGAGCCATGGCCTTGATAGAGATGTGCACAGCCTAATATTGTGCGTGATGACACACAGACCTACAGTGAGCATGACATGGCTGTCCAAATGAGATGACACTTGGATCATCCTGGACAAATACAACAATGAGCAGGTGGTCAAGGACACCTAGGGGCATACATGGAATGCACATGTAACATGATCCTGCACATATGTGCATGGGGAGCCACTGCCATCAGCACACTCAGAGTGAGCCACACTGCACCAAGGACAAAGGATGCGTATGACATGATGTGATATCTCATCAAGATTGCACTCGTACACAAGTGGCTCAGAGCGCAAACAAGCAAAGGGAGGGGAACAAGGGAGAAAAGGAATTCAAAACAACTATCATACTGGGAACAATGACATACAGAACACGATAGTGCATGGAGAAGGGATAAAGGGTTGAAGACCCAGGAAGGGGGAGAGGGGAACATGCCAAACAGAGGAGACCAAAGAAGGAAAATGAAGTCCAATGATAGAATGTCCATTCAAAAAGTGGTAGCGCAGCCAGCAAGTGGCAAGTGCAAGTTGAATTGGACAGGGCAGATCTGATGAGTGCAGACAAAGAGTGCTGGACTGTATGGGGACACGCACTGGACCCATTGATATGGGAGGCCTGTAGGCAGTGCAGCAGGGAGGCAGGGTGAGCCGGTACCTGATCCGAGGGACAGAGTGTTTGCAGGGGCAAAGTGCCAACAGAGGATACTGTTCAGCTGGGTAGAAGCGGGGCTAATGCAGGAACAAGTAGGAAGGTGTTGAGGTGCTTCCAGAAGCAGATATATCTCGCCTCAAGATTCAACGTGGCCAGTTGGCTGTTCAAAAGGGAGCTCCCAGCTGTACACACAGATCTGCTACTACCTTATTTATTCAATTAACGACTGATCTTGAGGGAGTGTGGAGTAGAGGAGCAAAGGACTCAAGAGGGGAGGAATTGGTAGAGGGATTGTTGAAGGTATTTTCTACCCAGTCCAAAAAAACCTTGTGCACAATGCAGAGGGTCTGAAGTAACATCCTTGCATCCACTGGTAGCCAATGAAGGGGTAGAGAGCTGGAAAGATAGTATCCCAGGGCTTGAGGCCAAGGACAAGTCTTGCAGTCCTGTACTGGATTAGTGGTGGAGGGTGGAGGGTGGAGGCAGGTCCAATATTGAAAGACACTGTCACAGTACCCCAACCTTGAGTAAACCGGAGCTTGACAGACTGTGAGCATGTAGGAGAATGTTAGGAAAGGCAAAGTACCCTTGAGGAGTTGGAACAAGAAGTTAATCCATCTCAAGATACGTCACAAATGTGTGTGTAAAAGGGATGTGTTGAGTCAAAGGTGATCCTGAGGTTCTTGGCCTTGCAGGTGGAGGCAGGAGGAGGGCCAAGTGGGGCTGGCCAGAGATTGGTGGCAAAGGTGTATCGATGAGGAGGATGCCAGTCTTGCTGGCATTCCGACAGAGACTGTTGGTAGCAAACCAAAAGCCAATGGCAATGAGGCTATCAGAAATAAGGGAGGGACAAGAGGTGGCCAAGGGCAGCCAGGAAATGAGTTGGTTGTCATCAGCATAGCACCAGAACTCGTACAAAAAAATTATAATGCAGTAGTCAAGAGCTGCCACTTGCTCTCCATGAATTGTGGGCGAGAGGTCAGACCCCTGGTGAACAAAACAGGTGGTGAGGGAGATTGAAGATAGGAAAGAGCCAACTTGTAGCTTGCCGGGTCACACATGCCAAACACACATGTCATTGAGTTACACGCATCAATACTCACCAGATGATGCATCATAATCCGTCCTCTCTGCCACTCCACAGATTTGTTCTTCCGGGATGAACTCTGAAGCGATCTCCTCATGCTGAGTGAGTTCATCCTCCTCTGGTGGTGGCCCACCACCAGTCACCAGAGACATGGTGGAATTAGAGGCATGCTTTTGCTTAGCACTTCGTCTGAGGTAATTCCAGCGCTTGTAGCAGTCCTGAGCTGTGCACACCTGGAATCCCATGGATGTCACACCATCCGCAACATGCTGCCAGTGGACCCAAAGCTGGTGATGCGTTGTATGGCACTGTGGGCCCACAAGCATATCACGTTGGTGTTCCGACACGTAGTTCACAAGGAAGTCCAGTTCCTGATTGCAGAAAGGCTTCTTCCTTGACGTGCCGGAGGCTGGAGCCGTGTCTGGGGTCCCAGCCTCTTGTGCAGGAGCACGCTTCCTCCTTTTGGATGGTGTTACTGACCCTGAAGGGGCAATGTGGCCCTGATCAGTGGGGACAGTGACGCTGGTGGACGGGACCAAGGCAGTGGGTGTTGGTATGAGGACAGAAGGTCTGGCTTGGGTCTGAGTCACTGCCGTAGTAGTAGTGGGGTAGTGTTGGCTGCATCTGCACATGCAGTTACCACCACCCGGCTGCTTGGGGCAGCAAATGTCACAACTGCCCCAGATATGTGTGCCACAGTCACAGCCACAGTGGACGCACATGAGCCCAACCTCCGGACAAGATGGAAATCATCCTGGGAGTCCTCGTCACACAACGCAACATGCGCTGCCTGACCCAGAGCCCGGGTGGAAGTGTCCACAGCTGCACCTGCAGCTACCACCACGGGCGGGCCCGTGACAGCAGATGTAAATTGCTGTTGGGTGATATGGGTGCCAGGTTGTGATGCAACAGCTGCATCACCAGGAACCACAGGGGGTGGTGGCATGTCTGCACCAGCACGTGGCTGGGCATCCCATCCCAGAGGGGCACCCCTGCCTCTTCCCCCCCTGTAGCCACCCTGGCCACCCTGGAATCCCGTCCTCTCTGGTCTCCACGCCCACTTGCCCGACCACGTCCAGCCCTGGGAGGACACCCAGCTTTGCCGCCCTTAGCCTTAGTGGCCTCCCAACCATGGCACCGATGGAAAATGGGCTATGGGAGGTTCACTCAACAATTGTCCTTAGCAATTGGCTAGAAGGGGGCAGGGGTCTTGATAGAATAGGTACCCCAGTGCCCCTGCAAGGCTGCCTGTGACCCCTGGGGAAAAATGACGGGTCAAACAACGCTCAGGCACCCCCCCCAAAAAAAGAAAAAAATCAAAAAATAAAAAATAAAAAATAAAAAAACAACAATATAAGAACAGGAAATTGGAAAAAAAAATAATGTTGTGCATGCGACCCCGGTAGCCCACGTGCATGAATTTTACCTCCAGCAGTACGGTGTGGCACCCAGGAACACAAAAAACATGTGTGCATGGAACACACGGGCTAAACGGTACGCATGCACAGGGGGAACCACAGTGAGAAAAAAGCATATGCGACTCACCGCCTGCCTTGCGTGGAAGAAAACACATGCGCTTGTGCACATAGGCAACACCCCACCAAAAGAAGAGGTACGGACTACAGACGCTGTGAAGTAATCGTGTGTGATTCCATCAGAGTAAACACATGCGTCAGTCTCCACGAACAGCACGTTCAGTGTTTTGTTGGCCCGTCCTCACCTTTAACCCGTGCTGAAGACAACTCCTGCACGCGTAACGTCACTTATGCGCTAAGGGCCTTTCCTCGAATTACACACATCCACACACAGACATTTTTTTGTACGTGCCGAATCACCATGCACCCAAGACGAGGAAAACGCCTGCGCGTATCATGTCACATATACGCTTACGCGCTAAGGGCCTTTCCTCGAATTACACGCTGACGTGCTGTTTTTTCACGTGCCAAATCACTCCGTATCAAGCTGGCCACACGACAACACACGGAAGACCACGCTCCTGCCGAGAAGGCCATTTTTCTGCCCCCCAAAGCCCAGAGCAGACTCCCACCTGCCATCTACTGCTGCCTGCCTGCCTGCTGGCCACGTGCTTTGCCATTTGGTGCCTGCACGTCAGCCATCTGCAGGGGTCCAGTTGCTGTAACCACCCCTGCTGGAACAGAAGACTACCGACTGAAGTTCCATCGCTCCACAGCCCAGCCCCAGGACCCAGTTGCCACCCACACCTGCCTCGGAGGTTGACAGAGAGGCAGAGGGCTACCAGCTTCAGTGCCGCAGAAGTTGGTATCCTGGTGGAGCAAGTCCTGGGGCATTATGATGCCCTCTATGGAAGAAGACGCGCTGACAAGGATGGACGTGAGGGGATCTGGAAGGACATCGTGGCTGCCATCAACATGGAGGGGGTGGCAGTCCACGACATACAACACGTCCAGAAGTGCTGGGAGGACTTCAGGTCGAGGACCCTCAGGAAGGCCCGGCTCCTCTTGGAAGCAGCGGGTGCAGTGAGGCGACGGGTCCACCTTACCAACGACAACATGAGGGTCCTGGAACGTATACGCCCAGTGCTTCACCGCCAGATCCTCGAGAGGCAGAGCAGTCCGGAAGTTGAGCGGTAAGTATCCATGCGTACTTATTGGACGCAGTGCATGTTGAGGTGTGCCAGGAGTATGCAGTTTGGACATATGTCTGAAAAGGCCCATGTATGGATGTGTATGTGCAGGGACATGACCGTGCTACATGTGCGTCCTGTCATGTGTGATGCACATCAATGGTGTATGTGTTCAAATGCATTATGCACGGATGCATGTGGGGATGCACACATGTTAGCATTTCTGTGTATGTACTATGGCATGGTTGGAGTGTGACACATGGATGCTGGTTCCACCTTCATGTACGTGCATGGCATACATGTGTGTGTGTGGCATGTGTGCGACTGTGATACGCCATGGATGCATGTGACACAGACATGTAGGAACCCCATTGGCAGATGTGACATAGTTGCCAATTATTGCACTGTGACAGATGGGGGATATGTACAGATGTATGTCTGTCTGTTGGCGCGTGTGCATGTGTTTGGCACTCCCCATGTTGCTTGTGACATCATGCCAACCTTCGGATGTTCATGCTGTTGTGTGAGTATGGATGCTGCTGCCTGCTGCACGATTCCTGTCAAATTCTGCATGTGTGTGGGTTCAAATGATATGAGTGCTGGGGAGTGTGATGGCATCTGTGAAGTTTGACACTGCCACTCATGTGCAACTTTCACATGTGTATCCGACATTGTACAGTGCCTTGATGCCTGTGTTCTGTCTCTCCCTGTCTGCAGCGTCGACTGATGAAGGGGGTGGAGACGGTGCTGTGGAGCACAGAGGCAGGGATCCCACTGCCAGCCAGAGATGCAAGGCCCAGCTCTCCTCCCACGTTGTCATCTCTTCCGCGAGTGAGGAGTCTGGTGCCGCGTCCCTGGCCGCAGCTGCCGAACGAAGGTCCAAGAGGCAGAGGTTGGAGGTGGACTCCTCAGCAACAGTAGGGGCAGCTGAGCCCCCACAGGGGCCTATGGAGGAAGATGGCACGGAGTCATCCAGGTTGGTGGGGAGTTTGGTTGAGGAGGAGACAGTGGAAGGCACATGCATGGGGCCTGGAGGGGGGCAATCCACTTGTGCTAGTGGTGCAGTCCAGGGGCAAGGATAGGAGGCAGGACAGGCTGCCACGGAGGTGCCTGTGTGTAATCCTGTCACCGATCCTGTGACTGCATCATCCCGCACCAGCAGGGATGCCTTCATCCAGACCCGTTTTCAGGGATGGGATGCGCAAACAACAACTGGCTTTCCTCTCCCTGCGGGCGTTGCAATCCGGGACCAGTCTGAGCCTGTCCTAGCTGGGGTGGCAATGCATCAACATGGTATTCGGGATGGCGGGCAGGGTTCTCGTGAGGACAATGCACGTCATTTTGAATACCTCATTGACCGTGTCGGCCTACTAGGACAGGTCACCCAGGTTGGGTTCCTCCGTGTGCTGGATCTTCTAGCGACCCCCTCCTCAACTGAACCCCCTATGCGCCAGTCGTCCTTAGTGCCATCTTCCTGCCCACATATCACCTGGGCACCCTGTGGAGCTGCCCCTGAACCAGCGGCCAGGCTGGTGGAGGACACATCCCTGCCACAGTCGGGAGTCGGAGGTCCAGCAGGTGTGGCCACCCCAACAACTGGACCCCAGCAAGAGGAGGACGTGCAGGTATTGACCAGCAGGGCACATGCACGGCAGCAGCAGGCTCAGCGTGGGAGCCATAATGGCTCAGGGCCTTCAACATCACAGGAGAGCAGGAGGACCCTGGATTGGGAGTGTCTTCCGTGTGGCAGCGGTTGGGCCAGCGGATAGATGCGGAGCGGTGGCGGGCGGAGGAGGCACGGCTCAGTCTGGTCAGGGCGGAGAACTCCAGGCGCAGGGCATTGAGGCGGGGTGAGTGTCTCGAGGCAACTCGCAGGGAGTTGGAATAGGCCATGACTGCATCCCTGCGAGATCTCGACGCCAGGGAAGCGGCCTGCCTCCGGGACATCGACATGGAGTTCGATGATGCCCTGGCCCGGAACATCAACGAGTGAGTTGTTGGACTTGCCCGCCGCCATTTTACATAGTTCACTAGTGTTAGGTTTCCTTTGATTTTTCTTTTATTTTGGAGTTAATGGACATTGCTCCACTTCGTGTATATAGTTTTTTCTTCATAGGACTTTTTTGTAGGTTTCCTTTTGTTTGTGGATCATGTACCATTTGGACTTCCTGTCATGATGCCCGCTCCCGGGGAGCCGGTTCAAGCCCTGCGTCCCTGAAAACGGACATCCAGTCCCAAAGGAAGGACCCAGCAACCCCATATAGGGGCCCTTTGGACAGTGTCCTGGCGCCTATGGCGCCAGGCTCATAAAAGACATCAGTCCTGGCGCCATAGGCGCCAGGCTCATTATGGAAGTGCTTGGGTGCACTTACCTGATGCAGACCATGCTGCAGGATCCCGGCCTCCTTGAGGCCTGAAAGAAACTACTTTACCTGTGGGACTAATTTACCATCCGGGCGTGGTCGGGGAAGGATACATACCTGATTGGAGGAAGGATACATACCTGGAACTTCTTCCAAGGCTATTTAAACCCCACCCGAACAGCCACACGTGCTTCGCGTTGTTCTGCATCTAGCAGCTGGACGCTCACCATGTCTGCTCCTGCATCCTGACTTCTGCCACGCCTGCCAGCATCCTGGATCACCTGCAAAGGAAGAGAAGAAGAGAACAGAAGAAGGAAAAGTCCTCACCTGCTAAATCCGCATCCCGGAGACATCTCGCCGACAATCCTGAAAAGGAAGACTTTTATTTAAAAGCTCATCGCGTCGATCGCTGCAGCGACGCATTCCACTCACCTTTACAGGGCGCCTCCATGTTCAGCAGCGATCATCCGGATTCGCAGTCACGCCCCAGCGCCTAGGGAGAAAAAGACCAGAACAAAAGGTGAGAGAGAAGGGAATAAGGAAAGCTAAATCTCCATGTTAAGACTTACCTGTTGATTCATTCCCTCTTCATTTCGGGTCCGCCCCGCATCCTGGCATTTCCGGACCCCGGCCCCTAAGGGGAAAAAAGAGACATCAGCGTTAATGAGCGAATGAAAAGACATTACCAAAAAACGCTAATTAAAGACTTACCTGATTTCTACAAGGATTTCACCTCTCATCTCGGGTCGGTGCCTGTTCCCCGGCATTCCGTACCCCGGCCCCTATGGGGAAAAAGACACTAGCATTAGTACATTAATGCATGGACACAAGGGGAACCTCTTATCAAAAAACTTACCTGGAAGCCAAGCAAGTTTGGTTCTCACCAATCCGAAAATCCAGTGAAGTAACTGGATACCAACGCGTCCCTGCATCAGAAGCAGGATGGAGAGCTCGTCCTTCCAGACCCTAAGGTGAGACGCTACGAGGAATCACAGAAGGGTTTCGAGGAGGGTGAGAGGGGAAAGTGGGAGGCTGATTGCATTACCCCGCAGACAGTTAATCCCCTATTTTCGCCTACAGAAGGATACTTCTGCGAGCCAGACAAGCCAGATTTGGGGGCCCCGTCCAGTCCATCTTCCGAACCCTGCGCATCACCTTAGAAGAGGTCACAGCAGCGCGAACCAGGCCAGCGCCTCCGTGGGAGCCTTCCATTGTAAATAGTTGCAGACTTGAACATACTTTCTTTTCAATTTTCCCATGGATCAATGGTTTTCTTTTATTTGGATTATTTTTTTCTTATTGACATTGGCAATGGACCACTTTTTTATTCAATATGACGTATTTTTTTTTTCATTGGATTAACATTTTTTTGGGTAATATCTGTCATTGTACATTGATTTTAAAGTTTAATTTCCTCTATGTTAGTTCATTATGTTTTTAATACATTTTCTCTAACTTCATGATTGGTTTTATGTTCTATCATTGGTTTTGTGCATGTCTCAATGAACATTGCCTCAGTCATGTATTGCCACTGTGTGGCCCCGTTGTACGCAATTTGGCAGTATGGGCCCTCCCGGGTGTGCCCTTTCCCCCCTCCCCATGCCCTGAAGGCAGCCCATCCACCCTGACCATGCCCTGCTGGCAGCCCACATGGCACCATGCACTTGTGAGCCCCAACACATGTCCTCCCCACCAGTGAGGGGCACCTGTCAGCAGGCCCCGACTCATGTCCCCCAGCCACCCAATCAACCACCCACCCACCAGTGACGAGCACCTGCCAGCAGGCCCCGACTCATGTCCCCCACCCAGCCACCAGTGACGGGCACCTGCCAGCAGGCCCCGACTCATGTCCCCCAGCCACCCAAAGTGACGGGCATCTGCCAGCAGGCCCCGAATCATGTCCCCCAGCCACCCACCCAGTCACCCACCCACCAGTGACGGGCACCTGCCAGCAGGCCCCGACTTACATCCCCCACCCACCCACCAGTGACGATCACCTGCCAGCAGGCCACGACTCATGGCCCACCAAACAACATGACTAAACAGACCCATGGCCCTATTGCCAACCACAATCCCCCCTGCCCCCCAGTACAAGCACGCAACCATCCACTGTGTCCACTCCCAAATTACCCATGCCATGACAGTCTGAAAAGAACCACCATGCCCATGCATGAATGCACAACGGAGCCACACAGTGGCAACACATGACTGAGGCAATGTTCATTGAGACATGAACAAAACCAATGATAGAACACAACACCAATCATGAAGTTAGCAAAAATGTATTAGAAACATAACAAAGTAACATAGAGGACATAAAACTAGAAAATCAATATACAATGACAAATGAGACCAAAACAAATGGTAATCCTATGAAAAAGAAAATTAACATCATGTTGAAAAGAAAAAGTGGTCCATTGCCAATGTCAATAAGAAATAAATAATCCAAATAAAAGAACGCCATTGATCCATGGGAAAATTGAAAAAGAAAGTATTTACACCCCACCCAAGCTCCAGTCAGTCTGTAAGCACAGGAAGTGGGGGAGGAGTCCAAAACTCCCTCATCCTTTGTCTTACACCTTCTTTTAACTGGGAAAAATCCCATTGGGGGGCTGGCTGTCCTGATTGGACAACCAGGCGCCCCTTTCTTGTAAAATTCGGGGAGAGAATGCAGAGGTTTTGCTGTAGTTCCTGATAAATACTGGAAACCTGGAAGCTGAGGTCATGTCGACCACTGGAACAGAAAACCGAAGAGGATGACGAAGGAAAAACGGCGGGAATAATTTCCAGCGACCGGAGAGCCTGCTGTGTAACCGGAGCCTGCTGCAGCCATTCCTTCCAATCGACCCGGGGTCTCTGAAAACGATGACCCAAACCCAGAGCCTGGTGAGACCCACTAGACTTAAGAAGACCTGCATTTTGAGCCATCGCACAGGTTGCTGCGACCTTGCGACCTTGCAATACCCCAATACCATGGAACCTCCAGCCACTGTGCGGTGCCCGGTCTTCCGAATCTCGCTGAAACTTCGTGGGCATCCCGGTGTATCTCCAGAGACACGAATCGAGTCCAAAAAGTCCCCTCACAAGAGTTCTGGACCTTTTAAACGACGAGAATTCTTATTATGTGCTCCTTGAAAAGGTGCCAAACCTGCAGAACCGCATTCAGCCACAAGAGAAATCTTGCCTAGAGCCTTCTTCATCGATCCCTGCTGAAAAGTCCCTGCAGAGGTCTTGTGTTCAGTTTCCAGGACAAGGAATCTACTGACCGGGTATTTGGCTGCAGTCCCTGAAGTTCTCCGGCTGCAATCTCTTCTTCATTGCTGAAGTACTGTGTTGGCTTGCGTATATACTTACCTTAAGCCTGTTGGTATTTCTGTGTAGTCCTAGGGTTTTTTCTGCGATTGGGAGGTCCCTCGTCCAGTACACCCAGTCCCACTGCTAGAATCATGCTAGGGTGACTTCTGTGAAGCCCCTGGACCCTCTTCTAACCCTGGAAGTAAAGTACTCACCTGTTTGCCCAGTTTTCTTAAGGAACTCTGACTTTTGCTACTAAAGAACTTATTCTAACACTGCCTGTTGGTCAGTAGTCCTAGTGACCCCCTCGTCTGCCACTGAGTACACTCATGCTCTAAGAATAAGGGAAAGACTTTGAAGGGATTGGGACTTCTGCCTAGTGTTTTACTTACTTGTAAAGAGTTGGTGTAACTGTAAGAGTAACTGTAATTCTAAGAGTGAACAGTTACAAAAGTTCTTACTGATCTTGAATGTGTGATGCACTATTCTTAAAAGTATGGTTAACATCTTTTCTTCCTTAGCCACTGTTTTACCAGACTAAAAGAAAGTAGATGTATAGGTATTTTACTCTCCTGTGATTAGGGTGTGCCTCTTTACAAAAGTAATGTGTTGGTTTCACCAGATTATTCCTGAAGGGTAATTGTATGAGTGTCCTCCAATTGTTGGTATCACCAGGTTAGTCCTGTTAGGACAACTGTATGAGTGTCCCTCATCTGGGCCTTGCTTCCCCTGACTTGCTCCTAGCCTGTCCTTAATAAGTCTACATTAGGTTTTTGCCTACCTAGAATAACTATTCAGTAAAGTGTGACATTGGGTTTTACGTTGCCCTTCATTGTGAAGTTAAAGTATGTGGGTTTTACTGACCTTGTGTTAGCTGTGTGCCATCCAAAACAAGTTACCAGAGTTATTGCTTACCTCGATCTGGGGTTCCCTGATTTCCAAAGCATCTGTAATTGTATATTACCTCCATAGGTTTTACTCACCTGGTATAACTGTGTGTTATGACAAAAGTAGTTATAGGTTTCCACTGCACCTAGAATAAGTATTTCACTATTCAACAAAAAGTATATTGTCCAGTTGACTGTTTATGTGATTTGTTCCAAGAGTCACTGTACAACTGGAAGGGCCCACTGCCCTTGTATTATCAAAAGTAATCTGAAAGTAACCATTGGTCTTTTACGCCCAAAGAATAGGCTTGACCTATACTAAATGTGTATGACAAGGTTTTGACTTCCCTATAACTACTGTTAGGTGTTCCAAATAAGGTTTATACTTGGGTCTGTGTACTTTCAAGTATAGTGTTGTGTTTTATATTGTGATTTTATATAATGTGTTAGTACTTACTTAACCCCTAGATTTATCTGGGCCTACCTGTATTTAAATAAATCCTTTCTTTTTACAACACATAGTGTTTCAGTGTTTCTTTGGATCATTTGTACTACAATTTTCACTTGTACTGCTTCTACTGCCCTCTCTCCCTCCTAAGATAAGTCTGGCTGCTCTGTCTATGCTACCCCGAACTCAGGTGGTACAGCCTTATACTAAGAGTAGAGTCTTGTACTGCCTCAGTTGAATGGTTTTACTAAGCCCTTAGTTGGACTTCAGAAAAACTGTCGTAACAGATGTCCCGAAGGCGGGCCGCTTCCCTGGCCTTGAGGTCTCACAGGGATGCAGTCATGGCCTGTTCCAACTCCCTGCGAGTTGCCTCGAGGCACTCAGCCCGCCTCAATGCCCTGCGCATGGAGTTCTCTGCCCTGACCATAATGAGCCGTGCTTCCTCCACCGGCCACCGCTCCGCCAGTGGAGCAACTTTGCTGAAAATGTTGGGGGGGGGGCATGAGAACTGAAGGAAAGGGGTGGGGTGAAGGGAGGGCGGATTGTGGCTCTGAGGGATCGTTTCGACCAAATTGTTAAAATAAAATTGGTCGAATGGTAGATTTGACCGAATTCGGTCACCACCATTAGTTCAAAGCCGAAGATACCGAACATGAAGAGCAGTGGTTGCAAGGGTGGCCGCCCTCAGCCCATGTTCAGTATTTTTGGCTTTGGTGGTTGCAGGGATGTCCCTCGCTGCCTCAGCATTGGTGGCAATGAACCAACCAAAAAAAGAAGAAAAGGAATGCTGTAGCCTCAAACCCCACCCCCGTTAAAGGGATGGATCTGATGCTGCAGGTTACAGGAGAGGCAGCGGATGGAGAAAAGGTAAGTGGGGGGGGGTTATGGGTGTACTGGCAGTTTGAGGGGACATGGGTTTGGTTTTTTGTACCAAGGTAAAAACATATTTACAGCGTAAATGAACTCAGTTAATTCCACCGTGATTTTGTACGTCGGTCAAACAACCTAAATCCCTGAGGGATAACACCGAATGGTAGAGGTGTCCTGCTCCCAATGAGCACTGGGTAGCAGAGGGTCCTCACGTTGCTCTGTTTTACAATGTGATCCATTAGGCACTGACTGTACTATTTGCAGGGACTTTTGTCCCTTTAGAAATGGGAATGGGAGGGAGTGATCAGAAGTGAAAAGGTTGCCTAATGTTGCATGCTTTATGAAATAATGACTATGGCTTTAAAACCCAAGGAGGATTTGTTAGGCTCACATTAATCTGCATGATGCTATTGTGACTTTGCATGCAGAATGGGGAGAATTAAACTAAAACCCTACTCCCATTGCTCAACATATTTCTATGAAAATTTATATAGTGTATGGTTAGTTTACTATGAAAGGCTAGTTTATTATGTAATGTGGTTTGCTTCCAATGCATTGCTATACATATTTACATGTTATATGTATTACATAAATAATAAGCACATGAAATGTAAAGCAAAACCTTAATAAATACGTATATCAACTAAGCCTGGAAAGATGTGCAGAGGCATTTAAATTGTCCACATCCCAGTTTCATCATTTAACCAAGTGTGTGATCCTGAGCAAATCATTTAGTCATATGGTGCCTTATTTGCAGCTCTGTAAGTGATTCTTATTCACTTCAAAGCTTATGTTAATATATCATGCTATTATAATGGAAAAGCCTAATGAGTATGGAGTTGCTACACATGTAACAATAGTGCAATTTAGGTATTTTGCACCGCAAAGTTATTTCTCACTTGGCTTATTTATGACAACTTATTCTAAAGTCACTTCCATGGTGCCCCTAAGTATCAAAAACTGATGATGTGCCTTGCAATGTCCTTTTTTGTGAAGTCACTTCTGTTGGTGCAATCCATATGATAATTAGGAAGTTTGCATGTATTTTGCCTCAGAGGACTTGGACAGAGCTCCCCAACAAACATACACAAACACAATTAAAAACATGTTTGTTTTTTTTAAAGTACCTCTGCTCTGCTTTTGAATGCCGCCTGGGCCACGTCTCACGTTACACCAACCTAACCTCTTCACACTCACGTGCCTCCAGCCAGAAACCAGGAAGCTGAGTGAGCTTCCCAGTTCCTGTCTGTATGTCGCACGAACATGAAGCCGGAAAGCGATGCTCAGTGCCGCTGCTCCTGGAAGTGCTCCTGATAGCATGACAGCACAGGCACCAGGCCCTGCAACACCCAGTTCAGCACCCTGGCAGCTGACTTTGAGTCAGGCCAGCCAGGGTGTGGGACTGAGCCACGCAGGGCATCCCAGCCCTGAATGTGTTGCGGTGCGGCTGCCAGGCATCTCTGCATTATGTTATGAGGCAGCGCAAGCCTTGCTGAGCACCCCAGCTGGGCTTGCACTGTCCATTACATAATTGATGATTGGGGCCCCCTGCCCTCCCTCCAAAAGATGGGGAGGACAAAAAGGCATGCCACAGAAGTTGGGGGGGGACAAAACCCTTTGTCCCCCCTATAATTATGCCCATGCGCTCCGCATCTATCCGCTGGCGCAACCGCTGCCACACGGAAGACACTCCCAATCCAGGGTCCTGCTGCCCTCCGGCCGATGCCTGCCCCTTTGATGTTGAGGCCCTGAGCCATGATGCCTACCACGCTGAGCCTGCCACTGCCTCCGACGCAACTGCCTCTGCCACCACGACGGCATCCGGGATCATGGAATCCATCGGCACCGTCGTGCACATGCCCTGCCCAATGATGCCGGCACATCCTCCATCTGCTGGGGTCCAGTTGGTGGGGTGTCCACCCATGCTGGACCTCCGACTCCTGACTGTGGCAGGGATGGGATCTCCACCAGGCTGGCTGCATTGGTTGGGGCAGATCCACAGGGGGTCCTGGTGGCATCTGGGCCAGAAGACGGTACAGAGAACGACTGGTGTATGGTGTGCACAGAGGAGGAGAGGGCCGCAAGACTGGCCGACACATGGAGTAAACCCCCGACCATGGACCATCCCAACTGGGCCACGTTGGCACACAGCTCTTCGTGATGACGTGCGTGGTCCCCCCAGGAAGCACGCACGTCATCACGAATGTCACGTGTGCGCAACGCGACACCAATCAGGACAGACTCCATCCAGTCACAGGTCCCCTCGTCTGCAGGTTGAGGAGTGCCAGATGACGTGGACCTCCCTGCAGACGGGCCTGGGACGGGGCATCCCTGCAGGTGCATGGCGATGCAGTAACAGTGTCAGGGACAGAGACATGTACAGGCACCTCCTCGGCGACCTGTGCTGTCTCCTGCCCCTGCCCCTGGACTGCACCACTTGCACCAGTGGTACCACCCCCACCAGGCCCCATGTGCGGCTCTGTAGCGGCCTCCTCCTCCTCTATACCCACCACCAACCTGGATGGCTGCGCACCGACTTCTGCCGTTGCCCTGTGGGGGCTCATCTGCCCCTTCCGCTGCAGCTGTACTGGCAGACGCTGCACCAGTCCCCTCGCTCCCGGATGACGGTATTTTCTGGGAGGGTGACTGGGCCTTGTGTTGCCGGCCGGTGGAGGCATTCCTGCACCTTTCCTCCACAGCGCCGTCTCCGCCCTCTTCTTCACTCACTGCTGTGTAAAGGGAGACATTGAACACAAGCATCAGGGTACTGAACTATAGTTCCCCAGACACAAAGCAATGGCACATGAGTGGCACTGTCAAACGTCACTTCCATCATGTCCCTCCACAACACATGGGTCAGTGCAGGCAACACACATGCAGGAACAGGCATGGCACATGCAACATACATTGGCATCCATGTCCAAGGCACCGTAGTTGCATCAAATGGTGGGCTGATTCTCACATGCACCATGGGACAACACTTCACCGGAGGGTCATGCATTTGGCCCGGTACACCCAGACACAGTGGATACAAGGATAACTAGGCTGTATCAGTGAATGAACACATCGTCACGGACATGTGTCTTGCATCCATGGCGCACACACTACTCAGACACACGGACATGTACATCATGCAAGTCCATGATAGCAGCACACATCTCTCACACCTGTAAGACTATTTACCGCATGGGTTTAATGCATTGCTATAATGTGGTACAGCAAGGCATGCGTTGCCAGTGTGACATGGATATGTATATGAAGACAGGCTATTCAGTCAAAAACGATTTCTACATCTAAAATGCAAACAATTTTTTTTTACATGTAAAATGCACATTTTTTTTCTTTTCTCATATGAAATGCCTATGTTGCAGGAGACACATTTGAGGATTAATGGAACTAACCTTATTAATAATACTAATGATTCTAACTCATTAATAATATAATGTGTTCTCCAGTGCAAAATGACATGGAAAATGACAGGCTCTGAAAGTCATTTTAAATGCGCATGCAGATTTTTTGTTCTTTGTTTCTATCTGCGCTCTGTCCACAGTATTTGCAGGAAGCAAAGACTCGAATAAGCAGGAAATCAGTTTGGTTACAGTTGCAACTGTATAAGCCAAGCCATTGTTAAAGAAAAGGAGGGTAGGACATGATAGAATTTCATTGGTTGAACTCGTTTGGCAGGCTGTAACAGAGCTTTGGTAATGAATCTCGGGGAAAAAGAGAAGGAGAAGACTTTTTACACAGCTGGGAGAAAGACCTGGCTGGTGGCTGGGTATGTTTCCTGATTGAAAAAGCAGATCCCAGTGCACTGCTCCAGAGACTGGGAATTCCAGTCAATAAGCCCCGGTTTGAGTGACGGCAGATGCTCGTCCTTGCTGGGGTGATTTAAGAAGAATTCATTGAACCACTTCCAGAAGGCGACCAGCCGACGAACTTCACATGCTGGACAGGCCTGGTAATTATATTACAGAGTGTGGGTGCAGTGTGTATGTGTGCGAAACTATTCAGTCAGCGTGGAAGAGGGACCTCCAGTGTTTTATCAACAGGTTTAATGTTGCGAATTGAAAATGTTCTTGCCGCTCCCTTTTCATTTTGTTACAGATAAGGTTGTTACTGTGCAATTTCCATTTATTTCTGTAAAAAGAGTAAGATCGTGTTGAAATGCAATTTTTATAATACACAAAAAATATCTGAAAGCAGACGGATAGTGTGTTTTATTTTTCTCTTTTATTTGTGCATCTACCATTACAGTACTGATAATATGGGGAGAGGTTTAGACAGTGCAATTGTCATTTTTAAGCTAGCTAAAAATAAGACTTAGCAGTAGCTGTGTGCATGATTGCATTCAGTGTATAAGTGTATGTTTTCTGAACAGAACATAATAATAATATAATGAAATAGACTACTGCTGGAGGTACATGAGTCAGCAGAAAGAGAGGCCCTGGACATAGTTCACCGATGTAGATAAGTTGGTGATAAATACTGCATGTTAGCTCGCTGCCGTAGATAAGACAGCGAGGACAGCCCATGGTGGCACTCCAATTGAAAATGTGGTGTTCCTGAAATGTAAGCCTGAGGCCTCTCTAGTGATCACACGAACAAACTAAGCAAAAATAAGGGGTTCTGGATATTGGGGCCACATATAAAACAAAGGAATTATGCTCACCAGAGATACCACCAATAACGCATACCAACATAATGTATACCACTAAATGTATCAGTGTGCTGAAGTAATGTATGTATACTGTAGTACTATATACCAAATCTAATCTGAATGCAAAGAGTGATTATTACTGAATTATTTTCATTTTGGCGGTAAGAAAATACTGCTAGGCCCCAAATCTATACAAAATACCCTACATATTTATGGTGCATTGCAGGCCGGGAAAGTGATCATAGAGCACCTACTGGGCGTGGCAAGTGTGTCTCACACTGCCATTGGTAGATTCAAGGGAACCCATTTCATAATAACTGTGTCACCAAAAACGAATTTCAGAATGTCACCAAGGGAAACCACATTCTCAGACTTAGTGCAATATTTAGAGGCAAAGTTGTTTGCACATGGGATGTGGTCATCGAACAGTACCTCAGAATGGCATGACCGCATTCAGGGTGAGGTGCAGAAAGAAAAACTAGACAATATTTTTGCAGAAGGCAGCATAATTCAGGTCTGCCTTACAAGGTTATTGAATGCAGCCGATAAAAGTGCAGAGAAAGACTGTTTAATACGGCTATGCGCCAAAATATGGTTTATTTTGAATAGGTCCCTGCGAATGCAAGAAAATGATACCCAGCTAATTAACAGGTTAAAGACTGACTTAGAAGGGGCAAGTAAAAAAGAGGAGATGTTAAGAACAGAATTAGAAGGATGTCAGAAAGACATGCAATTAAAATGCAGAGATTTTGATATTCAGTTGTCTAAAAGCAAGAAACAGTTTGAAGACAGTGAGCAAGAATTGGTACACTTAAAAGCCTTAGTGGATCACATTAGACAGGATAAAGATGAGATTGTTCCAGAAATGCAGATTTTACAAAAAGAAAATTTTGAAAAAGAAAGTGATCTCCAAGGTGCAGAGCAAGAAATGGTTAAAATGATTCAAGAAAGAGACAAGAGAAACAAAGAATTCAATGAATGCCAAATGCAAATGTGCGACATGCCGGAGGTAATAAATAAAATGAGTGATGAAAACAACTATCTGCAAAATGAAGCACGCAGGATCCTTAAAAAGTGCAAAGACTTAGAACAACAAATGTGCATTCCCAGGTCCCAGGAGAGGCGGCAGGGTACTACATTCAATGGAGTGGAGGTGAATTCTAGTTCTGCCCAAAGAGCTAGTGCTCCAGTGACTGGGCCGGTGACTGAACTTGGTTGCAGCGCCCTTGGGGGATTTGATACTCCCACTGGGGGCAGCCACCAATCCCATACACCTGGAACCAGGATTGAGTCACCAAGTAGTGCAATTCCATGCATTGCAACAAGTAGCCCCATAAAAATAATGAAATCTATTAAAGCTCTGATCAAACCATTTAAAAAAGGAGGGGAATGCTGCATTGAGGATCACTTAGAAGCGGTTCATGACATTTTTAAAGCACTCCAGATACCTAAGGAACAGTACAGACAATATTTTCATTTAACTTTAGATGCTCCGACGGCCAGCATCATAAGGGGATTAAATGAACAGCAGAATATGACATGGGTGGAGTTTGAAAAAGAAATTAGGCGTCATTTTTCTCCTCTCCAGTCATTACAGGAGGCAAAGAAAGTTGCTTACACACTTACTGCTGGGCCTAATACATCCCCTTGCCAGTTTTTACAAGACTTAAAAAGAGCATTTTCTCGCGTTGATGTATCTTTTGACCCCAATTCTAATGAATTTAAAACCGCCTACTTCTATGGGCTACAGAAAGACATCATATCCCAATTGGTTCGTGATTTTGATCGTGACAAGTCCCTTGAGTGGATTGTGCATCAAAGCACAAAACTATATGAGGTACTCTATTGTCAGGGTAGAGAAAGTGATAAAATGAAAGATACTAGACCTAAATCTAAAGAACCCGCAGCAACAGTGATGGAAATCAGGTCAGCCAAAATGCCCCTTGAGTCTGCTCAAAGTCCAGGTAAAAATAATTCGGCACCTGAACAAAGGGTTAATCAACAAAGGTCATCACACTCTGCACCAATGTTTCAATCACATGATCCTAGTAATAGGGAGAGCTACATCAGTCCTAGGTATTTAGGAGATAGGCCCCGGGCAGGCTATCGGCGGATATGTCAGGTATGAAAAATAATCAGAAACAAAATCAAGATCAAAGAAATGATGGTCCCTACCAGACATTGGGGACACAGAGCAAATGTGATCCCAACACCATGATATATGGTAATCAAGATAGACCCCGATATGTGGATCGATTTGCTGGTAATGGGAATCAACATAGGGGTCAGTACCCACAACATGAGAGACAGGACATGAGACAGAACGTGAATTATACTCCACGTCAGTACAATGATCCCCCACCAGGGGACTACAACCAAAGGATGGGTGCACCCCGCTCCCCTCCACAAATGAATCAAGAGTTCAGAAACTGGGTCGGCCACCAGGGGGCGCCGGATGAGGACCTAACTCCGCGTCGCTCCGCCAGGGCTGCCTAAATCCTTAAAAATCCTGCCGCTTCCTCGGTCCTTCTGCCGACTTGCACTGCATACTACTGCAGGGGAATATACCAGCATCCCCTCCGAAAAATCCCGGCGAAAATCGGGCCCGCCTGAGCCTCCTACACCGTGTGAAAGTCCCGCCGGTGACAGAGTCGGCGGGAAGGAAGCGCCGTCATCGGCAGCGCCCATCGGAGCCCCGCCGGAACTACGCCGCGCTCGCCAATCGATCCCCCGAGGCTTCCGAGACAGCTGCCGCAGAACCGGTGTCGCCGCCCAGCGGGCTGAGAGGTGAGGACTTGCCCTACCCCCCCCCCCGGGCCTCCACTCCAGCCGCTGCCGCCACAGCCACCGCCTGATCCAGATCTCGGAGGGGCGCCCGACTGGACCCGGGGCCGCCTCCTCCTTGCTCCCCCCCCCCCTGTGCTCTCCCTCCCCGGCCCCGCCGCGGGCCGGTCGCCTGGGTGGGGGGCCGGCTGTGGAGAAGAAACATCGAGGGAGGTACTCGCGGCGGCTGGAAGAGGGGGTGGCCGGCGATGAAGACTGAACACCAGCGGGTCGGAACGGGCCCGTTGGGGGACTGCTCCTGACTCCTGGCACCGTAACTAGGGGTTCCCTCCTAAGAGGAAGTGCAGCATAACTGGAAGAGTGGAGGGGCCCACCCCAAATACCAGGGGGAAAAAGCACCTGCCACACACTGGGCGAGAGGCCAAGGACTCGCCTCCGGACGCCTGGACCCAAACTTGCCACCTCGGCCGGAGTAAGCACGCCGACACATCTGGCTGGTGCCACCCTCACCGCCTGCATAATCACCCCTGAACTACACGATAAAACAAACCCAGGGCTGGGTCATATTGGACATAAGGCCAGACCGCGCAGGCCAAGGCCCGATACGGGGCAAAGCAACACGCTGGGAACCAGGGATAAGGCCACTAGTCGACCATCCACCGGAGGCCACAAAACCGGATCGAAGGCCTAAGGACCCCCCAGGTGGGAACCTCCGATCCAACAGGACCGCATCCAGTGCCACCCCCATAGGATCAGAATGGGGAAGGATCAGCCCCGTAGGGGAGCGACCCAAAACAGAATAGATAAATACAAGACGAACACCCCGGCGGCCCTCCAGGACCCATCTAGTAGGGCGGATAACGAGTCTACGAAGGGGGACGCGGCCCAAACGCTGTCTCTCACCGACATCATGGCAGCAATCAACGACTCCAGAGCCTCGGTAGAGACCAAAATAGATGGCTTGGCCTCCGAGGTGTCCTTTGTGAGGCAAGACTTAAGGAACCTAACCACTAGGGTCGGGGAAGCAGAACAACGAATATCCGACACCGAAGACACAGTTAAAAACCTGGGAGACTGCCTCGAACAAATGGAACGGAAAATTACCACGCTAGAAAATAGAGCTGAAGACAGCGAAGGCAGGTCCCGCCGGAATAATCTCCGCATACTCGGCCTTCCCGAGAAAGAGGAGGGGCCCTCTATGGAGCTCTTTCTGGAAGACTGGCTGGCAGACTTGATGGCCCCCAAGCAACTCTCTAAATTTTTCTCAATAGAAAGAGCACACAGAGTTCCGACGGGCAGACCAGTCCCGGGGGCCCCCCCACGAACGATAATCGCAAAACTCATGAACTACAGGGACCGAGACACACTGCTGCACATGGCAAGGGCGACCGGCCCCATCACTTACAATGGTAACCGAATCGGGTTCTTCCCCGACTACACGAGAGAGGTCCAGAAGTCGCGACAATCCTACGACTCCGTCAAAAAGAAACTGTCACCCCTGGGTATTAAATACGCACTCTTCTTTCCGGCAACATTCAAGGTATACCACAACGGCAAGGTTCATGTGTTCTGCACCCCCCGTGAGGCCTGGGAGTGGTTGGAAACACAGGTCCTCTCCACACCAAGCCCGAATAGACCGGGTGGAGGCACACCCCGCAGGCACGACGGTGACAACGACCACCCCGCTGGACAGATCACCCCACCACATGAAGTAGCCGGAAAACCCGGATCTCCGATCAACATGGGACACACCTGAAATTGTGCAACTACTCACTGGCAGGACTAAGGAAGCGGAATGAGAGCCCCACAGCCGGCGGCCCTGGAAGGGCTGTGGGGGAAGTGGACAACTAACACCTCTACGCCCCCCGCGGGGGACTCTTCACTGTTAGTTCTACGTTACGTTCAGTGGTCACCTTGAACCACACGAGTTGCGGGGTAGGGTCCTTCTGACCCCTCCCCCCGCCGCCGAGTTGGGGCCCTTGCTCCCTTAGCAGTTTGAATGGTTAGGGGAACAGGTACTTCTGGTTGGGGGGAAGTGCAGGGTGGGGGGAGTTTGGGGGTTTTCTTGGTGAAGGAAGGGAAAGGCCTCTTGTCACAAATACCAGCAGTAATGGTCAGCAAAACAGAAACTCAGAGAAATCCTTGCATAAGATATGAGAGGGACCGAAACGTCCCCCCCACTGACCAGCATACACCCATCTACACGGACATGGCCTACGATTCACTGGTTAGGGTTTCAGAATTTGCACATGTAGTACACAAAATTGATCATCAAATGAGAACGGAAGGAGGGCTCGGATGTCAGTCATGCCTCAAAACGGCCGACAAAATAGAAACACAGGAAACGCACTGCATCCTTCCATATAACCCCGAACCAAGACCCACGCCGATATAACACATAAGAGACAAATATCTCTGTTGACCTGGAACGTGAACGGCTTGGGGTCGGGCATAAAGCGTAGACTGGTACTTCAATACCTTAACCGCCATTCCCCAGACATTGCATTCATAACAGAAACCCACCTGATCGGTACCAACAGTGGGCTCTTTAGAAAAACAAACTACCCACACACATACCTCGCCGGGTTTTCCAGAGGTTCTAGGGGAGTCATGATCCTCATACATAAAAGATTCCCGTTTATCACAAAGAAAGTCAAAGCAGACCCTCGGGGCAGGTTTGTGATGGTACTGGGGGAACTACGGGGGGAGACGTGGGGCCTCGTGGCAGTGTATGCACCTCCCACGCTTACAGCGGAACTCCTTGCTGAGCTCCAAGATATGATACTAGAAGAGCGGGCGGACTCATGGGCAATAGGGGGAGATTTCAATGAGGTCATGGAGACAGCCTGGGACAGAACACACGTGGGCAGCAGAGCAGTAGAAACCCCGACCAAATTCCGCACCTTTGCAGAAGCTATGGGGCTATCTGACACATGGAGGGCAGCCCACCCCACGGATCGGGGCTACTCGTTCTATTCCAACGCACACCGGTCCCTATCCAGACTCGATTATATCCTCACCCCCATGAACATGGCCCACCGACTATTATCTGCAGAACTCCTGGCGAGAGGGATCTCTGACCACTCTCCTCTGTTGGTGAAGCTCAAGGGCCTGACAACAAAACAGGAACCCACCTGGCGCCTGAACACCTACTATTTAGGGATACCCGAAATACTAGAGGGGCTTGCAAATAAAACATCGGAATACTTCGACCTGAATGAGGAGGCGGTGGACTGCCCAATAATAAGGTGGGAAGCATACAAGACCGTCCTAAGGGGGGAAGCAATTTCCTTGGTGGCAGCTCACCGCAAACAGCACACTGAGGCAATCTCCGAAGCGGAGGCCCAGGTAACTAGGCGAGAGGAGCAACTCCTCAAAGAGGGAACCCAGGAGGCACATGAGGCGTTGGTGACAGCCCAAACAATCCTGAAGGACAGGGCCTTAGACAACGCCCGAACCGCCCACTGGTTGGTCCGGAGCCAGATATACGAGAGGGGAGACAAAGCCACCAAAACATTAGCCTGGCTGGAGCGTAGAGAGCAGAGTAAAGGACAAGTACGGGCCATCCAAACCCCGGACGGGGACTTACTAATGGGGGACGCGGAGATTGCCAGGGAATTTGCAAACTACTACAGAGAACTATACTCCCCGCAAATACGAGAACCCCCATTAAACATCCCAAACTTTCTGGACGCGATCACGATCCCCCGCCTCTCTGAATCCCAGATAGAACAGTTAGACACAGCCATCACCGAAGACGAGGTAGGGGAAGCCCTCTCTCAACTACAAACCGGGAAGACCCCCGGCCCCAACGGGTTCCCGGTAGAACTGTGGAAAAAGCTGAGTGTAACCACAACGAAACATATGCACACCATGTTCCTCCAGAGTAGAGAACAGGGCACCCTCCCCCCCGACCTCCGAAAAACGACAATAGTGGTGATCCCCAAAGCAGGAAAACCTCCGGAGCACTGCGCCTCCTACAGGCCTATCTCTTTAATAAATGGGGAGGCCAAAATACTAGCCAGAGTCCTCGCCGGTAGACTGCTGGGGGTGATGGGGTCTCTAATCCACCCGGACCAGTGTGGATTTATGCCCGGTAAGTCCACACGAATGAATCTCCGCAGGGTCCAGATTGCTCTTGATTGGGCGGACGAGATCCCGTCCCCACTGGCCCTCCTGGCGGTGGACTTTGAGAAGGCTTTCGACACGGTAGGATGGGAAGCCCTATGGGCCATAATGGAACGCATGGGCTTTGGACAATACTTTATGTCCTGGGTTAAGCTCCTTTACTCCCTTCCCGAGGCCTCTGTAAGAGTCAATGGGAAATCATCCGCCACATTCCCGCTGAGTAGGGGGACCAGGCAGGGATGCCCCTTCTCCCCCCTGCTGTTTATCCTCGCCATTGAGCCTTTGGCAATCCGGCTGAGAAACGATACACATTGGACAGGGTTCGCCTGGCCACGGGGCGGGGAGGAACGGGTCTCGCTATATGCGGATGACCTTTTGATATATTTGAGTAACCCAATAATCTCCTGCCCGATAGTGACCAGAACCCTGGAGGAATACCAGCACTTCATGGGGCTCCGGGTCAACACACAGAAAACAATCTACTTCCCGGTACAGGGAGGAGAGGACGCGATCCCAGATCCCTGTCCTTACTCCGTTTCCATTCTGGGCCTCACCTACCTAGGCATAAGAATTAGTAGGACACAGGAGGACTTCCCCAAACTGAACCTGCACCCGATAATGGAAAAACTAGAGAACGATGTCGCCCACTGGCACTCCCTCCCACTTTCATTACTCGGGAGGGCAGCACTTTTCAAGATGCTGGCACTCCCGAGATTTCTGTACATCCTCCAAAATGCTCCGCTCCCCATCCCGGCCACAATATTCGCAGATATCAACCGGACCCTCCGCACACTTCTCTGGGGAGGGAAACAGCCACGCATTGCCCTAAAAACGCTCTACCGCTCTGTGTGGGAAGGGGGTATAGGACTGCCCAACATCCGCACATACTACTGGGCGGCACAAGCGGGGGTGGCGAATGAATGGCTACACGGAGACCCGCTGCTACCACACATCCGATTAGAGACACGAGACACCGGCCCTCCCTCCCCTCTGCATATCCTATACGATAGCCCTAGGAACCTAAAAGAGGCACCGACCGGGTCCCGTCACATAAAGCGAGTCTGGAGGGAGATACATAGATACTTAGGCTGGGAAGACAGACCAACCCTGATCCAACCCCTCTGGCGTAATGCACATCTCCCCGAAATACAAAAAATGGGCCATTTTGAATCCTGGGAGAGGAAAGGAATTTCCACACTGGCGGATATTGTCCAGGAGGGGCGACTGATCGACTTTGAAACCCTACAGACGAGACACGGGCTGTTACCCATGGACCGCTTTAGATACCTCCAACTTACGCACGCCATAAATACCCAATTCCCGAACCTGGCCGATATACCTGCCTGCTCTCCCTTGGAAACAAACATACTCCCACAAAGTATCCCACACAAGGTAACCTCTACCCTCTATCAGGCAATTAACTCCTTTGGATCCGGGGAGCTCGTCAACCTCAGGGATAAATGGGAACAGGACCTAGGGCGACTGGAGACAGAAGAGTGGGTGGAAGCCCTGATGTCCCCACGGGAAATTGGGATCGACGCCAAACTCCGGCTGATTCAGCTCCGAATCCTACACAGGTCTTACTATTCCAGAACGCAAATGGCCACTTGGGGGAGGGACGACAACGCAGAATGTACCCGATGCAAAAGAACAGAGGGTACCTTCTACCACATGTTGTGGGAATGCGGGGTGCTACAGGAGTTCTGGACCACGTGTTTACTCCGCCTCTCCGGAATACTGGGCACCACAATCCCGAGAGACCCTAAACTTATCCTGCTAGGTATAGGAGGCGAAACGGACCTCAATAAACACGAAAGAATATTTCTAGGAGTGGCACTTGGTGCGGGAAAGAGACTCACGGCAGCCACATGGGGCTCGGGGGACAGGATAACCATTGACAGATGGTCCAATGAAATGGACAGATGCGCCTCCCTGGAGAGGCGAATTTACAATGCAAGGGGTTCCCCCCGTAAATTTCAGAAAATATGGGGAAAATGGGGAACATAAAAGTTAAGGCCATAACAAGGGCCAGCGGCGACGCCTCACGTGGCCACTGGGGGGGCGGTGCAGATTCTCGACCCCCACCCCACCCTCCCTGCGGTACCACACAGAGTGGTGACTAGAGTTATGTTATGCACTGCTATCTACTATGACCTCAATGTTGGATCTCCTAATGTCTTTTGTGTACTCACGTTGAATGTGCTACCGTCTCTTTTTTCTCTTGTTCTTTGTTCAATAAACCAATAAAAAAAGATTTATAAAAAAAAAAAAGAGTTCAGAAACTATCCCAATAGAAATCACTCACCTGAGAGGTATCAGAACAGATCCAATCAGGGAGAAAGCAACCAATATCGATCTAGACCACAGAGGGAGGATTCTAGAGAGATGGAAAGGTTCCAGTGCCTTGAGGCCCAAGTGAAAATGTTAGCTGAACAAATAGGGAAGCTTTGTACAGCACAAAAACAGTCGTCAAAGGAGGGGGCTGATGGCCATAGCAATGACCGAGGGGCTTCTTCTGAAAAGTGACTAAGTACTCATGATACCTACAGCGCCGAAAAGACAGATTGCTCTGATGTAACTTTGCATAATGACTCTGAGATGTCTAATGATTTAAAAGTGAAAATGCCAGTAAATGAACATGTAACAGAAAGTGCAAATACTTCTAAAAGAGAGGTACGGTTTAACCTAGAGCTAAATCAAACATTAGAGATTTGTACAAATGAAATAAGAAAACCTGAAACTCCAAGAGAACAAAGAGACAGATTTAAGAAAACTACTCATGCATGGGGAATACCAGTGAACAGGGAGTAAGTGGGGATGCTATAGCTCCTTCCCTGGGCAGTCAAAACAATGACCAAACACAGGCAGAAAAAGGAAATACTCCAAAGGAGGGTACATGCCAATCACCTGAAGAATTCTTTGAGCCACATATTTTTGAAGAGGCTGAAAGGGCTGGTACCACACTAAATGATCACAAATGCACAGAATTAAACAATGACAGATTGCTGAATGATGTTGTTACACATGTTCAGTTGGAGGATTGTAATGTGGCCTCTGATGATACCTGGATGGATAGGCGAACAGTGGCCACACTCCAAAAAACCTCTGAACATGGAGAAATGAATAAAGTCTCTTGCGCAGAAATGGGTAAAAAGGAGGGAAACATGTCTTTCCATTTACCAATGTGCTTAGCCAAAAGTGAAAAAGGCCTGAGAAAGGTGAGTCCTGAAATCAGTAAGAATTCACACTTCTTATGTGTATTAGAGGAAGTTGAGGACAGGTATTATGCTCCCATCACTGTAGAAGAAAAATGCCAAACATTTGCAATGATTGACACTGGCGGCCACACTTATGTCCAAGGAGCTGGTAAAGAGTATCAATGAAGGGAGATCCCCACAGAATCAGATCACAGTGAAGGAAAATCAAGGTCCATTGCATAACTTTAATGGGGAGGAGGTGCCCATCATAGGTGTAACTGAGGTTGACATAAAAATAGGAAAGCACAGAATGAAACAAGAGGTATTGATCACATCTATTTGTGAAATTCCATTTCTGATGGGGACAGATTGCCTGAAAAGATTGTCTCCTCTCATAGATGGGGTGAATGGAGTGCTGTGGTCCTTAACCAAAAAACCATTGAGACCTAAGAAACTAAAATCACAAAACAGCAACATAAATGAATGTCACACCGTTGCCAAAACAAATGATGCTGTGGAGATATATCTCCAGAATAGTTGCATACCTAGTGTCACTGTTATATTAATGTGTCAAGACAAAATGCAGAGCGACAATGAAAAACTACCTGTACAATATACTTGGACCCAAGGAGAAATTGGCAGACCACCATAGATGAGCACACATTACGTTTTTATTTAAAAGAAAAGATATGCAAACAAAATATTACTCCTAAAGCAGATTCAGAAAAACACATTACCACTCTTGCTGAAATACACATGGAAGATGAGCAACCATGGGTTCATGTTGGTATAAATGACTGTTTTAAAACAATAAAAGCCACTTTAGCGCTTGAACAGGAGAGGAGCTTCATTAATGAGAAATTGTTGCAAAAAATAAACGAGAGGGAGGAAATCCCGAAATTTAGGATTAAAAACCAATATGTTTCTGGGTTGGACAGTCCAGACTTTGAAAACCGAATTGCAGGCAGATGCATGCTTAAAATTAGCATTGGGCAGAAAACAATTTACCATAATGTATGGATAGTGAGTGGAGCACAAAATGATTTTTACATGGGCAATGACATCATGCACAGAATGTGTATGGTGTTAGATGTCCTTAATCAGAAAATATGGTCACGCCTAGGTGGCCGGCACCTGAATTTGAAGACAAAAGAAGGGCTTATCATTGTGCACAACTGGTTCCTTATGTAATCGAATTACAAATGAGGAAAGATACTATTATTCCTGCATTTACAAAACAGTTTGCAATAACACTGAAATGCAAAAATGGACAGCAGATGAAAGACTCTGATGCATTTGTGTGCCTGAATGAATCCATAAAACAGCAAGGCCTGGATTATGAATACATTCCATTGGTAGATATTGGTGAAGGGCCTGTAAGAATTATGGTAAATAATAAGGGTTGTCAAGATATTCACTTAGAGGAAAACTCCCCATTAGGAATGGCCATACAAAAATCACATTATACTGCAGATCTAAATAACATAGTGATTGGAAATATCCCTGAAAAGTATGTAGATGCCAAGGGTGAGTTGCCAGAATACCTGGACTCTCAGCCCAAAGGAATATTTAGAATTCATTCTGTGTACCCTTATGATTCAAGTGAGACAGTGTGCTGTTATCAAGAGAGTTGTATAACATTTGATTTAAGTGAAAATGAAATGGAAAATCAGCCCAATTAAATGAAAGCTGACATGACAAAACATTTAAAAGTGGCAGCTTTACAAAGAGACACAGCCACACAGTTAGAGGAAAGCGCTGAGATTCCACTACCAGAACATTTTCCAGAATTTTCCAAAATGGTAGAAGAGCAGATCTCCTTAGCGGATGCGTGTGACAATGATGAGGATAGAAACGAATTGAGGAAGATATTTATGGAATTTAAAGATGTATTTGCAAAAGATGCCTATGATTGCGGGTTAACTAAGTTACATGTGGCCACACTTCTGGAAGGGTGTAGCAGAAGTCCAGTATTTGTACGCCAGTATAGACTACTGCTGGCATGTTTAGAATCATTGGCAGAGATTATAAAAAATTTAGAATCGCGAGGAATCATCAGGCCTATCCATAGCACATCCAACACGCCCATTCTTGGTGTGTTAAAGCCAAATGGTCAATGGCAGCTTTGTGCAGATTTGAGGGAGTTAAATAAAAGAGTACCAGTGTCCAGATGGCCACTGCCATTCATTGATCAGGGCCTAGCTCAGGTACATGGTTCAAAAGTGTTTACCACATTAGATCTCACTTCTGGATATTGGAGCGTGCCATTGGCAGAGGAGATACAGAATTTATTTGCCTTTACATTTGACAGAACTCAATACGCATGGGTTAGAACTCCGTTCAGGTACGTTAATAGTGGGAGTGAATTTGGAATATTTTTGAGGAAGGCCATGCCTGATGCAGCAGAAAGAGGAACCATAGTTTATGTGGATGATGTCCTGATAAAAAATGAAAGCTTAAAAAACCATTTTGATGAAATAAGGCATGTGCTTGACCAATTGCAGAAAGCAGGCACCAAAGTGTCTTTACAAAAAGCACAAGGGTGCAAGAAAAAAGTGAATTTTCTAGGCCATGAAGTAACTGAACATGGACTAAATCCACAAAAGAAGAAAATAGAGGCCATACAAAAACTAGAAGACCCTAAAAATGTGAAAGGGGTGAAATGTTTATTAGGAATGATAGGCTATAACAGAAAGTTCATTGAAAATTATGCTGAGATCACTCAACCATTGACTAAACTGCTAAAACTGAATACGTCCTGGAAATGGGAGAAAGAGCAGTCTGAGGCAGTAGCCAAATTGAAGGAATGGCTTGTAAAGGCACCATGTTTAGCATACCCCATAAAGGATAGGGATTTCTTTATAGAAATAGGTTTCTCTGAACATTGTATGTCAGCAGTGTTATCACAAAAACATGATGTGAATCACAAAACCATTGCCTATGCAAGTAAAGCGTTTTCCCAAGTTGAAATGAAATTCAATGAATGTGAAAAGGCCCTATTAACTACTGTGTGGGCGCTACAACATTTCTGCCCTATTGTTCAGGGAGAAAAGGTGATTATTGAAACAAATCATCAACCTTTGCAATTCTTAGAGAGTAAAAGAATTAGGTCAGGTAATCTAGCGCAGTCCAGAATCACTTCATGGACGCTAGAATTACAAGGTTTTCCTGTAGAAGTGAGATATGGCCAAAATAAAAAGAGCCCAATTGCTCAAAGTTTAGCAGATTCACACGACTGTGCAGCTGAACAAGCATCAAACAAAATGGAAATAGAACCTAATTTACAGGAGTTTGAACAATCACCACACAAAGCTTTTGATGAAAAAACATGCAAGGACTTGCCAACTGTATATGTCGATGGTTGTGCTTTTCACATTGAAAATGACAGTAATAAACAATTAGTGTCAGGAATAGGAAATGTCTGGTTGAAATGTGAAGGTATCCCCAGCATAGGGATGAGAATTGGAGCTAGGAGCAGTCAAGTAGCGGAATTGGCATCCATTTTTAAAGCCATTGCTACTGCAATTGATAATAAATTCAGTGAAATTGTCCTGGTGACTGATTCTGACTATGCACGAAACAGCTTTGTGGAATATCTACCTGGCTGGAAAGCGAGAGGCATGATTACATACAACAAAAAGCCACTTAAACATGGAAAAATGATACAAGCCATAGACAAATTAGTGTCAGAAAATAATTTGATAATATACTGGAGAAAAATTTGTGGGCATTTAAAAACTCCAGGAGAGGATAAAGAGGGGAATGATAAGGCAGACCACCTGGCTAAAATTGGGGCTGTGATGGGAGAATTGCTACCTATTGAACATTTACTGGGTGAAATACAGATTGATGCAGTAACACGTTCTAAAGCACCAAAGGAGACAGAACAATCAGTGGTACAATGGAGTTACAACACTCCAGACCAAGATTTGATTGAGGCACAAAAGAATGATCGAATTTTGGGAATCTATTATAACCATTTGATAGATCCTGGACAAAACCCTTTAACAGAAGATGATTCTGTGGGAAAAGAGGAATTGAGGGTGCTATTAAAGAATAAAAAATGAATTAGACTACAGGATGGACTCATGGTTAAAGAGTCCATAATAGGACAGATACACTGGGTGGTACCCCTTTCATTTAGAGGGCTAATGCTACACCATGCAGATGATGCCATAACTGCAGGCCACAGAGGTTCACAAAAAACATTGGAAATACTAAAAGATTATGCTTATTGGCCACATATGTCCCAAGATGTGGAATTGTATACTAGAGGATGTCTAGTATGTGCCCAATTTAAACCTGCTTCACCAATGCACAGAGCTCCACTAATGAAAAGAGGCCTAACCCTTCCATGGTCAGATTTGCAAATAGACTATGTAGGGCCTTTAAAAAGGTTGGGCAGAGGAAACTGTTATATTTTGAGTGTGGTGTGTTTGATGTCGAAGTGGATTGAATGTATTCCTGCACCAGATTGTAGTGCGCAAACAGCAGCCACATTGCTAGTGAATCATGTGTTCTCAAGGTTTGGGTTGCCACAAAGAGTTGAGTCAGACAGAGGAAGTCATTTCACAAGTGCTCTAATGAGCAAGGTATGGCAAATACTGGGTGTGAAAAGGAAACTACATATCGCATATCGGGCGGCTTCTTCAGGTGGAGTTGAACGGGGTAATAGGTCTGTTGTGGACATTTTAAAGAAATGTGCAGCTGAAGCAGGTTCCAGCTGGGATTTACGTTTACCGTTGGTTTTGATGGCAATCAGATCAACTCCTGCCAAAGCAACAGGTATTAGCCCACATGAGGTCTTGACAGGTAGGAAAATGGTGTTGCCGCAACACCTACTATACAGAACACATGAGCAAACACTTGTAAGCGCATCTACAGTTCTTGAATACATTGATGAGCTGAGGAAGCATTTACAACATGCATTTGCTTTTGTACAGAGAAATCTGGAAAGGGCTGCTGACGGTGCTAAAACATATTATGATAAAAAGTCAACAGTAAAGGAATATTGTGTAGGGGATCAGGTGTATAAATTCCATTTTGGAAAAAGTAAACAGAAAAATTCCAAATTCCTAGCAGCCTGGCAGGGGCCATTCCGAATTATAGATAAAGTCTCTCCTTTAGTTAACAAAATTTTAAAGATTGAAGGTGAAACAGCAATAGAACAATGTGTGCATGTAAACCAAATCAAGCCATGTCATCCAAGACATGAGATAAAAAATCTGGAGCGTGTAGAAACAGATAAAGTCCCTTGAACACAAGAAGGTAAAATAAATGAGTACAGTCAGGAAGCAGTGACAGAGAAGTTAAATAAAGATGGTTGATTATAATGGCACATAACCACTGTAATATATGTAAATATATATATAATATAAAAAAGAAGCTTAAGTTTATGGAGTCAGTGTGCAGAATGAAAATGCATTAAATATTGAATGTTGTTTTATGTATGCTTGTTCTCTATGACCTGTGCTTAATTTCAGAGGGCGAAAGAAAAAGGGCGAAATGTTTTACAAAGCATGTTTTATTTTTTGCAAAAGGGTGAAGTTAGTATTGGGCTATATAATTAATCTGTTTCTTTTCTATTTGATTTAGAATATTAACATATTTGTACCGGAGGTCACGGGGGACGATGGAGTCCTGGAGTCCCCTGGATGAAGATCGAATGATGCCTGCCTCCGGGTGGAGGTGAAGACAAAATAACCGGAATGCCAAAGAAAAGATGACTTCTATAGAAAAGGATCCAAGAGTACCAAGATGGAAGAACACCCGAATGAGCCAAATGATGTGACATCGCTGGTCGGGACATATCAGAGGCAGACAAGTGTCCAGGCGTATGGGGTTCGACGTATTTATTATTTTAATTAATTATTTTAATCTGTTATGTTAATTCTTTGTTTTAGTTATTTGTTTTATCTTATTGTTTTTGATTGACTTCAAGTATAAAATTGAAGCACTGAACTATGGACACTTCCATTGGGAAGGAACATATGGACCCAAAGATGAATCTTAACATTCTGATGATTGAACAGTGGGTTTTTTCAATTTTCATTTTTACATGTGAATATTGATTTTGTTGGATTGATACAGTTTAAAAGAAGAAAAAGAGCAAGTTGTTTTTTTTTCCCAATTGGCTTGGAATATAACCGAATTTTCAACAAAAAAAAGGAGGGAATATGTAAGACTATTTTATTTAGCATTTTTATGCAGCACCTCTGCATGGGTTTAATGCATTGCTATAATGTGGTACAGCAAGGCATGTGTTGCCAGTGTGACATGGATATGTATATGAAGACAGGCTATTCAGTCAAAAACGATTTCTACATCTAAAATGCAAACAATTTTTTTTACATGTAAAATGCACATTTTTTTCTTTTCTCATCTGAAATGCCTCTGTTGCAGGAGACACATTTGAGGATTAATGAACTAACCTTATTAACAATACTAATGATTCTAACTCATTAATAATATAATGTGTTCTCCAGTGCAAAATGACATGGAAAATGACAGGCTCTGAAAGTCATTTTAAATGCGATTCCAGATTTTTTTTTCTTTGCTTCTATCTGCGCTCTGTCCACAGTATTTGCAGGAAGCAAAGACTCGAATAAGCAGGAAATCAGTTTGGTTACAGTTGCAACTGTATAAGCCAAGTCATTGTTAAAGAAAAGGAGGGTAGGACATGTTAGAATTTCATTGGTTGAACTCGTTTGGCAGACTGTAACAGAGCTTTGCTAATGAATCTCGGGGAAAAAGAGAAGGAGAAGACTTTTTACACAGCTGGGAGAAAGGCCTGGCTGGTGGCTGGGTATTTTTCCTGATTGAAAAAGCAGATCCCAGTGCACTGCTCCAGAGACTGGGAATTCCAGTCAATAAGCCCCGGTTTGAGTGACGGCAGATGCTCGTCCTTGCTGGGGTGATTTAAGAAGAATTCATTGAACCACTTCCAGAAGGCGACCAGCCGACGAACTTCACATGCTGGACAGGCCTGGTAATTATATTACAGAGTGTGGGGGCAGTGTGTATGTGTGCGAAACTATTCAGTCAGCGTGGAAGAGGGAACTCCAGTGTTTTATCAACAGGTTTAATGTTGCGAATTGAAAATGTTCTTGCCGCTCTCTTTTAATTTTGTTACAGATAAGGTTGTTACTGTGCAATTTCCATTTATTTCTGTAAAAAGAGTAAGATCGTGTTGAAATGCAATTTTTATAATAAACAAAAAATATCTGAAAGCAGACGGATAGTGTGTTTTATTTTTTCTCTTTTATTTGTGCATCTACCATTACAGTACTGATAATATGGGGAGAGGTTTAGACAGTGCAATTGTCATTTTTAAGCTAGCTAAAAATAAGACTTAGCGGTAGCTGTGTGCATGATTCCATTCAGTGTATAAGTGTATGTTTTCTGAACGGAACATAATAATAATATAATGAAATAGACCACTGCTGGAGGTACATGAGTCAGCAGAAAGAGAGGCCCTGGACATAGTTCACCGATGTAGATAAGTTGGTGATAAATACTGCATGTTAACTCGCCCCCGTAGATAAGACAGCGAGGACAGCCCATGGTGGCACTCCAATTGAAAATGTGGTGTTCCTGAAATGTAAGCCTGAGGCCTCTCTAGTGATCACACGAACAAACTAAGCAAAAATAAGGGGTTCTGGATATTTGGGCCACATATAAAACAAAGGAATTATGCTCACCAGAAATACCACCAATAACGCATACCAACATAATGTATACCACTAAATGTATCAGTGTGCTGAAATAATGTATGTATACTGTATTACTATATACCAAATCTAATCTGAATGCAAAGAGTGATTATTACTGAATTATTTTCATTTTGGCGGTGAGAAAATACTGCTAGGCCCCAAATCTATACAAAATACCCTACACACCCCAACCATGTCAAATTACAGAAACAGGCATGCATACATGTGTGTGTTCCGCATGCTGCTCCGCATGATGCATTGTAACACATACACCATCCATGTGGGTCACGCCTGACTGGACTCACATGTGGCACCATCATGTCCCTGCACACACACATCCAAACATGACCCATGTCACACATGCAGCCAAGTAGCTAACTACCAGCACACTGCAACAGGCCCTTTTTTAAATGTGAGTGCATGGCCACTTACCGCTCGACTCCAGGCGGGCCTGCATCCTGAGGATCTGGTGGTGAAGCACTGGGCGAATTTGCTCCAGGGCCCTCATCTGCTGGGTTGTAAACTGGCCCCGAACTTGTAGTCCTCCCAGCGCTTCTGGACGTGTTTGATGTTGCGGGGTGCCACCCACTCCGCATTGATAGCACCCACTATGTCCTTCCAGATCCTCTTCCGTCCGTCCTTGTCAGCACGCGATGGTGTGAAGAGGGCATCATAATGCCCCCGAACTTGCTCCACCAGGATACCAATTTCCTTTTCACTGAAGCTGGTAGCCCTCTGCCTCTCTGGCTGGGGGTTGCCACTGGTGCCGGAAGGTGTTGTGTCGTACATGGCAACCTCCAAGGCAGGTGTGGGTGGGCAACTGGGTCCTGGGGCTGGGCTGTGGAGTGATGGTACTTCAGTCGGGAGTCTTCTGGTCCAGCAGGGGTGGTCACTGCAACTGGACCCCTGCAGATGGCAGATGTGCAGGCACCAAATGGCAGGGCACGGTGGCAGCAGGGAGGCAGGCAGCAGCAGATGGCTCGTGGGAGGCTGCTCAGGGCTCTGGGCGGCAGTAATTCGGGCTTCTGGGCAGGAGCGTGGTCTTCCATGTGTTGTCGCGTGGCCAGCTTGATACGGAGTGATTTGGCACGTGAAAAAACAGCATGTCAGCGCGTAATTTGAGGAAAGGCCCTTAGCGCGTAAGCGCGTCTGTGACGTAACACACACGGGTGTTTACCGCGCCACGGGTTGAAGGTCCCACGTGGGTTTCCATCGCTCTGTACGTGCTCTTCGTGGGATTTGGTACGTGTGTTCCGGGGGTGCGCGTGGACTTTTCCACACGTTTTCTCTGGCGCGAGTGGGATATGTGTATTCTGAAGGGTGGGCAGGGAGTTTTCCACGTGTTGTCGCTGGCGCGAGCGGGGTACATGTATTCCGAGGGGTGCACGTGGACTTTTACATGCGTTTTCAATAGCGCGGGCGGGGTACGCATATTCCGAGGGATGCGCAGGGAGTTTTCCACGCGTTTTCGCTGGCGCAAGCGGGGTACGTGTATTCCAAGGGGTGCGCATGGACTTTTCCACGCATTTTCCCTAACGTGAGCGGGGTATGTATATTCTGAGGGGTGCGCAGGGAGTTTTCCATGCATTTTCGTGGTTGGGGGGCTGTATGCTGGTCCACTGGCCTTTGCGCCATGTAGGGGATTTGTGCAATGTTTTTGGTGCACGGGGCGGGGTTGGGGGCGTTACTGGCGCTGCTGCAGGGTCGCTGCGCTGCTCTGCGCCACGGCTGGTTATGGATGTTGAAATCCATGAATACGCTCTGCGTTTAAATGGGTTTTGGTGCACGCGGCTGGAGCAGACTGCCGCACACGCACTCTGTGCGCAAGCCACGTGCGCCACTTGTGCGCCGAATTCTATGAATTACCCCCAAAGTCATGGAATATTCCATTACGCTCAAAATCAAGATACAAAAACTCAACAGAAAATGCTTGTGGCATTCAGAACTTCTTTCGAAGCATGTTTGCCTCAAAGCATTTTACATCCGCTAGATAGTGATGACCCACAATAAAGCACTGGTAACATTTTTGCAGTATATAGTAACAGGATTGTCGAGATAGAAAACCCTCCTTGACACCCTATGAAAGAGCTAATGTCACTTATTGATTTCTTAAATTTAGCTTTGGTTTCCGACCAATGCATTGTCTATTTGTATCTCCATTGTTCTCCATATATATCCTAGGTATGTATATGAGTTTATACATTCTAGAACCGAGCCATTCAACTTATATGTGATTCTTGTGCGCTGTGGGTGTTTACGAGAAAACACCATGATCTTACTTTTTTCGGTGTTAACAGAGAGGCCATTTAGATCTGCATCCCCAGGGCAGTAATCAAACATTGGAGCCCTTTTGGCGTGTGATCCTTTAAAAGAAGATCATCAGCGTATGCAAGCCAACTAGTCTACTGGACTCAACTTTCACAGGGCAGTTATGTAGGTTATTGAAAGCATCACGCAGATCAATAAGATATAAGTTAAAGAGCATCGCTGCAACCATACACCCTTATTTCGCACCTCAGTGAGTAGACATAGGGGCTGAGAGTTTACCCACAGCATCTAGCCGTGCCCTAACACTGGTGTCTGTATGTAACAACATAAGCATTTTTGGTAGGCCAGGAGGGACTTTCCATGAGACTAGCTTTTGCCACAATCGATTCCACATAACAGAATCGAAGGCTGCACTGAAATTAACGAACGAACCGTAAACTGCACTTTCACTCCGCGACCATGCGTATTCCACAGAAGACACAATGATTGGCAGATTATGGGAGGTGGAGGCTTTTTTGATAAAGCCCATCTGATTTGGGGGTAGGATATCATTTTTGCCGAGCCATTGATTCAGTTCCATTAGTAATACATTGGCAAAGATCTTGGCTGGTATATCCAGCATAGCCAACATTCGGTAGTTGGCAGGCACATTCCACAGACCCTTTTTATGAACTGGCAATATGTGACTTTCACACTATGTGTCTGGTAGAACACCAAAAGTAACAATTTGTACAAAGAGGAGATGTAGCACATGAGCCCACATTCCCAGGGACAATTTGAGGAGACAATTACATATGCCGTCTGGGACAGCTGCACAGGAGTTGTTCAAGTGCTCAATTATGGTGATGATGTCAAGGATTGAAGCCTTACAAACCCATGTGGTGTCAGGGAGGACAGTGTTTACAGCATTCAGGAGAATGTTGCCAAGAGTAGATTTGATATGAACAACCTATGCTGGTTGAGATACACAGTTTATGAGTAAAGCCAGTTTTTCAGCACCTCTAATTACATTCCATGTTCCATAATATGTCTGAGATTTCGACACACAGTTTTTTTTTAGCTACCACAATCTTAACATCAAATTTCACACGACCTTTACACACCTTGTTAGAACGCTCAAAAACATTTTTATAATTCCTACGCTTATTGGTGATTTCTTTGAAATGAGCGATCAGGATAGAAAAGGCAGTGACAATGGGGGATAGGGGAAAGAGACTAAAAACGTCAAATTGCGCTATAAAGAATGATAGCAAACTCCCTGAGGCTTCTTTTGCTTTAGACAAGTTCGGCACATTCCACTGAATATGATTGCTTGTGAAGTTAACAAATATATCACCATTTAGGTTGTATATTCTGCACACAGGAATTTAGTCAAGTGGTCACTTTCATCACGTGGCACAACAGCCACATCCTCAACAAATAACATACCCACTTGTTCACAAAAACATAATCAAGGGTGTTGGCACTCTTACCGGAGACACGAGTATATGCCAACTGTGCATCGCCAGCACATAGGCCATTTAGACGTATAAAGCCGTAGTCCTCAAAGAGCTCCACCCAGGCTTTACCTGAGCGCTTGGTTGTGCCTGCCATCCTGATTGGCATGGACACCTGGTTCTCTAAATAGTTGAGCATATGGCCCTTTGAATATCATGCATGCAATGGATGGGGATGCATGCAATTGATGGGAAGAATCTCGAAAAACCACTGGCGAGACCCATTGTTTCAGCTATGAATAGCATTCTACAACCTCTACGAATCTATCTAGACTCCTTCTTAAAATCTATAATACAAGTAACTGAAACACATATAAAACACATCACACATTTCCTCAATATATTAGATGAACTACAAATATGAAACCAAACCATTCTCTGTACGGCTGATGTACGGAGCCTGTGTACCTCAATACCCCATGATTTGGGTCAAGAAGCAATTGAATGGCTACTCCTCCACACCGACAACCAACGAGCATCCAAATAATTTCTGATGTTACTTCTAGATTCATCGCACAAAAGGCCCTATGGGCCTTAGTTTGGCTTTATATGTTTTATAATAATAAAATTCCTATTTCAGATTCAAGAATCAACATGACATTCAAGTGTCAGGAATATCTGTGGGAGCCAACATGACACCGAGCAACGCAAATGTATTTATTTACAAATTTGAAACAGATTTTATTATGAAACATGCTATTGGGTGGAATTACATTCGCTATTGGGAATGAAATATTGACAATATCATTGGCATATGGAAAGGTACAGAGGAAGAATTTAAATTATATGAAGACTACCTTAAGAACATAGATGACCAAATCCAATTAACCACAGCCAAGAGTGATGAAAAAGTAGACCTTTTCGACATTACTGTCAAATATAATAAACTGACCACCACTCTGTATCGAAAACCCAGTGATCGTAACACTCTACTTCACAGACTTAGTTTCCATCCACCCAACACTATCAAGATTCTACCTTATAGTCAATTCCTTCAAGTAAAGAAAACTGTACAAGATGAACTGAATGTACCTGATTACTCAAAGATATGGGCAATACATTTAAGCAGAGAGGATAACAGGATGCAAAAATACAAAGTTTTCTATTCAAGATGGACAACATCAGTAGAACAACACCATTACACAAGGAGAAAAGGGAAGCACAACCATCTCCTATATATGTAACCAAATATTCAACTCAAAGCAATCAAATTAAAATGTTTTCAACAAGCATTGGCATTTTCTATCTGAACACAGAACTTTGGGAAGATTGTACACTACACCACCAGTATTTGCATATGCACATAGCATAAACGTGAAAGACATGCAGATAAGGACCGACAAAAATAAACTACCCAAAAAACCAAGAAAGTGTGGGACCTACCCATGTCTGAATTGCACTTACTGTAGTATGGTCCAAAAGGGAGATGTGATATTCCACCCGAACACAGGTAAGAAAATATTTCTCAAAAAATATGCAACATGCGGCACTTCGAACATCATCTACAGCATTAAATGCCCTTGTGGGAAATATTATGTGGGACACTCCACCAGAAAAGCAAAGTTTCGGTGGAATAAACACTGTTCTAATATCCTCACTGGAAATCTCCAGTTACACGCCACTTCATAGAAACCAAACATCAAATTTCACAAATGAAATTTCGAATTCTAGAGACCATTGAAAAGAGAGGCAGTGGTTGCAACATTACCAAACTTCTGGATCAAAAAGAGACATAGCGGATAGAAAAATTGAATTCCCTATATCCAGGAGGGATGAATGAAGAGTGCAACTTTGCATGTTTTCTATAAATTAACAACTTTAAACGCACACTCTTTGGATACCCACTAGATTATAACATCAATACGATAGACACATCTATCAAGACATTGCAACGAACAGACTGCTCGTCGCTACCTAAGGAACTATCTAAAGAAAAAGAAAAGGGACTTTCAAAATTGATATGCAATGTATCATCCTAATATCTCTAATGAATATTCCTTACCATGGTTAAGTTACAAAAAGAGAATGCAAATCCTATTGCTAGTCGTATTCAGAAACAATGAATCTGGGATACACCAACAGTTGAACTAGCTTGATGTTTCAACAACTGTGTAACTGTATTATATGTATTGCACTAACAGGACCATCATACATTATAAACGCATGAACCAATGTTCATTACAAATGTGATGGTGTTTACATGGATATACATGTCAACAATTTAATGATATCAGGTCACCAGTAGACGTTATCTAGATGATTCATTAAATATACAACAAAGAATGCATTTAGTGGAACAGTAACGAATACAGTACTAATCCAAAATGGTTGCTGGCACATGATGATGTCATCACGCTGATGACATCAGCGCGCTCTGACCGCCAGCACTATTTTGTGTATAAAAATGAGCAGGGACACATGGGCAATCACATGACTGCGATTCTGGTGCCCCGAGATGCTCTGCCAAGACTTTTTAAAGGTAAGAGGAATATTATGTTATGGACCATTATCAGGAATCAGAATACGGCATATCTGAATACAGGTCACCAGGAATTATGTATTACTTACAACTCCCCCTAATTGGATATGGAGTCGGGAGCAGAGTCAGTCTGCATCAGTCCACTCTGTTTTTTTGTCTAGAGGAGCTGCAGCAACGTGCCTTTCTTCTCTCCTGTGGAATTGTGTTTTGTGTACTCTCCCTTTAAGCTCCAATAGCTGGGAGTGTCTACTTAAGAGGAAACACTGTGCGGAGTGCGCGCAGAGTCGGGAGCAGAGTCAGTCTGCGTCAGTCCACTCTGTTTTTCTGTCTAGAGGAGCTGCAGCGACGTGCCTTTCTTCTCTCCTGTGGAATTGTGTTTTGTGTACTGTGCCTTTAAGCTCCAATAGCTGGGAGTGTCTACTTAAGAGGAAACACTGCGTGGAGCGTGTGCGTAGTCGGGAGCAGAGTCAGTCTGCGTCAGTCCACTCTGTTTTTGCTGTCTAGAGGAACTGCAGCGATGTGCCTTTCTTCTCTCCTGTGGAATTGTGTTGTGTGTACTGTGCCTTTAAGCTCCAATAGCTGGGAGTGTCTACTTAAGAGGAAACACCGTGCGGAGCACACGCGGAGTCGGGAGCAGAGTCAGTCTGCGTCAGTCTGCGACGGGCCACCGCGGGTCTGTAGTGAAAATGACCACGAATACGGGTCATGCGGGTCCTGCTACAAGGCGCGAGACTTTACAACAGCTCTGCATGCAAAACCCGTGGACCTCTCTGAAGGCTGTCACAGATCCAAAATCTTCAAAGGTAACAGTTTCACCGCCGGTACATTCATCAAAAACCTCTTTAGAGACACTGCTTGTCCCTGTGACTGGCCCAACGGCTGCTTTTGTAACTTCTGCCGTAGCCGTTGATACAGGCCCTCCTGCTGGGGGAGACGGCCGGGATTCTTTGCAGTCAATTTATCTGTGTTTGGTGATGTGACTGTTGAGGCAGACTCTGTTGTTGTGCTAGCTCAGAATGCTGACACTTTTCAATACAAAAGTCTACTAACGTTAAAAGACCCACCGCCTGCACCTCATGGAACCTCACCACTAATCACTGCAGCGCAAATGTGGTCGAACAAAATTACTCCAGAAATTGCAGATGTATTTTTCTCTCCATTTGACTTTACTGATGCTGGGTTAATGGAGGGTTCTCAATGCGAAGGTGTCAATGAGCTTCAACATGAACCTACAGCTTCTGTCACGCCTATAAACACGGAAAAGTTGTCAGAGCACCATCCTGAGGTGGATGCCGCTGCTGACAACGTGCTGAGGACCAAGAGAAAGGCAGACGTAAGCGACTTAAATTTACCTGCAAGTCCCAGTAATATACTGTTTAAAAAGAAAAAGGACAATCCAAAAGTAAAACAACAACTGGCTGCAGTGGTGATAGAGCCAATGTTTTCCCATCAAAATACTGACAGCTCAAAGGAGAAGTCGACCCAAAGTAAGAAACGTCTCTCCGAGTCGCCCCATGACTGCAGCACTAACCCTGACAAACAGAGTATAGCAACACGACTTTCAGGAAATCTGAATATATCTATAGCTATTGGAAACATAACAGGAAAGCCTTTAAATGAAGAGGTCAGCAGATGCATTGCTGATGATACCATAAAGCGGGCTATGCATCTAAATTCAAGTGTGCAAGAAAATAGAAAGGCCTCCTCTAGTACTCCGAGAAATATAGGCACACGGTCGATCTCACCACATCCACTTAGAGAATTATCCGCTGTTCCAGCAGTGAACACATCTATAACAAGTGACTCTCATTCAGATACCGCAAACAGCACGCACTTAGGTGTGGATGAGAATTCTAGGTCTAGATCAAAACCCAGTCTTTCTTCTGCAGCAGCAATACAGATATATAACAATGTACTGGCGGCTTCATCAACTGCTTTGCTTCCATTTTTAAAGATGTACGAATCCCTGCACAAAGCTCTTACGGACCAGTCATCAATCATAATAAGTTTAAAAGAAAAGATGGAAAAATTTGAATCAGTGACCACATTTCTTCAAACTCAACTACTACATGAAGCGGATCAAACAGCACAATAGCAAGAGTGGCTGAGCGATTTAGCTGCTCGACATCATTGTCAGAATGACACCTTGTCTGATGGTCTGCTAGAAGCAGTTAAATGGATGCGTCACTCTACCTTCACAATGCCACAGCAAGAGGCACAATGGCATGCCCCACAGTCCAGTGAGATCCATGAGAAGAAAAAATCCAAGCAAGACACAGAAACGAATACTGTTAATCCACATGGACCTTCTGGTGAAAATGTACCACGAGTTGTCTCACCATCGGACGACAAGAAATCATACTCTGAAACTTTAATAAGTAACTCTGAAAATGAAACAACAATTGGGAAAGAACCAATAACTGAGATACTTGATCAGGCCCTCAAGTCATCTCAACAAATTAACTGTAAAAATTCAAGTTCTACCTCGGTGAATCAGCTGGTCTCGTTTGGCATATTTGAGGGAGCTGCTAAATCTATTGCTCTAAACCCGAAGCTCGACCCAAAAATCGACTCTAATATCATTACAAAAATACATAACCAACAGGAGTTGTCTTCAACAAAAGGAGTAAAAGGCAGCAAAAGAACACAAGGTGCCACAAAACAAAGGAAATACATCAGAAACATGACGCCTTCAAGAAAACCCGGGCTATTCTGCAGAAAGGAAAAGTCCAATTCTGGCAATCTAACAGTCAATCAAACTGAGGACAACTTGACACCCTGCCAACATCGTTCACTGCCTCCTTCAAATAAACGGCGCAGAGCCGAATCTGAAATAGAAGGGGCTGTGAGTGGGTCACTTGGGTCAGTCACTGATCTATGGAATCTTTCGACCTACTCTGATGAATTTCCTGATCAATCAGCGGCGCGACACCACGTGGTAAAAGATGTCGTTGGAGACGGCCCAGTGAGGGCTATAAAACCGGCAGTGCGATAAATACTTGCATGACAAGAAGGGAGCACTTGATCGAAAATCAAAAATGGTTTCAAAACTGAACACAAAACAAACTACACTTCAGAAAAATAATCAGACCCATTACTCTTCTCGTGTTCACTTAATCTCAAATGAAGTACAGTGACACCAATTTGCAAATTGAGATTACAAAATATTCACTCAGACGACAGTGAATTGAACTTGAATCGTCATAATGTGATGAAACTATTCAATTGCATTCCTTTACTTCGTACAATCACGTCTGATGACATCAAAATAGTCGAGTATGCGACCGCGAAATGTTGTGATCAAGTCCTTCTACACATAGTTTCAGCCTCGGTTCGCAATACTATTTTGAAAGCTTTGTAGGAATTTTTAGTCTTCAGATTTGACATAACTCTTGACCCTGTTTCCATTGATTCTAGTGTGGTAGTCTTGAGTCCGAGGACTGGGATACAGGAAAATCAAGCACAAACATGTGCCGAGGTACGAAAAGCTATGACAATTCCAGCCAATACACAACTTTGTGATGTTAATTCTTTTAAGAGACCAGTATACTTGTCAAACAATTTGAATAAAGCATTGGATCATCACTAGCAACGTCAGGAGGTGAGTGATTGTTTGTGTGAATTTTTATCCTGGAACACAAGAGGATTTACCCATTTATTCAACAACTTTGATGCCATGCTGGAAAAAGTTTTCGCAATTTGACTTCAAGAGACTTTGTTAAGTGAGGCACCTTAAAGAGACGGCTATGTTACCTTATTAAATCCTGCCATCAAAAATTTGAACGGAAGGCCATCTTCGGGTCTCCTGATGTTAATAAAAATCAATCCTTGGTAGTCAATTGTGGATTCCTATAGTCCTAATCCTTTTGTCCAAGGAGCCTTGCTTCGGACAGATGACGAAAACACTGAAACAAGGAAACATTTGCTTATCTTAAATGGGTACTGGAACCCTGAAACAATCATTACCAAGACATGTCTAAACACGATTACATGGTACATTGACAAGGCTCTAACCATATACATGAATCTGTCGATTATATGTTGTGGGGACTTAAACTGTACTTGGTTTAAAATCGACCCCAAAACCCAGCACTTCACACCTTTACCAGGTGATGAGGTAACTGCAAGAGGACAGTTATGGACACTCACACTCCAAAATCGTAACTGCAAAATGGTCAATGGAAACGTGACAGGGGATCAACCGCCACATGCAACCTGGTCAAACTCAAAAGCACGGACGATCATAGATTATTTTTGGGTATTTTACAACCTATCTGAACAAGAAATGATGCTTCCTGTATGTGAAATACCAAAAAGTAATCATGATCTTCTTCGACTCTCCTGCATGATTGAATGGACAAATTGCCCCATGAAAAATGAAATTCCATTATTAGTCAATGCAAGTGGCAACCGACTTCGGATTAATGGTCCTCAAATTCAAACCCTGAGCCAGCGCCTATTTAATCTGAACGAAGCCCCGTCAGTCAATTATGCCCTGCTACTCTCAAACTTTATCACTGTCAAAGCTTCTGATCGTGTGATGGGCATAACGCACAAACATCTATCAACCATGATACTTACAAATGCTTAGAGAGTGATGCGACGAGACATCAGAGCATTGAAAAAGTCAAAGCATTCTAATACTTGTGGGATGGATATCAAAACCGCAATTCGATCACGACGGCAAGCGTACAGAAACTGGGTGAAATCCCACAAAATAATAATTGAACAGGATAAAGCTGAAACCTTAATGAAACGTCTGGTCTCAAAGAATTCACGTAAAATCTGGGCAATTTTGAATACAGGAAATTCACGACACTGTGCTTCCCTGTTAAATGAAATTGAAGCTGTCAAATGGGAATCCCATTTTGAGAACATCTACAGCAACTGTCTGAGTAAACCAACGATAGACCTAAAAAATGATCTTACCACATGGGACTTGCAAATTTCTCTGGATGACATCGAATCTGCAATACTAAAAAACTCTCACGTCGCCGGCCCAGACATGATAACAAAAATTATGTTCAAAGGACAGTCTTCATTGAAACACTGTTTTCAGAACTATCTTCTTCAATGCTGATTCCTGAGTCTTGGCGGGAAGCCATCATCGTGCCAATATATAAGAAGGGCAATCGGGCAGAACCCAACAACTATCGCCCAATTGCCCTGTTGCATTGCTCTGTTGCATAACATAGGAAAAATCCATGCGTGAATAGATCTATGATATTCGACAAACTGGATTCACCAAAGGGGTCGGTGTTGAAGTTCAACTCTTGATATTGAATATATTAAAACTAGAAACTTTAAAGGCAAAAAGAAAAATATACTGTGTGAAACAGGGACATCCACTAGCTGCCGAACTTTTCAAACTGTTCATCACCTATTTAACAAAACACTTAGAACAACTCCGTTGCTTTCCGCCATAATTAAACAATACTGAAATTAGATGTATAATCTATGCTGACGATCTTGTCCTAATGGACTTAACGCTGATTGGCCTACAAAGGCAATTAACAAACCAACAAGAGTACCTGAGTTTGAATGACCTGGAATTAAACACTGAAAAGACCAAGATAACGATTATTGGGGCAGGTGGAACCAAAAAGCAGAAAGCTTTCAGGTGGAAATTCGACAGTACCCCACTAAATTTGGTCAATTCTATCATATATCTCGGCATAATGTTTAATACGTCACTAAATGAACATCATTGGAAGCTGGACCTTGTAAATCGAATGACTCAACTCAGTATTCAAAGATCAATGATAAATAAGATCTATGGGAAATTCACTCTTGCCCCGTTTCTTATTTTCTATGTACAAAAAATAGTCCCGCAATTACCTTTGGGTCTGAAGCTGGGTGGAACATAGATGCTCAGTTTTGGCAGAAGCTAGAAGGTTTATTCTGGTTTTGGGTACTGAAGTTACCCTCTTACATCTCGATGACTTCACTTCGGTATGAGCTATCATTAAATTCCTTGCAAGCTTGTGTCATGTGGAAATCCTTGATGGTGATGCGTAAGATGCACTTGAGTCCCCAGTCTCCAGACTCCAGCATATCAAATATTTTCATCTAGACCTGGATGTGGGAGGTCAGGTCTGTTAGACAAATGGTGACAGCTGTTGGAAGAAACACTATAAAACGCTGACCTAAAATGAACTGATCTGATATCACAACCCCAACGTGTAAAAAAGAAGTTTGAACACTGGTGTTGGATCCATAATCATGACCTACGCCAAAAGATGCCAACTACCTTGAAATCAGGCATTGGAGCTCATAAATTAAATGTCCAGTGTCGATACCTAACAAATTTCCCCTCACAACATCATTGCAAGCAATTCTTGAGGCTACGTTTAAATGCATTAATGACTAAGGAGATGCAATGGCTTCGGCACATCAATGAACGGAATGACAATCTCTGTCGTTTTTGCAACAACGAAATCGAAACAACTGAACACCTACTCGACGGATGCTTTGTGATTGCTACTAATCGGATGCGCCACCTAAGGGGATTTATCCCTGCTGACATGAATGATCAAAACTGGTGGTCATACGCATCTGCGGGACATAATGTTAAACTGAGTTGTGCTGTTGTAGACTTCATGGACTCACTACAGTTAAATGGAAACCTGGTCACACAATTCATTTTTAAGGAAAAAATTGGTTGCAATAGACACAAAGGATGCCTTTGTGTTATTCTTTTTTTAGGCTTTACTGCCTTATTTGGAACTTTGGAACATAATGAATTGTAGTTGTAACAAAAGTTCTGTGTCCTAAATGCTTGCACTGAGGGCACATTGAGCAGAAGTTTCAATAAAAAAAAAAAAAAAAAATTTATCAGGAATCAGAATACGGCATATCTGAATACAGGTCACGAGGAATGATGTGTTACTTAATAACTCCCCCTAATTGGATACATATCTGAGTAAAGGTCACCAGGACAGGAACCCAAAGGAATCCCATTCATAGGTGGAAACAAGGTATAACCTTATCACATTTTTCTATTTGAACTGGTTCACCTATCTTTAGGATACAATGGTAAAATTGCTTAAACTAAATTGTATTACAGATATGCATGGGAGTTCCAAACCAGAAAATGCACAAATATTGCAAAAATGCCTATTATGCATGAAAAAGAAAAACGGCCTGGTAATTATGTCAACACAATTATTTAATATCAGATATCAGTTAAAGACATGCTCTTTATTTGAGAAATGTACATTATTTTTCACAACTCTGTATATTATTTTTTCTAGAAATTGTCCCTGAAGATGGTCACTAGAGCCGAAATGCATTAGACACTGGGGGTCATTCCGAATATGGCGGTAGGGGGTTAACGGCACCTGTAAGGATGCCGGTGCCGTTAACCCCCTATCGCCACATTCCGAGGTCCCTTAGCGGGTCCCACCAGGATCGGCTGGTTTTACCAGCCGTCCTTAGCGGACCCATTAAGGGACCATGGAGCTAATAACGGGCCCGCTATTTGCAGGTCCGTTATTAGCTCCTTCCCCATTCCCATTGAGCCCTATGGGGGCTCAAATGTGAATGGGGAATGGCATTCGAAATGGGGACTTACCGGGTCCACATAGGTCGGAATGTCCCGGTAAGTCCCCATTCCGACTACCCGGACCCGGACCCGAGTTTGGAGGTAGCCAGCACGATGGCTACCTCCAAACTCAGAATGACCCCACTAACTCCATAGGCCTTGTTTTCAGTGAAAAACATATTTTCGAATACATCACATATAGATACACTTTTTTTAACAATAAAATTGCTCACTTCTTTTTGGGAATGAAAAGAAAGAAAAATACATGACTATACATGAGAAAAAAATATGAACTTTGAGTGACAAATCACACGGGTCGTTCCAGGTAATCACCACTATCATGGGACTGCATGTCCTAAAAGGGAAGCCTTCATGGGCCCAGCTCTATAATAGAGTGAGCCACACCATGAAACGCTGCCCACATCTGAAGATTCCCACAGCAGATAACGGTGCATCGCGGCTCTCCATATTCAGCTCTACACACAAAGACAAGCCTAGCACGAGCATTGAGTGGAACAAAGACCTACAATGAAGAATGCTCCAGATCATTTAACCATGTGCTAATGACTGCACATCTGATTGAGCAACAAGAAAACTATTGCATTAGTGTCACGTTTTTTTTTGGAAAGAGGGAGCTTGATCCAACATTTTTTATTTTTCGGGTGAATAGTATTCAGCAGCAAACAGGAATCTTCACAGGAAACCCGGTGACCTTTATTCTGCCATAACCAACAATGCATCCAAAGCACTAACTCTTAGACATTGCTAAGCATATGATTTCACGTCTTTTGGAAAGAACAAAGAACATGGTAACCCCAATGGTGATTGCTGAGCACCTATGAATCCTCTCGGTATCTAGCAATTCCAAGTTAAGTTTAACAGCATTGGCATAACAAAAGTTTTTTTAATGGTGCATCATGGTTGCGGTGGTGCGTATAAATGGAGTTTGCATGAATGAGACGTGATTGTGACTGTGTTTTGCTAAGAATTACTGTAGTGTGTCATTAACATCATCAGATTTCAGAGAAGTATAAGCCTGCCCAAAGAAATCCTAGCACTTACCTATCCATTGATACCGTTTAACTCTTCATCCCCTTTTGAGTCAACACTTCCTGTGCAACCTTTAAACCCAAGTGCTAAGATTCTGAAGGGTGGTGGGGTCTGCGATATCTGTGTGTGAGAAGAAGACACAAGGGGCCTCATTACGACCCTGGCGGAACGGGTTAACGGGCACTGCAAAAGGAGGCGGACCCGTTAAATACGTTCCGCCACATTACGAGGTCCCCCCGCGGGACCCGGTAAGGATGCCTGGTAAAACCAGGCGTCGTTACCGGGTCCCGCGAGGGGAAGAGGGAGAAAACAATGGGCCACTTTTAGTCGGCCCGTTGTTTGCTCCCTCTGCCATTCCCATTCAGCCCTACGGTGGCTGAAATGGGAATGGGGAAGGTCCGGGCCCGGGTTCCTGGAGGGAGGAATTACCGGTCCCTCCAAACTTGGAATGGCCCGGTAATTCCCCATTCTGGGAACCCGGACGCGATTTCGATGGCAGCCATGCCGCCAATAGCGGCATGGCTACCGCCGAGTTCGTAATGAGGGCCAATGACTTGAATTGGCCCAGACACAGAGCCACATTAATCCAACAGTCACTCCCTAAATCGCACCACACTCTGAATTCTCACAAAATAGGAACACACTAGATAGACTACAGGATCTGACTTCCATTGTTGAACTTCAAAATATCACTCATTGATACACTATTCATATGATCATGCCCAGGAAACACTAGATGTCTTTTTGCCGGCAAACACCTTGTGTATGGACTTCTGAGACACAAAAAATTGAATATCAAACCAAAGGGCGTGCACTTAAATAGGCAGATACCTCCCTGCATCTAAAATGCTGCTAATGTTTCATAACATCTAGTAGTATGGTCAATAGCAGTGAAAAAACTGAAGCCCTTCTGATCTCACTGCCTAGCAGATGTTAGATAGGGGGTGTTTTTCCACTGCAGCATGTTTGTCAAACATCAACGAACATCAACGAACTTCACCAGTGGATTTCTGTGCCGCAACTAGCGGAGAAACAGATAAGAACCCATTCGAGTCATCCCAGTTATTCCTTCAACACACAATAGAGGTCACTCCTTTTTCACTCTATCCTATACTTGCAAAGATATGTTTTTATCCTTAGCCAGAACTGGTATGACTCAATTTTACATTATAACTCTACGCAAATATTTCCAAGCATACCAGACTTGTTAAAAAAGTGTGAAAATCGTGTGCCTTTAGGTGGATGATTGTGATTATTATTCATCACCATCACCTGTTCCTTGGCATTATCATCCAGTATTATTTCAAACTTGTTTTACTCCATCTAAACCAGCGTGGGTGTTTCGGGGCCGCATTATATGTTTGCAAGTATCCTCCCAGTAATTCCGGTGGCATACTGGCAAATTGACCTACCGGTACCAGCGCCTGATGAATTACAGGTGTCGGCAACGAAGGTCATTCCCCATTGCCAACTCTGCATGTTATTTGATGTACCGGACAATCCACAGCATTTGCTAAATGGCTACTACTGTCAAGCCTAAAGTGTACTCGCAACACTTTAGATGTTTCTCTACGTGGTCGTTTGTATTGTTTAAAATAATTCCTCAATATTCTTACAACTCTTCTTGGTTCTACTCTCATACTATCTTTTTTTTGAACTTTGACATTCATTTTCTTTAGTTTCTATACAGGCCATGGTGTTTTCTACAAGTTTTTACTAATGTTACCACTTTTTCTTATTTCAGATCTTTTGACCACATCCCTTCTCTGATTTTATTGCAGTACTTGCACACTGTAAAATAAATTGATCTCTTATATGTTTACGATGGCTACTATGTTATTTATTTATTTTATTGGATATTTGGAAGGCGCCTATACAACAATGGTGTTTCACGGCGCCGCAAGACAAAAAATGGGGGGACAAGGGCGAAGATAACAATAAGGGTCCTAGTAGACCTTCTAACATTTGGATTGTGCAAGCGCAGTAACAAGAAGTGCAAAGGGGAGAGGAGAGGGATTGCAGGTCTGTGCAAAATGTGAAGTGCTAGGGTGGGAAGGGAAGTGCACGGTAAAGAGGAGAGAGTGCAAGTGAAGAGGGGTTGGAGGAGGTGAGGAATAAGGTAACAGGGTCTGGGCTAATGCTAAGTGGAGTCCAGGAGGGCAAGTGTCAGGGATTGCAGGGGTGGGGGTCCACATGCTAAGGAGGGGGAATTGACTAGACAGGGGGGCCTGGTGCCCTGTAGAGCTCAGAGGGAACCAGGAAGCCAGTCACTGAGGCAGACAGAGTGGTTATCAAGGGGTTGGGGTAGAGGGAAGGAAGAAGATAAAAGGAGGGTCTTGAGGATCTTCCGGAACTTAAGGAGATCTGACTCAAGCCTAAGAGGGGCAGGGAGCCAATTACAGAGGGAGGCTCCAGAGGAGGAGAGAGATCTACACCCCACTATCTGCTTAGAGAGGTGTCTAATCTGCAGAGAGTTGGAGCTAGAAGATCAAAGGGCTCTAGCAGAGAGGTATTTAGGGCGAGAGAGTTGGATGTAGTGGGGTCCCAGGCCCCAAAAAGCCTTATGGAAGATGCAGAGGGACTTGAACTTGATCCTAGCAGCAACCTGGAACCAGTGGAGAGATTTTAGGGCTGAAGAGATGTGGTCCCTGGGCTCAAGGCCAAGGATAAGTCTTGCAGTCCTATTCTGGATTAGTTGAAGGGGGCGAAGGGAGGAAGAAGGAAGATTGAGGAAGATGCTGTTGCAGTAGTCAAACCTAGAGAGGGACAAGGCTCTGGAGACATTGAGTTTCAGGGGGAAGGTGAGAAAAGAGAGAATGCCTCTAAGGAGGTGAAGCTGAAAGTGGGCCTTGTTGGCCAGGTCCACAGTGTGAGGGGAGAAGGAGAGAGAGGAGTCAAATATGACGCCACGTTTTACTGCCTCACAAGAGGGTTAGGGGAGGGGATCCATAGAGGTTGGCCTGAGGTTAGGAAGAAAGGAGGGTGCTGGGATCCCAATGAGAAGGATCTCAGTCTTGCTGGCATTAAGGCAGAGATTATTGGTAGCACATCATGCCTGAATAGCATTCAGACAGTCAGGTATGAGAGAGGAGGAAGAGGAGGCAGAAGAGGGAAGCTTGAAGGAGAGCTGCCTGTCATCTGCATTACACTGGAAGTGAGGAAGAAGGATGAGATCAGGTGGGGTAGAGTGGCAAGGTAGATGCTGAAGAGACTTGGGAAGAGGATAGAGCCTTGAGGGACACCACAGGTGGCAGTGTGATACGAGAGAGAAAGGGGCCCAGTTGAAACTGGAAGGGTCAGTCGGAGACGAATGAGGTAACCCAGTCCAACGATAGGCCTGTGATGCCAAGGGTGTCATGGAGCCGATTTGTCTGGGTAGCTTGATTGACTCTGTTGAAGGCAGAGAAAAGTTGCAGAAGGATAAGAACGGATGGAGAGTTGGAATCGAGGTTTGAGAGCAAGTCTTCACGGGTGTTCAGTAGGGCAGTTTCATACTATCAAATGTACACGTAGTAGCTAACTGGCATAATGTTCTAATGTAAACTTCTCCACTGTCCCCTACTCAAAATGGCACATCTCTAAAACAATGTTTGTTTTGGGTTACAAATGGGTGTCCAGTTTTCCTAAACATATCTGAAGGTCATTTAATATTTTGTCACCAGCCACATCTATTCTCGAAACAATCCTTTGCCTTTAGTGACCTAAGCAATGCATTAACATGCTTTAACCCAGTCACTGTTGTAATTAATCCCACAAACACTTGTTTCATAGTTTAGAAATATCCCTTCCATTGCCTCCATTTCTCCTGACTTGGACTTGGCATCAATAGAATTGGACACAGACGTGTTTTGCACAGGTTTAGTTACTTAATTTTTAAAATAAAGTTCAAGTAGAATAAAGCCTGTGACGGGAAATAAAATAAACTAATAAAAATAACTAAAATAGTAAATTAAAATAAAATGCTAATATATGACAACATTCACAATGAGTCACAATACAAATCCAATACGTTTTCAGATTTTACTTTAAAAATTGTGTTACAAACCAGGCAATTGGGGTTTGCAGTCTAGGTGGGATCTCTAAACACCTTTCCCTCAATCTTTTTTAGGGCTCCCACCGCCTAGCCCTGCCTCCCTACTCCAGCATGTCATAATGCAGGGCCAATGTATTTGAGCCAGGGTACCCCTTTTTTCTGGACTATCCCTGTCCTGGGAAGGGAATAAAGGCAATGACCGTATCACTCTGGCCCCCTCAGGGACTTCCTGGGTGACCTATAATCATAATCTGATTCTTCTGGAGCCCTTTTCCTCACTCATCTGTCTATTCTCTTCTCCCTCTTCACCCTTCCCTTATGCCCCCCTCCCTCCTGTGTGTATCTCTTTTGCTCTCTCCCCCTCTCTCTATCTCTCTCACTTTCTCTCTCTCTCTCTTCATGCTATGTCTTTTTTCTTATCTCTCTCTCTCCCTTCTCCTGCCAAGTCCCTCCTGATGCTATCCAATTCCCACCAAATCTCAGCCCTCAAACACTACCCTACCTCTCCCTTTCTTCTACTTTCTCACCTAGTCTCAACCTGCCTCTTTCACTCCCGCCAAATTTACATTCAAGCACTCTCCCACCAACATCCAATATGTACCCCTTTCTCCCTCCAACCACCTCACAACCGCTTTGTAAATGCTGCAAAGTCTCCTTGAAGTCCTCATCAAGCCGTTATACCATCCGTGCTGGTCTTTTGGCCCTGCATCACCTGCTCTCCGAACTCACCCATACATCACTCACTGCCAACTGACTCTGATGACTTTTTATAGCCCTCCCCTTTCTGCCTAGAAGCTTCCCTCTGCTCTCATCGGCTCCTCGGGACAGCTGGTTCCCTATGCAATCACTGTCTGACCTATGCCCTGGAGTCATGGGACTTCCCTTGGAAGACTTCATAAGCATCTGTAGCCCCCCACCCTCAATTCTTACCCCCATCATTGGCATGCTGCCCATGTCACTGGGGCAATGTGTTCTCTGTTCCCCTCCTGGATCAAGCAAGTCTTTGCATACAGAGGTTTTGGGAAGGGTTATCTGATCTCCCCTAGTGCTGGGCAGCTCCCTGCTGGTTCCAGCACCTCCGTTGCTGCCCCACTGTTCCCATATAGCCAGTCTGCGGGTTGTGGGGTAGGTGTTTGGTATCCTATTCAGCTTCTAAATGGGAATGCCTGGTCCATTCCCATTTCGGTAACCAGTGCATTCTCCTTTTTCCAAACAGGTATTTTACGTTTGGTCCAGGTGCAATGTGGTACTTAACGTTTTTCTCTAGATTTTGCTGGTACCCTGCAACTATTATCCATCCCAGGTTTGGGGTGCATTCTGTGCACCACAGTTTCTTGCAAACCACTTGAAAGAATAAAAAAAGATAGCTAGCCAGGACAGAGGCCGATGGGCATTTGGACAGAGACAGAGGCACCTCTGTACATACACAGCGTGCATACAGGGGTTCCCCTCGACTTCCCCAAATGACCTCAAAGTTAGCTCTGCCTCACCTATTACCTTAGTAGGCTGCCAATCCCAGGTAGAACTTGGTACGTGGCCCCCATGACAGGGTCAAACCCATGTCCCTGTCGCATAGCCTGACCCATTATTTTGGGTCCCCCACTTCCTAGTCAACCTTTCCCTGGTGCCTGGCACTTGAGAGCCATTCAATGGAGTTTTGCAAGAGCACCCTGTGACTGGCATCCATCCTTGGAAGGGTTATCTCTTCATGGAACTCTCCTCTTTAATGTAGGCTTTCCTGTATTGGGTACCAGAGATGTTCTTTCTACCTTATTCCCCTTTTTGCTATCCAGGTATTCACCCAGACCCAAGGACATATTACCCACACCATCTACTGTCTGGAGATGATACTGTGGTTCTTCCTCTTTTTGGATTATCTTTCCCCTCTTGGTCAGGAGTTTCTTCTGGCCCTGTGATTTCTGCATGCATTCTTTCTTCATCCCAGGGTGTCCAATTACATATTTGTGTAATTCCCTCTCCTTGGTTGGGGGCTTGGTTCTATTCAGTCTTGCTGAATTTATCTATAGTGATACAAGCCCCTACCCGTCCTGGGATAAGGCTCAAAGCTTCCTGTGGAGGGTGGGTCTTAGCTTCATTTTTTGTAAGGGTTCCTACCATGTCTCCAATCAGGGCTCCCACTTCTCCTGGGGCCGGCTTCTCAGACCTCTTGCTGACGGGTATGTCACCGGTATTTCAGTTCTGTTGCTGACGCAGACTTCAGCTTTCTCTCTGGCCAGTACTTCTGCATGCTGTGAGACAATGTCCTTAGCCTTGTGTTGTTTTATGTAGACTGCCCTTAGACCCAGGCTTTTCGGGATTTCTGGTATGACTCTCCCAGATTTTGAGCCCTTTCGTTTCTATGCAGGTTTATACAGACCTGTATATTATTGGCTGCATTCTTGGGGTAAACCTCCCAATATTTATAATTGAAAAGGAGTGTGGGAGCCCCTCTGCTGAGAATGAATATGGGTCGTACGTATACCCTTAGATATGGAATTTCTTCCACTCAGGAGGGTCTACAACCACCTTTTAGCTCTCTGCACCCTTCACAGAAGTGAAATGGCCATTTGCACGTCAGTCTTTGTCCCACCCACAGGGGAAGTCCAGCAATGAACTGCTAGGCGATCCTCCTCTGGACATGAGTACCATCAGCAACCCCAGACACGTGTTTAAGCCTTGTTGGGCCTCCTCAGTGAAGTGACTCTGAGGCTCTCTAAGGCACCGAGAGCAAGGGGCCCACGTCTGGATTACCCGTGGTTACTTAAGGTGAAACCACAAGTTTTACATAATTGAAAACGAGTACTTATAGTCTGGGTTTAGGACAAAGTTTGTAGGGCCTATTAATGAAAGTATTCTTTAGTCTCTTAGTGCCTTCTTTCAGTCTCCGCCTGACTCTGCATAAGATGGGCAAGAAGAATCTCCAAGTTTACCTATCCTTTGTTACCAACAAGGTTAGGGTCTAATGTCTGCTCATCCTCCTGTGTTGATTTCTCTTTGGCCAGGCTGCTGGATGAATTTGACAACTCAACACGTTCCCCAGATGGGATAGACGTCAGCATTTGAGCTCTGGCATGCTCTGGTTTTCCTTCATGTATCAGATGGCCTTGGCGGGGTCCCTGCAGTCTTCTAACATCCTGATCTTTTTTCCCCCATTGAAGTCTTGTGGCAATTCTCCCTCTGACAGATTCCAGTATGCATCTGTGGCCCAGGTATTCTTCTCGAATGGGATAGACCTCTGTCCATTGAACTCGGCCCATTCTTATTCAACCTTTCTGATGAGCTTGCCTATAAATTCATCCTCCTCTGTCTCTAGTTCTTTCTCTCTTTTTTAGCCATCCCTCATCCCAATGGTTTCCTAGGGGTATGGTACGATTTAGACTCCAGGTCATCCACTTCTCATCTTAGAGTTCACACCAGTAGTCCTCTTCAGATATCCAGTCCCTTTCTCCCTCTTCGATGTCTGAACCAGTCACCTTCCTCCTGCAATCCACACCCCTCCATCTTGTTCTCAACATTACTTTGTTAGGTATGGGGTGGTCTACTGTGCTTTGGTACCTGGACATCAAGTGATTTGGTATGACATCTTCAGTGGGGGAAAAACATGTCCAGTGTCTTTTGGCTTAAACTATGTGGTTCCTTCTCATTTGAACTTGAGCATTCCCTAGGTCAACTCACCAGGTGCTGTGCGGGACTTCCTATTTCTGTGAAACCCTGATGGGCGGATTCTGTATCAGGACCCAAACTATCCCATGATGACTCCACTTGTGAGATGATGCTGAATGTGTCAAAAAACATATCAAATACGATTTCAGTTTCTTTTATTTAAAACAAAAATGCTGTTACATACAGGCAATTCAGGCTTGCATTTGGGAAGCATCCCTGAACACTTTTCCTAATATTTGAGGGGACTGCTCTTCTCTAGCCCAGTCTCGCTGCTCATAATGCAGGGCCAGAGGCTGATAGCTTTTGGAACAGAGAGAGAGGCACCAATCTACATATGCAGCTCCATGCATACTGAGGAGCTGGGGACAGGAGACTCCCTCAACTGTTCCTGGGGTAGGTCTGCCTCTGGCTTTACCCAGGTAGGCGACCTACCCCAGGTCGAATGGGGTTCCTGGCCCCTCTTGGCATGGTGAAACCCATGACCCTGTCACACTAAAAACAGAATGTTTACCAGTATCTTCATTCCAAGAGTTAGTAAGTTGACAGAATGGGCCTCATTACGAATCTGTCGGGCCGGAATCCGGTGATTCCGTGACGACGGTGACACCGTTTCCGTGACCGCAAGGTTGCGGAATGAACGGCCGATTACGGCATGTGGGTCGCACGCAACACACCGAGGCGGAAACGGTGTCACCGCCATCACGTAAAAAACACCCACGCACACAGACATACTGACAAAAAAAAAAGAGCAAAACAGTGTTCTCCCTTCCGGAGAGAACACGCTCTTTACAACTATCAGGCAACCTTAATTACACTTCGGAAAGACGCCCTCCTTGGGCTTTCACGTCTGTTTCCACATGACAAGATGGAGTGATTCTTTACTCAACTCACTATCTTCTTACCATCTTCTGACATAATGGACTAAGGCTACACTACAAGTACAGGAGACTGACAGCTCTCCCCATATGAAGGACAGCCAACATTTATCAACAAGGAAATCTTTTTCCTTAGATTACTTTATGAAAGAAAAATTATGCAAACTGCCCCTGATGAAGTGAATTGTTTCACGAAACGCGTTGGGCTTCTAATAAATCAATGGATTTTTTCTAAATATACCTAACTGTGTCAATGTGTTTTGATATATGTATTCACATATGTCACTAAGTAAATTACCTACAGTTTAGTACAAATCAAACTAGTGAATCATGTTCCTGCGCATGCACAGATTGTGCAGCATGGCACACATAAGCACAATTTTACCCGTCTTCACTGGGTTGTAGAGCAGTGATCCACCAGATCTGATCAGGCAGCGGAACATGGCCTTCAGTAGGCCAAATGCCCTCTCAATCATGCCACGTGTGCGGACGTGTGCCCTGTTGTACGCCTCCTCATGCCTGTTCCTTGGCCTCCGTACAGGCATCATCAGCCATGGCGTGAGTGCATTTCCAGCATCACCTACACGGGATGTAAATGTGTGGGACATGTCAGTGTTTATGGAATCATGTCTTGATCAGATGCAGTACAATCTTGTGTCATAATTTATTCATCCATATGGGCGAAGCAGTGGTCGGACCGGTGGGTGATTACCATTCATGGGTCATTGTTGTCGACGTTGGCATTTTCACATTGCCCAACGACTTGCTGTGCATATGTAGTTGCCCTTACGGACAATAGTGGTTTCTAAGTATGGATGGCATTGTGCAGTGATGTACACACATGGAGAAGTCAATCAATAGACTGTAATAATGTGATTGTTGCAGGATGTCTCATGTGCAGTCATCATGTGCATTGGGGGGCAGTGGTGCATAGTGTGGGTGGCTGTATTAAGTGGCTCAAGTTGTATGGCCTTGTGGTAGTTTGGTTGTGTGTCTCATTTGGTAGGGTGTGTACGGGCACACTGTGGCAACCTGTCATGTGTAGCTTTGTGATGTGTGGATTATGCTGACTGTCCATTACATGGGCCAGGGGGTGATGGATGTGCAGTTGTAGCAGCCCACTCACACAGGTCATTGCCCTAGACACACAGCCCCCTTCCACAGGGCCTGTGCATTTGCTGTTGTACTCACCCAATAGCCATGTGCTTTGTCCAGCGTAGCATTCCATGTAACGTGGCAATGTCGAATTCCACAGGACCATTGAGTCATGTGTTGACCCGGGGAAACATGCGCAGCAATGTGTTATCACTTGTCCGGCGTCACATATCATCTGTATATCTGTACATTCAGTGAGTGGTACTGTTTCCTATTGCGGTACACCATCTCCATTGCACGTGGTACTGTCAGCTCTATGTAGGTGCAGTCTAATGCACCTATGCAATTTGGCATGGCCTCAATGGTATGGAAGGTCACCTTGGTGGCAATGACCTGTGCAAGGGTACAGGGTAGGCCAATGTGTTCAGACACATGGCGCAGTAGGGCATCCAGTACATGTACTAATATTTTAGAGAAACAGGGTTGTGAGAGCCCGTGAAGCTCACCAACTGTGTGCTGATAAGTTTCGGTGCCAAGAAAATGCAGTACCGACACTACCTTCAGGAGGGGGGGGTTGCGGTCGAAAGGCCAATGTGGCTGCTGATGTTGTCCTCAATCATGGTGGTGATGTACATGATTGTTGGATGGTCCAGCCGGTATAATGTGTGGATCTGTCCTGGGGTCAGGTTCCAGGATGAGGCCCTGATGTGGGGTATTGCAGGCTGCCTGCGGGGTCGTGCCGGCTTCACAATTGGGTTTGGCATGGGTGCAGGGTTTGCTAACTGCCGCCTGCGCCTCCTCCACCTCTTCCTCATCCTCCTCTGCACCATTACTGCCACCATGTGCAGTGCTTCCTGTAGGTTCAATAGCCCCAGTCCCAATGCTGCTACAGCTGCTGCCTGCATACTTGTGTTTGGAGTTGGCCTGGGTGTGGGTGTGGCCCTTTTGTAGGCTCCCAGTGGCCTGCTGGGTCCAGCAGGGCTCATTTGCTGCACCTGCGGCCTGATTCAGCTCACTAGGCATTGTTTAACATCATGTTCGCGGTGGCGCCAATAACGCCCCTGTGGCCACGGTTTTTCCACCATTTTCATGGCAGTGTTTCCATGTACGTGGTACTCGTGATGCCCATGGTGTTAGGTATTGCCGGTAACTGGGGGGTTTCCCCGGTGACGCATTTAACGGGTCCCTTAACTCCGTGGTGGCGATTTGTGGTGGTGGTAATTCCGGGATCGTGGGTCGTGATTTGTCAGTCACGGAAACGGTGCCGCTATGGTTATACCGGTGGCATTAAGTCCGGACCGCCGGACTCGTAATGAGGCCCAATAGCAATGTAATATTTCATGTTTATGAGGGGAGTAAATCTTTGTTACGTAAAATCATTTCGTTTTAAATTTTAGATAAAAAATGAAAGCTCCTTAGTCTTTTAGTTTTTAACATGGCTTCTCTAAAACAGTGAACGTTACCAACAACTCTTTAATGATGCTACTCAAATGAAGAAACAACTTCTCTCTGCATGACAGCAGGTACTAAGGCCTCCAATGAACATGCAGCATATTAATGAATTGTGATTTACCCCTTAACAATTCCATGGCAGAAAGTCTTACATAAGAGTTTTCACTTTTAGCTTCAATGACATAGGGCCTCATTACGGGTCCGGCAGTAGCCGTGCCGGTAAAACCGGCAGGTAGCCGCTGGACCCGTAATGAATAAACGGTGCCTGACTTCCCGGTGCCACCGGCTGTACCAAGTCCGGTGGCCTGGAAGTCAGGCGCCGGTAATTTTGTTAGTCCCCATGCCCGACTCCATGGGAATGGGGGCATGGGAGCAACAGCACCGTTAACAACTGTGCCGGTGCTCCCGTGAGAACTCTTCAAGCTGGTGCCATCCCGCCCGACAGGTCTGACCCTGGCTTACCGGCACCGTTGTTACTGGACCGGCACAGTTTTTTTTTTTTTTTTTTTAATTTCTTTATTATTTTCTTAACAATAAGAACATACAAACATATTGTCCCCCAAGCCAATGGGGGATTGGTCCATTTCCCTCCCACCTCCCCCCCCGACCAAGTCCATAACCACGCGCTGCAGTCTTGCGCCTCCAGGTCAGTTTGTGCTGTCTATGTCTCCATCGGTGGAGCTGTCTTCCTTGGGGTGGAACAAGGACACCGTAAGAGCCACCCACTGCAGTAGATCGTCCGAGGTGTCGATTTTCTGGTGTCTTTGCACCAGTTCTCATGCTCCCGTCTCGGCTGTGGTCCATCTGTGTAGGTCCTCCCACCACGTTGCCACATCGGGTGCCTTGGGGCTTTTCCAGGCCATAGCAATTCTTCTTTTTGCTAAGATGTACATGAGGTCTTTGAGTCTGTTCAGTGACCTGTTTTTTTTGTTCCTGGGGTATCGGCCCAGGATGCAGGCTTTGGGGGATTGCACGTCAAGCGTTATGTTCGCATTAGCTGCCCTGGTTTGGATCTGTGACCAGAAGGTTTGGATTGCCGGGCATCCCCAGAACATGTGGGCCATCCCCGCAGAGGGATCCAGGCATTTGGGACATGCTGCGGCGCTCGTGTCGTTGAATCTGGAGATGACACGTGGGGTGAGGTAAGCCCTATGAATAATGTAAAATTGTATGAGCTGGAACCGTGAGTTCCGGGATACTTTTTTGTGGTAGCGCGTCACTGCATCCCACTCTTTGTCTTCGAATCTCTCGCCGAGTTCAAGTTCCCACTTATCTCTACTCTTGAGACTTTGTTGCGTGGCACAGTTCAGTAGAGTTTCGTAGAGCCTCGAGGTTTCGTGGCCTCCCTCCGCCGCACTTAGTAGGTTCTCGATGGGTTCGTGGCCGGTGTCAAGGGTCTCCATCTCTGGCCATCGTTTTGTGAGTTTGTTCGCTGCTGCCCCGTGTAGGAGGAATTGACCGGGCGGTATTCCCGTAGTTTCTTGCAGTTCGGTGAAACTGAGAATGCCTCGGTCGTCTACCAGGTCTCCCAGGGTGGCTATGCCTAGGGGTTCCCATATGTTCCTGATCACTTTCAGGTCTTCTGGTCTGTGTGACATCATTGCGGCTATTGGAATTTGTGGGGAGTAGGGGTCCGCCAGGTTGGCGATTCTGCAGGCCCTCTTCCAGGTACGGATGCCCAGGTGAATTAGGTATGAGTCTCGGTGACTCCTCTCTGACTCAGTCCAGAGTAAGTCTCTAAGCAGCCATGGGGAGTTTCTGGGCTGTAGTAGGTGGGTATCTGTGGCTGCATCGTCCGCCATCCACTGTATTACATGTTTCAGTTGGCCCGCCAGATAATAGAGTTCAAAGTTGGGGATTTTGAGGCCTCCTTTGTCATACGGTCTTTGTGTGGTTTCTAGGGCTACTCTGCATCGCCCCCCGTGCCATAGGAATTTTCGGCAGAGTTTGTTAAGTTCTTTGAAGAATTGTGGCGGGATGTAGAACGGGACATTGGTGAAGTAGTACAGCAGTCGCGGTAGTGCCACCATTTTGAGTAGCCCCGCTCTGCCAGCCACCGAAAGGGGCAGCTTGCTCCAGAAGTCGATTGATTTGGCTAGGCCCTCCTTAGCCCGTACTGTGTTTATTATATGCTCTGTTCTGGGGTCGCGGTGGATGTTGATGCCCAGGTATTTGAATGTGGTGGGTTCCCACCGGAGTGCTAATGGGGGGAGATTTTCTTTCCTGGTATTGCTTAGGGCTGCCAAGGGGTATAGGCAGGATTTATCGTGGTTAATTAGGATCCCCGTGCATCTAGAAAATCCTTCTAGGGTTTCAAGTATGTATGGTAGTATGTGCTCAGGGTCTTTCAGGTAGAGGAGCATATCGTCCGTGTACATGGATACTAAGTGGGACACTCCGTTTATTGTTATGCCCCCATCGCCATATTCGAGCCTATGGTATGCTGCCACTGGTTCGATGGCCAGGATGTAGAGTAAGGGGGATAGGGGGCACCCCTGCCTGGTTCCTCTGGAGAGGCACCATTTATCTGAATAGGTGTTGTTGGTTCGGACTCTGGCGGTGGGATGTGCGTAGGTGAGCTTGACCCAGTTTAGGAAGGTGGGCCCGATTCCCATCTTGGTCATGGTGGCATAGAGCCATTTCCACCTGACCGAGTCGAATGCTTTAGTGGCGTCGAGGGACACCACCGCACTTCTATCAGGTTTGTTGTCCGTGCTGTGTATGACGTGGTGTAGTTTCCGCAGGTTTTCAGTGATGGAACGTCCATGCACATACCCGGTTTGATCTCTGTGTATCAAATGTGGGATGGCCGCCTGTAGTCTCTTAGCTAGCAATGCTGTTAGTATCTTATAGTCTACATTGAGCATGGACAAGGGCCTGTATGCACCGCAGTCCTGGCTATCTTTGCCGGGCTTCAGCAGGGGAATGATGACCGCTTCGTTCATGGTGTCGGGGAGGTGGCCTAATTTGTATGCCTCGTTGTATACCTGGGATAGCAAGGGGGCCAATATATCTTCGTAGTTCTTATAAAACTCCCCCGGGAGCCCGTCGGGTCCTGGTGTTTTCCCCGTGGGTATTGATCTGATGGTGGCCATGACCTCTTCAGGCGTGATGGGGTTATCTAGGGCCTCGGTTACGTGCTCGTCCAGGTGTGGTAGCCTGATACTGTCGAGGGCATCCTCTATGTCCGTGTCCCTAGGGGGGGTGGGGTCGGAATATAGGGCCTGATAGTACTTTTTGAACGCTAGGTTAATCTCGGCTTGCGTGTGGATGTTCTGGCCTTCCTCGTCTCGGAGTAGGCAGATGGGTGTTTTAGGGATCTCACGTTTGTATAGCCACGCTAGTAGTTTGCCGGGTTTGTCACCTAGAGCGTGGTTTCTTTCGGTGTATTTCGCGTGGCTTAACTTTCCTAGTGTCTCCCAGTGTTTTAAACACGCCTGTTTGAGTTCGATCACATTGTGTAAGTGGGAGGGGTCAGGGGATGGTGCAGATTCCAGGTCCCTCAACTCAGTTTCAGTGCGCTCAAGCAGGGATGTGATGTGCTTTTGGGCTCCTCCCGAGGCGGCTATCATTTCGCCCCTTATTACCACTTTGTATGCCTCCCACGCTGTGCTTATATGTTGGACACTGTCGATGTTAGTTTGCCAGTAGTTCGTTGTACCCTGTCGTATTTGTTCATTAAAGGATTTGTCGAGGAGCGCCTCGCTTCTGAGCCTCCATATCGGGACGGGGGGCCTGGGGGTTGTCAGGGACCCTGTGGTGATCAGCGGTGAGTGGTCAGAAAGCACCCTAGCCAAGTATTGGGTGTGTTCAAAGTAGGGCAGGTGTTCCTCGCTGACAAAAAGTGTGTCGATTCTAGTGTGCACGTTGTGCGGTGGGGAGTAAAAGGAGTAGGCTCTGGCGTCAGGGTGTTGTGTTCTCCACAGATCTTTCAGGGCGAGTTGCTGTGTTAGGGCGATGAGTACTTTGGCTGGGTGGGAGTGTTTGCTGTCTGCTCTGTCTATGCGCGGGTCTAGGGTGCAATTGTGGTCACCTCCCCATAGTATTAGGCCTTCCCTATAAGGGCTCAGGCGGGTGTATAGTGAATGGAAAAAGACGGTGGCGTTGTGATTGGGGGCGTAAGTGCAGATTAGGCACAGGTCTTTTCCTTCTATGGTGCCTTGTATCAGGGCCATTCTGCCTTCGTTATCTGTTTTGGTGTGTGATAGGGCGATGGGGACGGATGGCGCAATCCAAATCAAGACTCCTCTTGCGTATGAGGAGAACGTGGTGCCAACACAGGTTCCTCTCCAGGCTTTGGCCAGTGCGGCGAGTTTGGGTGCGTTAAGATGTGTCTCTTGAAGGAGGGCGATGCTGATTTTGTGTCGCTTCATAAAGGAAAGGATGCGATGTTGCTTGACATAACTATTCAGACCCCGGACATTCCAGGACATTATTCTAATTTTGTCAGCCATGGTCTATGCATTGTTTTGGGCTTGTGGGTGGTTTTGGGGTGGGATTGCGGGTGGCTTCAGCGAACCTCGAGGCGATCCTGCAGCGGATGGACCTGGTCTGTAACCCATGTAACCGTAACTGGGTACCTCTTCTAGGATACCCTTCTAAGTGAACAATAACCACTAACTTAACGTTCGTTAATTTCCAACTGGGTCCACTAAACTGGGTTTCCCTTCCCAACAAACTTAAACTTCCCTTTAACTGAACGCGTCTAGCGAGGTTCCCCTCGTTCTGACTCTCCCGTTTCCGCACCATTGACCGAGGTCTTCAGGCGCCCTACGGGCGGGTTAATGCACCCAAAATTCTGGGGGTCCTTCAGCAGGAGCTCTCCGGTTGTTGCCTTGTGGGGAGTTAACGGACTCCCATATCGCTCCTGTGGGTATCGATGTTGCTGCAGTGCGGTGTGTCTTGATTCTCATGTCAGTCGAGCTCCAGGGTTGAGTGGCCTGTGTCACCTGGGGCGTTGCTTCCGCGGTTTGTGCTCTCTGGGTTCAATGTCTGGGATTTGCTCCCTGTCCATCCATTCGCTGGCTTCCGTTGTTGTATCGAACAGTAGTGCTTTGCTGTTGTGTAGCACTTTCAACCTGGCCGGGTAGAGTAGCATATAGCGTAGGCCTGCGTTTTTCAGTCGTGCCTTGGTGGTGATGAATTGGGCTCTCGCCATTTGGACTTGGAATGTGTAGTCCGGGTATATGGCCACTTTGGCTGAGTCTCGTTGTATGCGGCCACCCGCTCTCGAGAATGCAAGGATCGCCTCCCTGTCTTTGTAATTGAGTACCTTGGCTATTACAGGCCTGGGCGGGGCCCCGGGGGGTGGTCGTTTGGTGAGGGAACGGTGCGCTCGTTCGATGGTGAAGCCCTGCGACAGCTTGCCAGCTCCGATTTCCTGCAGCAAGAGGTTTTCAATATAGTTCGTGGGGTCGTTTCCCTCAATACCCTCAGGGAGTCCGAGGAGTCTAACGTTGTTGCGGCGCGCCCGTCCTTCGGCTTCCTCTGCCCTGTTTTCTAGATTTTGTACCTTTTGCACCAAGGCGTCCATGTCATTAAGCATCTGGGTTTTCGCCTCCGTGTTTTCGCGGACCTGGGTCTCCAGTGCTTCGGTGCGATTAGCTATGGCACGGACATCCTGTCGCAGCAGGTTTAGGTCGATTGCCACGGCGTCAATTTTGGTCTCCATGGTCTTCTGTAGGGCTTTAATGGCTTCCAGTAGCTGTGAGTTTGCCGGTTCCAGGGTCTTTTCCTGAGGAGATGTTGTGCTGGTGGTGTCGGTGTCCTGGTTGGCTGGGCCGCAGGCCGCATATGTTTCCATGGTTGTCTGCCGCTGTTTATTTTTGTTGCCTCTTGCTGACATTTCGATCGGCTAGGCCGGGCTGGCCGCTGCGTGCTGTGGGGCCAGTGGAGTGTTTTGGCCGCAACACCCTCAGTCTATGGGTGCTATGCCTCTTGGCCCAGTGGAGGAGGGGCGCGCCCCCGGGCTCGGCGTACGTGCCCCGGGCAGTGGCCGCAATCGTAGGTCAGCGGCTAACTGGGTCGAGGGCTGGCCCCCGCTCTCAGGGGGCGCCCCTCCCGGTGCATCAACCCCGGGGTAGGCTCCTTGTTGGTGCCGCGCAGGTCTCAGTTGTCTCTGCGGATGATGTAGTGCAGCGAGCTGGGGCGCCTATGCGGGGGGGCCGCTTATTTCTTGTGGGGCGCTGGTGATGGTGGTTGGGATCCCCTTTTCGCCCCCTCCTTACCGCGTGTGTTGGGCGGACCTCTCCGCGCTCGCTTCCGCTTTGGGTGTGGTGCTGGTCCGGTCCTTGGAGGCTCCGGTGACTCGTCTCAGGCCGCTCGGAGCCGGATTGCCATCTGGTCTCCCTAGCCCTTGCCAGCAGCTCCGGATTGCGGGTCTTTCCTCTGTGGGCGGGCTCGATGGGGCCTTTCGCACTTCTTATTTCCCCGGGGGTCTTGCAGCGCGTCGCTGGCCGCTCCTCGTCGGGGTCCTCAAGAGCCCCCCCGGGACTCGGGGGGGGCACCGGAGCACAGGACACCGCCACGGAGGGCGCACAGCCCTCCCCCCGGGTGCTGGTCCAGTGCACGGCTTCCCTCTCGGGTGCTGGTCTGGTCCCTGGAGGCTCCGGCGACTCGTCTCGGGCCGCTCGGGGCTGGATTGCCGTCCGGTCTCACTCGCCCCCGCCAGTGGCCCCAGACTGCGGGTCCTTTCCTCCTGCGATGCGTCGCTGGTCGCTCTGTGTCTGGGCCCGTTAGAGCCACCCCGGGACTCGGGGGGGGACACCAGAGTGCAGGCCGCCGCCGCGGAGGGTGTTCAGCTTCGTCACGGGCACCGCAGGCACCACCAGTCCACGGTGCTGTCAGCTTGTGCGCGCCGTGTCTCCCGTGCGGCGTCCTCGGCTAGGTGGGCGCCATTTTCCTGGTGCCGGCGTAGTTCGGTACTAATCAGATATCTTTGTTCCCGAAGGTCGTAGCGTCTCCAGACTTAGCATGCAGGTGCTCGGGGTGCTCAGCTCCGGGTTTCGCGAATTGCAGCGGCAGTGGTGGGGTAAAGCCGCAGTTCGGCTGCAGAATCAAGGGCACATCATGCGGAGCTACAAGGAGAGAGTCCTGCTTACATGGCGGCTAGCCACGCCCCCCTTCCGGCACAGTTAGAATGATTCCCATAGTTGCCAACATGACCTATTCCAATCTGTAGGTGCTTATCCAGTCCTTTTTTTTTTCCTTTACATTCTGGGGCTTGAAGTCTGAGTTTTATAAAGGCAAAAATAAAAATGGAACGACAAGTTCCAGAATGCAAAGAAAAAACAAGAATAGATATACACCTACAGATTGGAATGGGTCAGGTTGGCAAATATGCAACGACTGAGCTTCTCCAAAAGCTTCCATAACTAAACTGTTGGTTCAACTTTTGTATCAGTGAACATACTTAGCTCCATTGACAGAATCGCTACTCACCCTCTGCAATCACGCATCAGAGAGTCATACCACATGATAAAGTCTGTGCTCCTTGCCAGGGGCGCCCCCAAGGGTTGCCAAGGGGGGGCCATGGCCACCCTTATTAAAATGCTGGCCCCCCCACCGGCCACCCTGTGAAATTTGAAAAAAAAAACTGTTTTTTCGTTTTTCTTCGCACTGAACTGTGCATTGAAAATAGCATGCCCAGCAGTTCAGTGCGAACAAAAAAAGTATTTTATTTTTTTGCTTTTTCTTTTTTGCTGCGGTTTGCCGAAGCCCGCCGCCCACAGTGGACGGACATGGAAATAAATACAGCCTGAGCCTGGAGGCGCGCATTTCTGCTTTGGCAATTGGCTCGTGCTTCCCAGGCTGTATTTATTTCCAGGTTTCCAAAGTTCTGGTTGCATGTAGGTTGTTGTGCCGTCTGCGCAGCACATACTGTGTTATTTCACACCATGACCAGGCTGGCAACCCGAAGCTGCATCTGGAAACTCGCAGGGACTGTAACTAGCCAGGTGCTTTTCGATGCATAGACACATTGCTGTAATTCTCGAGGTCAAGCATAATGCAAACAGCCCTATTTTGGACAGCTGGAAGCTCGCCTTCTTGGAGATGTTTAGCAACATAGCAGAGCAGTATAAAACACAAGATAAAAGGACTGCCTGTAACTAGAATGTTCGATGCTGCCTACTTAACATCTGACAGGGTGTACAGACAGACAGTGGGAGGATTTCACCAATCTCTGTACCTATGGTTGCAATGGCAGAAGCGTATCAAAAAGTAACCCTCCATGGCTAACCTGCTATACTGACTTGGGTGCGGTCACCAATGGAAGCAGAAAGAGAACTACTTAGCTGGCACCCTGATCTCTGTTCATAATAACAGTGCATCCAGGGCATTGCCGCCTCAATAATCCCCATCGCCCAGTCAAGGCACTACTGTATGTATGCCACTGTGTCAAATGCTAATTATGTTGCGGATGACCTCTACCCCTAAAACATACTCATGTCCTATGCACATCCATAATGTAAGCTTCAGAACCATTACCTCTGAGTCAATAACTGCAGCTGTGAAATGAAACATTGATATGAGCTTATAGTTTATGGGCCCTCAGGATGGATCTAAATTGTGTTTCTTTAATGATGGTAGGACTAGGCTTTCTTTCACAAGTTGTTGATAACTAAGCATTATTGCTCACAGCTACACAGGCTATTATGAGCCCAGAAGCCATGCAGGTCCATGGCAGTAAAGCTATTAGCAACTGGCCGCAGTGCCAGGTGCTAAGCTGAAGTGCCAGTTTGGCGGCAAAGTTAACATGCTGCCAATATTTTTGGATTGGTGGCACTGCAAAAGGAGATGGAGACCTGTGCTGCCCTGTGGCGCCGAGAGATTTATTTCCACCACACTTCACAGAGCTGAGGTAAGCAGAGTGTGTCTGTGTGGCACCCTGACCTTTTGTTACTTTATTGGATGATATATGTCCAACTGAGCCAGACTGCCGAGCCTTTTTTTCCCACAATAGAATCATAACTTAGTCAGTTGGGAATCTTTCCATTTATGGTTGTCAGCAGCCCTGTTTCTTGGCCCGGGCGCACAACAGACCAGATGGCAACTCAATGTCACTTGGCACCTTGATTAGGAAAGTGGAGTTCATTGTGTGTCACCATGCAGACAGTAGTCCATGGCAAATCAATGCAGTGATGTGTGCAGCAATAATTTGTGTGCTGCACAAGTCACCACCCTGACCCTGTTGGTTAATGGTGTCAATGTGGTGCTCCCTCATGCAACAGTACATATACCTGTTTTTGTCTGATGTGCCTAATGTCCATATAGGAGCACACCGGACTGTTATGTGTATGTGACTCTGACGAGCATGCCATACTGTCCCCACACTTTAACAAGAAGCAAAAGAGCCCTTGTATGGTGTACCCCATTTGAGTGGCTGATGTTGCAGCCATTTTATACTCGCATCCAAAAACGTAAGCTGTCCAAATGAGCATGTATGGTTCAAGGTACAAACATTTTAATGTTAGGGTGAGTATTGTGAACCCTGATGTGAGCAACAAGACATCCATCAGTTATGCATTTAGAGATTCACACATACAATCCTTTTACCACAGAGTTGTTTATCAAATGTAGAGATCTCTGATTACTGTTATAGTCCTGAAAGGCTCTGTGATGTAATGCAAAGTATACAGGAATCCTCATTGGTGCTATTTGTCCCCTTTCCCACTCTCAGAGAGGTATTTTGAAAGAGCACAATAAGAGTGTACCAGACTGTCCATCTTGGAGTTATAACCGTCTATCAGAAAATAATTCATATTGTTAGTCTAGTATTGCCCCTTGCGAAAAATACAAGTGAGGTGATACGAACACAACACCTGCAACACAGGGCCAGGTCAGTGGGCCCTCAGACCCCTATAGGCTGTTCACACCGCAGTGTGCCAGTACGGACAGTGTAAAACTGCATTCAGGCAAGGCCTTCCCTAAGAGCAGGTGACAGAAAAACCATTTACTTGGGCAGCAACAGCTGTGTTTTCACATTAGAATTCTTCTGTAAAGTACTTGAATTACAATGTAATGAGACCAGCTTCATTTATATAGCATTATTTATTCATATTGAGGAGGGGTTTTGTCGCACACCAGAGGTGTAGTTTGGGAGTGACGTGTGCCAGTCAGTGGGGTGGGGGCGCATTCTGAGGTTTCGCCTTGGGCACCAAGTATGCTAGAAACTACCCTGGCTGTCAGGCGAGGTGTCTCTTGAATGTGCATATGAAACGTGGCTCCCGTGTAAATGACTAGGGTATTTTCTATAATTTTTGCAGGGGAGGGGGTTTCAAGGAGGAGAATAGAGGAGGAGAGATTTAAGGAAAGTGCGGAATGAGGAGAAGGTCGAGGTGGAGCGGATTGCGAGAGGAAGGGAGTTCCAGTGCAGAGGCGCTAGGAGTTGGAAGGAGCGGAAACTGGAGGAGGCATAGGGGGATGGAGGTACAGTGAGAAGGAAAAGGTCAGCGGATCGAAGGGAACGGGAGGGGGGGTAGAAAGAGAGAAGGGAGGAGAGATAAGGAGAGATTTGTGTGCCACCCCAAGATTTCCTATGGCCTCACCAGGCCACCCCTATAAAAATATTCTGGGGGCGCCACTGCTCCTTGCCACTACACCGGTGTCAGGAAGTCATGCAGCCAGAAATGACTGATTGGCAAGACGTCAGTAGTCTCATTAGAAAGCGCTGACTTCAGGTAAATGCACTGGTTGAGTTAGGTTCTTTCCTATAATTAGGTCAAGCCACTTAGGCAGTAACGTCTAGGACAGGCAGAAGCGCACATCACATAAATCATAATTTAAAAAAAGCTGCTTGATGACTATTGAACTGTATTTTGCTAATGTCAATACAAATGCAATATTTTTCCCATCAGTTGTTTCCTTATTATTAAGTGTTCCAGGATAACGGAGCGACTGAAAACTGTTAGATCCATAGTTTAATTCTCTGACCACTTTACCAGCATTGCAGCTTAGACTTGCATTGTATTATATTGGCTGGTTTCACATTGTATTTATGGAGCAAACAGGATATATTTTCTGACCGAAACAGCTAACATATGATGCAATACAGAAAAATGAAGGCGGTGTGTATAGGGTGTCTTTGCAACAGGTCTGGATGAATTGATGCTGAGAGTAACAGAAGATGTTGTGATGACAAAGAGGGACATTCATCCGGTACAAAGACAAGAGTACTATATACAGTAAGGCCAAGGGCCTGAGCAGCTTGCCATACATATGTACAATTATAACATGGTATTGAAGGATGGACAGGGTTCAGTTGGTGGTCTGCACTGAGGGGCTGTGGGGAGCCCCGTTCGTGGCTAGCGGATGGAGATTAGGTCTGGTCTTAAATAATGTAACTGGTGTGCTTGCTTTGACATTTGTGGAGAGGACATTCCAGTGAAGAGGGACAAGTAATGAGAATGAGTGAAGAGTGAGGAGATGCAGGGAAGATGGGGGACAGAAAGGTTATGGAGATAGAAAGACTTTAGAGCTTGAGATGGAGAGTAGAGAGAGATTTAGTTGGCGAAGTAGTGGGGCAAGACCATGGATAGATTTGTAGGCAAGAAGTATGAATCTGAAGAGATAGCACTTTTACATGGCTAGCCATCCCGCAAAGAGACAGTGTGATGTGGTGGGGAAGGTACTCAGTAGGTTGAAGAGGGAGCAAGTAGCAAAGTTAAGAACTTTACAGACCAAGAAGCAAGCTTGAACAATAATCAAATTTGCTGAGGATGACGGTTGAGAGCATGGTTTGCTGAATGGTGGGAGATGTAGGGGTAGTTTTTTCTTAAATTAAGTAAGTTCATCCTGTTAATCTCTGTTAAAGAGGATCCCAAGGGTTTGAGCATTGAGTGATGGAGTGAGAAGGTAAGAAGAAAAGAAGATGGTGGTAGAGAGGGTGGATTTGAGAGAAAATCAACTTCTGTCTTTGAGGAATTGAGCATTAGGTTGCTGTGAGCAGCTGGTGATGTGATCTGGGAATTTAGGGCTATTGGATGAAAAGAGATAAAGATGTGGATGTATTTGGAAAATAAGTGGTAATGAAAGCAACGATGAGATGAGTTTGCCCAAATCAGTGGTTTATAGAGTAAAGACTAGTGGGCCAAATACGCGGATTTGGGGGGAGGAGGGTTTAGCATTCCAGGAGATGGAAACGAAGTGATCATATAGACAGAGGTTCACCAGGTTAAGTGCAGTGTCCTTCAACATGAGGATTCCAAGTGGGGATGTGTGGTACACAGTGTTGAAAGCAGAAGAGAGGTAACATAGTGCAAAGATGGAACAGAGTTGGAAATGGTGAGTAGCGAACAAAGAGTTAGATACTGGGGGATGAGCAATTTTGGTAGAGTGACTGCTCCAGAAGCCTCATTCAAGAGGACTGTGGGCTGAGTGAGACTCAAGATAGTTAACAATTAGGTTGAAAAAATTGCTGCTTGAGGATTTTAGAGGGGTCTGGAAGGAGAGAGACTGATCTTGATGGGAGGATGGTGGTGATTTTGTAGCAGGCAGGAGAAAAGCTGCTGTAGAGGAAAATATTGAATAGGGATGAGAGATAGTGGGACATAGTGGGTGTTTGTCATTTAATAGTTTATGGCATGAAGGGGTCTTTGGGGGCACAGAAAGGGTTGGCAGAGAGGGTAATGGGTAGGAGTTCAGCTCGGAGGTGGGAGAGAAGTGGGTGAGTGAAGAAAGAGTGGTCACAGGGGGTGGGAAGTAGGAGTCAAAATCTTCAGCAGAGGGAGAGAAGGAGGATGAGCGATTTTGAGGGGAAGGAAGCACAACCTTTCAAATCAAAGGAGAATTTGCCTGCTGATGCACCTGACTGCTTCGCACACTGGTCACCTGGTCATCCTCTGAACTCTAGTTCAGGCTCCTGCGTGTCCAGTTGCACTCACACTGCCTCTGGGCTCCACAGCACTTAAGGGTCTGTATCTGCAACCTGACAGTCCCTTCTCTCTGCACATATGAGCCACCCACTGGCTGTACTTGTGAATTACCTGCACTTACCCCTTCCCCTACCCCCTGGCACTTCACCCCTTCCCCCTTCCCAGACTTGTGCAGTCTGAATTACACAAGTCCTAGTAAGATCGTTATTCTGTCCTCCCTTTGTTTCCCACTCCTTGACTTGCGCACCTAGAAACACTTGTGTACATGCGCGTTATAAATGCCACATCATATTATATCATATCAGACCTAGGAGAGAGTCCTTGCATGCATCAAGAAGAATGGGGAGTGACCTTTGCACCAACGACAAAGGGGGAGGTGAATGCTTTTTTCATATGTTGGATTGTCAGCGAGTGTAATGGTTGAGGGCTCAGGTGGGAGGGGTTTAATGTGCCGACAAGGTAGGGGTACATGACTGAGTTGGCGTGAGCAGTGTTGAACTCTGAAAGGAAAGCTCACTGGAGTCAGTTACTTGAGGGGAGAGGGCTTGGATGGAGGACCTAACTTGGCTGAAATATGTGGCTATAGAGTCTATTTTTTTCTCCTTTTTGGGGATTGAAGAAGGTAGGCGGTTTGGAATTGAGATGTGAAGAGGATGAGTGAGTGATCAGAGGGCAAGGGTGTCTACCGAGAGAGCAGAAGTGTAAAAGGATAGGTATATGGAGATGAGACTGAATGAGATGCCATGCCTGTGGGTTTGAAGGTTGTGCAGGATGATTAGGGAGGGGTCTGAGATAGTCTAGCTGTATTTGTCTTGGTGAGGTTAGAGACCTTGAGAATGTCCATTGTGACCATATGGAAGTCAACCGAGATGAATTGAAGTAGCAGGTCAAGTTCAGAGAAAAAGAAATTGGGAGTGCCAAGAGAGTAGTAGAAGAGGAGAATGGTGAGTAAGGAGGGAGAAAGGAGTCCGGTGAAGATGAGTTCAAAGAATGAGGGGGTAAAGTCCAAAGGAGAAAGAAGGTCTGATGGTATGTTCTTACTGATCAATTGTCCATCCCACCTCCCTTTCTTGTGAGACATGGGGAGGGTGATAAGTTGCAAAGTCAGTGGGGAGGATAGCTAGGATGGCCTTGTCCTGTGGAGAGGTCAAGGTTTCAGTGATGGCCATGAAAGACAGCTTATGGTAATAGAAGTCAAAGTGATCAGTAATGAATGAGGCTTTGTTGCAGAGAGATTGGGCATTTCAGAAGCATACGGGTAGGTCAGTAAGTGGGGAATGTGGCTGGAGTAGGTGTGGAGATAATAGAAGGAAGGTGGACAGGATAAATGAGGCTCAAGTGGTCCATGAACAGTGGAGAATGGTGGCTGTTTGGAGGACGAGAGGAGGATAATGATGGTGATGGAGAAATGGTGGGACATGCAGAGTGGAGAGGCACAGCAAGGTGATACATTGTAAGTTGATCCATCAGTTTGAACGCCCAACAACACGCAACAGGAAACACTCTGGAAATCTACTTGATATAAAAAAAGAATATGTATTCTTAATTTTAAGGTTAACAAATATATTCTACATTATTAGTGTGCCTGTCATTGTAGGTGATGGGGGTTTTATCAAGGGTGGCTATATTGTTACTCATACAGATTTTAAAATACAGACTGGTTCATTTCCTGTGCAAGCCACATCACACTTAAAGGTTGTGGAGCAAAACATCCTAAAGTAGAGTGAGGTAGTCCAATGGCCATTACATTCATCAAAATACATAGATTGAATGCCTTCTGCTCATGTTTGACCTAAACAGAAGGCATTAGGGGTAATACATGAACATTCACAGCTATATGGTTAACAGACAAGAGAAATATTGTACATAATTAGCTAACATCAATCAGTCTTTCAAGAACAGATGGAGGATTTCATGGAAGGTATGTCTAGCGGATAGGAGGTCGAGAATTAGTAATGATCACTAATGTTCCAAGAACTGCGATCACTCTGATTTGATTTCATATATTGCACAGCTGATGCGTATTTGCTGTAATCTTTATTGATGGTCAATGTTCCTGTATTCTCAGGTTCAGACAACAAACGATGCTGCACACATAGGGACAAATAAGTATTTATACTACAAAAATTATGTGAAAATTAACAATCTCCTCCACTCCAGTCTTATTCATACAATGTTTACAAATGACACATGTGTTGCATGTATAGAACCCCACCATTGTATTGGTTAACAAAGTGTATTGTTCAGTGTCGCTGAAATAACTTTGTACTTGCTTGTTTCCTAATGCAGGTAATTTTCTAAATGCAAAGGGAGGACTATGTCCCGTGTCATCTTGATGTAAAATGTCCCTGTCGTTACTATTAGATAAACATCCTTCTCCCATGCACTGAATCCAATAATAGGGGAGCCCTGCAAATGTGAATTTGGCAACAACAGTCTATTCCTTTCTATAGTTCTGAACTTTTCTATTGATTTCTGTATAAGCACTCTGTGTAATTACGATCTCTAAACCTAAAACAAGTAAGTGTGCTGCCATTTCATCATCTTCATCTCTACTGCAATTCTGACATGCCCTTACTAGTTCCCTGTAGCGTATATTCCAATATAGTTGTTTTCAAATGGGCACTCTTTCCATGCAACATTGTATTACAAGCAGTAGTATTAAAATGGTTTGATGTTTCTAGTTTGAAGTCACATACACAACTGTAAAACCCAAATCCGCAATTGTTTCCTTGCTACATTGAAATTAGTATTGGAGATTTACATAATTAACATTCCAACTTTTGACATACTCTTCTAAGAGAGGTCTAGCACCACCCCATAGCAGGAAGACAGTGGGCCGCATTACGAGTTTGGAGGTAGCCATGCCGTTTTTACCAGCATGGCTACCCCCAAACTCGGATCCGGGGCCCGGTCCCGAAAAATGGGAATTACCGGGCCATTCTGACCTTTGCAGGCCTGGTAATTCCCATTTGCGGGACCCGGACATGGTAAGTCCCCATTCCCACTTGAGCCCCATAGGGCTCAATGGGAATGGGGAGGATGGTAACAACGGTCCCGTTAACAACGGGGCCGTTGCTACCATCCGGTACTGCTTGCCGGCGCTGCTTTGAACGTGTGGTCTGACCAGGCGTACAGAGCAGATTCGTAATGTTGCAGTGAGGTAACATCGGCGCCGGTAGCACTTTACCACAACACTTATAATGAGGCCCAGTGTCTATATGGCGCAGCCATCATAATTCTACATGTTCCATGTATCTGGCCATGTCTTCCTGCCTCGCCGCATCTATTCCCATCTGCCAGCCATTAGGTTGGCATTTAGTGGGGTAAAGAGGCACTGCATGGCTGTACTTCTTTTCTGCCTAAACAAGGTTCCTTCAAAGAAAATAAAGCGTATTCAGGCAGGTCTCTAACATCTCCAAGAGGAGAGCATTATCTCTGATGTATCTGCATGTAGAGCAGCAGTAGGTAGCTCATAAGCTACTTACTGCTTCTTTACATAGTCTTTAATTTCCCTGTAGAAGAAATGAAAGTCAAGTTACGACCATAACATAATCAGTTTCCCACAGTGGTCGAAGAGTATAAAAAGAAGTAGTGGAATTATATTCGCTATTGGCCTGCCTCTGCTCCCCACACACCCCATTGCCACACCCCCTCCCACGCACAATATAAACCCCCTAACCCATGTGCCTGCTGTTTAAGGGAACGTTCAGTGCAGTGCACATAAATGCAAGTTTCAACTTCTTCCTACACTGTTATTTTAAAATGAAACCATTCCAGAATGGTTTCTTTTTAAAATAAAAGTATAGGAACGATAAAACAAAATACACTGCTCCCACCCACTTCGACCACTGGTTTCCCAGGGTATTTCATTAATCCAGAATAGTGTATTTTGCACATGCTCTAATAGTGTTGAAACCCAGGCAGTAGGAAATGTATCGCCATAAATAGACAGTTCCTCACACATTAAGCCCATTAATGAAACTATTGGTCTCCCTGGAGGTGCCACCCAAGATTTATGTATCTTCAATGAGAGGTAAAAACAGGGGATTCATCGAAACTGAAATATAAGTACATTTCTTTCACCATTGGTGAGCATGCCTTCATCATGCCATTCTCTAATCATAGTTTCTGCCTCTCTAAATGTTCCCAGATCAGTGACCTAATAATAATCCATCATCAAAAATTATGCATGTGCTTCTTTTCTGTACTCTTCCCTACTCCACAGAACAACATCAGCTCCCTTATCAGAGACCATAATAATCACTTTTTGATTGTCCGGATGGGCCTGAATGGCTTCCTTGTGTCTTATAGGTATGTTCTGAGGCCACACTTGATCATTTGTGATTTTGTATTGCAATGCAGTTACATAATCTAGAATATTGTTTTCAAATACCTTCAATGCATTGAACATTGCTCTATCACAGATTACCATAACTATCGACACTCTCTTTAATTCACTGTTGATGCTAAGACAGTTGTGAATACACCACGGGCAGGCAAAATCGAGGATGGAGCTAGATTCCAGGCCCCTCACTCTGTATGGGATAGGTCCCACGGTGCATCTATTTTTCGGATGTCTGTGGTGCAGAACTGGCTAATTTCTAAGGTATCCACAGTAAAACCTTGAGCTGATCTTAAGCCATAAAAAGCATTTGTATTTAAATGAATTTGATGACTACAATTAAAGAGATCAATTGTAGTGTCCACAAAGTAGAAATATTGTAGCAGGGGAAAAGCCAAGACAGAACGCCAACACTTTTATCATGCCATGGGTAGAGGTGCACTTGGATATATTTATCATTATATTTTGTTGTTCCTGGACCTTGTGATCAGAATTTCTTTTTCTCTTTCCTCTCTCCCACTGCACTGATTCCTCTTCCATCTCATCTTTCCTGTTTTGATCTCAACCATTTTTTCTGTCCCATCGATTTCCCATCCTGAGATGTTCAATTTCTCCATCTTGTCTGGATGTCATGTCGAAAGCTGTTTGCTAATCAATCAGTATGCCTATCCTGTACTCAAGTTACTGACTGGGAGGAAGGAGGCTAATAAACATGGTTGTATTGATGAGAATGTCCTAGGTTCATCAAATGATATCAAAATGCTAGGGGTAGCTAAAGTGGCATCACACATCCGATTACTCAGGAAGTGCTATCACACAACCTTTTAAACCAGGGATATCAAAGCAAGTGATCTTTGGTGATGATTACATCACATGGAGAGTACATCGCAAAATAGGAAAAAAAAAGAGTTGTATAACAATAAAATAAATAGTATAAATACTCTTTAAGCATATAAAATGGTGTTTTAGTTACCGACCATATATTAAATAGGGTACTGACTCAAAATGTCATGGATGCAGTAAACGCACTACCGGGTCCCACTTGAGCACCTCTGAAATTCCATCAAGCACACACTCGCCATCTAACTACATCTAGTACCATGCTTTGTTGGTTCTAGATATTGAAATGACAATCAAACTCTGCTCTAATCCAAGCTTCATTCTTCTGAGTCCTACACTCATGCTTACCATGTGGCTCATGCTTATATACAAATGGAGTGGCAAACCAATTCTCCACCCATGAAACCACATGTATAACAAAAAAGGAGCATTTCAGAGAAAAGGGGGAAGGAGTATAGCTGCAGTTGCGAAATGCTTTCTCTGTCATATCTGCGAGGCAGCCTCTGGCCTTGGGGATCCGATCCAGCAGTGTCATCAGCTGTGTACTTCTCAGGAGGGGCTGGCGAGGCATAACATGCAGTGCACAGTGCTGCGTCCTTGCTTGGCACAGGTATTCAGCTGTAGCCCAGTCTCAGCACAACACAGGGGCCTCAGAAATAACAACTAAGCAGAATGCAGTATCAGAGGTGGTAACAAGGTTCTTTGTTTGGTCCTCTTCTTTTCTCTTTCTATGCTATTCCTTTGTCTGACCTCATTTCTTGTTTTAATCTTTCTTGTCATTTCTTTGAGGATGACGCACAAATATTCTTCTCTTTTTCTTCTTTTTTTTTCACTACATAACACTGTTTCTTCTTGTCTACTCGCTGTCAAGTCTTGGATGGCTTCACGGTTTTTACATCTCAAACCCTCTAAAACAGAGGTTCTTTTCTTTCCTCTATATTTTCCCTCCCGTGTTTCTCCTCCATCTGGTCTTTTTTTCCCACCTATCCTTTCTTCTTTTCTCTCCCTCGGCTCGAAATCGTTGATCCCTCTCTTTCCTTTTCTTTAGATATCTCTAACACTGCTCACTCTGCTTGTTTTCATCTCTATAATCTCTGACGTGCTGCTCCTTTTCTTTCATTTCAAGCTACTGAACATTTAATTTATTGTCTTATCTTCTCACGCCCGAATTACTGCTCTGTTCTTTTTTTGGCCTTCCCAAATCTCACCTTACCTTTTTACATTCTGTTTTTAATTGTTGAATTTGTCTTCTCTTTCAACTATCTTATCATTCCTATGTTACTCCTTCTCTTTGTGCTGTTTCTCTGCGCGCTTTTGATCTCTAGCTTACTTTTCACTTTCTGTGTTTTGTCTATAAGGCTTTTTATGGCATTGTTCCCTCTTATCTTTGTTCTCTTGTTTCTTTGTATTCTCCTTCTCGTTCCGTTCGTTCCCAATCTCTTTTCCTTCTCTCTGTTCACCAACCACCTTGTGCCTCTTCTAGTTTTCTTTCTTTTTCATTTCTTGCACCTTAGCATAGGAGTGCTCTTCCGCTGTCTATTCAGGTTTCTTGTACTTATCATATGTCTCACTCTCAATTAACAACTCATCTTCTTCTTCCTCTTTCCTCCACTTAGTCTTGTTTGCAAATTGTTCTCATAAATATAATTATTATTGTACTGTTGTAATTGACTCTGTTCAACAATTTGGCAATAGCGCTTAATACATGAAATACATACAGTACAATGCAATCACCTATGCACTGCCACCCTATACCATGTAAAGTGAAGTATACTCAGCATATGTGTTACACGCTCACCCTGCTCCTCCATGACCCCTCAGGCACTCAGACACAAATAATAAACAGGAGACCAGAAGTAGAGAAAATGGCTGCTCACTGCTCTACCCCCCCTACCCTCCCAGGTGTGGCTCATCCTTATATACAAATGGAGTAGCTGAACCAATTCTCCACCCAAGAAACAGCAGTTGCGAAATGCTTTCTCTGTCATATCTGCGAGGCAGCCTCTGGCCTTGGGGATCCGATCCAGCAGTGTCGTCAGCTGTGTACTTCTCAGGGGGGGCTGGCGAGGCATAACATGCAGTGCACAGTGCTGCGTCCTTGCTTGGCACTGGTATTCAGCTGTAGCCCAGTCTCATCACATCACACAGGCCTCAGAGAAAAACCAAAGGAGAATGCAGTTGTAATTCTGTTGTAATTGACTCTGTTCAGCATTTTGGCAAAAGCGCTTAATACATTAAATAGATACAATACAATACAATCACCTATGCACTGCCATCCTATGCCAAGTACAGTGAAGTATTCTCAGCATATATCAGTAAGAGCATCACATGGCCAGGCTCTTCCATCATGTGTAAGTTATAGCCCTATTGTATCCTTATGCTATTGGACCCATCCTTCCCCACCAGCAGTAGGACATTTTTAAAAAGGCTAAAGGTCGCAGATGGTGCTGGTGGTGTTTGAGTTGGGGCATATTCGGTGGCCATGGGAGTTACAATGGTGCTATTCAGTGGTAAATGATTCCACGTGTGTTTTGTTTGTTGTTTAAGTGGGAACCAAATTAAATCATTGTAGGGATATTAATTAACTCTAAAGTTACTTAGGTTCACACAAGTTGGGCAAGTGGATAACCTGTTTTTGCAGCTCAGGTGGTCTGGTTTCACAGACTTCAATTGAGCCATTAGGCCACCTTTCCTCCCATACCATCATTTATTTTACACCAACCTGCAATTATTTCTATGCTGCTGTCTAGTAGTAGCAACGCCTGTAGTTAATGAAATGCACAAAACCACATGGTACACTGTCCTTACAATATAAAGGATGTCTTTAAATAAGTGTGCTGGCTAAAAAGAGTATGAATAGTTGTATTGTTTTCAATATAGAGCTTGCTAACGTATTGTTCCTTTTCATAACTAACAGATCTGTTGTCCGACTTAGTGATCCTCGGTTCATAAACATCCATAGAACAAAAGCCTGAGTCAGACCTGCTGGGCAACCTGTCACATGCTTTAGGATGAAAACTAACTAGCAGCAAGCACTTGCAACCCACCGAGGCATCTCCCTACCTATCGACGCACTGTATGAAACAGGATGATTTCTCAAATGTACAAAGGTAGTGAGAGTTGTAGTGCTTTGCAAGGTTTGCTATTGTCACTCAAAAGATTACAACATTCCCACCTATGCAAACTGCAAAGGAGAAAATGACACACAACACATACATACACAAACACTGAACACACGAAGATGGACACAGATCCCCACACAGTAATGATTCTGAAGGATTCATACATGGTACCATGATGGAAAACTTTCTGATGCCCTATGCCAATAGATGAGGGTTGCACTCCTCCTGCGTGAGGTTCTTGTGGTGGTAGTGAACGCATTTGTAATATTAAAAGAAAGTATCAGGCATACTTGAAGTGGCAAAACCACAGGGATTGATTTCAGGGCAATATGTGTTTCACAAAGGGAACCACATTGGGCTGTAAATTATCATTTTTTGACACACAAGTAAACAGTGCCTGTGTAACCAGGGGTTGCAGCGGCAGTGCAAGGGGTACCAAAGGCATTGCCTGAGGTAGCTACTCCTATGGCTGGTGACCCCGAATTGATGTCCCTGAACAAACAGGTATGTTGGCACCTCATCCCGTCATGTGCGCCATATCTGTGTCCCTGGGTATAGCACACTTCGGAAAGACAAGGATATTCATCCTCCTCAGCTAATGAGAAGTAAAATGCTCAATGAGGGCCATTTCTGTTTGCAATTATTATCATTTAATCAGTGCTATGGATCCTTAGAGCATGTTTCCTTCCCCTAAGACAATCTGAAAGTGTCGAATCCAAGCCCTAACCACCAACAGAAGCCGGCATTCAATGCTTCTTGTTTGTTCTTACCCCTAGTTCCAGTTCTCTGGCCATACGCAAGCTCAGCGTGGAGGCTCAAACTATCTGCAAAGGCTGCGTCCATCCTTCCCTTTATGCTTTGAACCCACTGGACTAGATCTGTCAAAGGAAGCCACAGGTCAGGCTTCCCGTTTTCCTGCGGCACAAGCACCTTACCATCAGCGAGTAGAGCGCTCGCTTTGACGTCCGTGCAGAGCTTGCTATCGCAGGTTCGAATCCCAGCAGGGCCAAACTCAGCCTTTCATCCTTCCGAGGTCGATAAATGAACACCACACACCGTGGGTAATAATAAGCAGCGCTCAGATACCTGAGGGTTCGTAGTGCTATATAAATGCGAAATTATTATTATTATTATCAGTCTCTATTGGGTGGCAGGTGACCTTTCACCCACGTTCGAGGGCCTCACCTTCGACCCAAGACCACTAACTCGGGACTGCTAAATTCAGCACAGTCAACTACCCCACAATGGAGCATTCTGGTGCGGGCTCTACCGTTCCAGTGTGTGGTGTCATGCATAACACAGTTTGCCCTACAGACAATAGAGATTTTATATGATCAACCCATAGCACAGCCACGGAAGACTTTGTGGGCGTCGGCCATTCGAGTGTCCAACATTGGCAATCCTCCACCACCATCGTCCCATCATTGCAGAACATGCATGTGCAGATTGGACCAACACAACTGTTTGTTGAATTGCTTTAATATAAACATGTGTATTTAATGTCAACATATTAATGTTTCAGCATGCACACCCAACTGTGTGATGTGATCAGAAGGCTACAAAAATAAGCAAATCGCATGGAAACCATGGAAATGGCAGCAGTGCACAGTATACATTAACTTAACATAACAATTTAGCATTGAGCTGCAGAGGGATGCAGGTGATGTGGTGTGGTGTGTGCTGTTATTTCATGGGTACGTGTGTGTATGCTCATGCCGCTTGGTGTTCAATATATGAGTCCTTCGTCCATCAGTTATTGCTACACATGTCAAAGCTCTGCAGAATAATGAATGCCCCTATGTGTCATGCTCACTTGACAAACATACATATTAGTGTATTTATCATTACATGTCCCATATCCAATGCTTAATTTGTTTACAAAAATGAAATAAATGTCAGGGGGGGTGCTGTTGAGCGCCAACAAAGATGGCCACCTGAAGTGGTAGCTCCGTAACTATCAGTTTAGTTTAGTTTAGTTTAGTTTGTTTATTTGTAAAGCGCTGCCGAACCCTCGGGTAACTGGGCGCTAATTCTTTAAGTACAGCAATGGTTACAGAATGTTGCACATACAAATAGGTGAGAACAGTATATTCCAGTGTGGTTCGAAGGATCTGGTTACAGAGTGTTCCTGGGAGAGGCATAGTATATTATGACAGTGTGGTTACAATTAGGTTTGCAGTATTAATAACATACATTAGATTGATTAGGCAGGTAATAGAATAGTTTCAGAAACATTAGTGCAGTATTGGATCCGTTAGGAAAGTCTAAGAGCCTGAGTCTCATTATTGTTGGGTGCTAAGCAGATCCTTGACTTTGGCTCTAAATGACCAGAATGAGGTGTCAGCTCTTATAGCCATGGGCAGTGCATTCCACTGTTTGGCTGCCTGTACAGGGAAGATAATTCCCCCAGCTGTTTTGAGGTTAAACTTGGGTATATTGAGTTGGTGAAGGTAAGGTGATCTGGTAGGTCTGGAGGAGTTCTGTCTTGTGAATTTGGCTGAGAGGTAGCGTGGGGCAGTCTGGTATAGGCTTGTGAGTGATGACCAACGTCCGCAATTTAATTCTATCACAGATGGGGAGCCAGTGGGATTCCTTTCTGATTGTGGAGATGTGTGCCTTGCGTGGGAGATTAAGAGCGCAGCTGAGAGGATTGTTTTGGATTATTTGTAGTCTGTTCAGGTTGTTATTAGTGGAGCCCAGGAATAGGGTGTTGCAATAGTCCAACTTGGACAGTATGAGGGCTCTAGCCAGTGTAAGGCGGCTATTGGTGGATAGGAATGGTTTGCAGGCGTTTATGAGTTTGTTATTATAGGCTGTAGCTGAAATGGTGACGTTAATTTGTTTTTTAAGAGAAAGTGTAGAGTCAAGGTATACCCCCAATGTTTTGACTTCTGTTGACACTTTTATGATGTTGCCATCAATGGAGAAGGATTGGTATCTTGAATCCAGTTTGTTAAGGTGATTGTGTGACCCAACAATAAGCAGTTCCGTCTTATCGTCGTTTAAGCAGAGGCTATGGGTGGCCATCCATGCTTGGATCTCTAGATAGATCTCGTTCAGTTTAGCAGCATCCTCGTCATAACTCCCCATGAGGTCGATGAGGACCTGGGTGTCATCCGCGTAATTAGTGTAGGTGACACCCAGGTTGTCAAGACGGTCAAATAGGAGCTTGGTGAAGATGTTGTAAAGTGTGGGTGAGATACATGAGCCTTGGGGGACTCTGCATTGGATTGGGACAGGGTCGCCGGCAGCACCACCCGATGGGGAGAAGACCCTGGTTGTTCTGTCCGATAAAAAGGACTGAATCCAATTGGTGGCATCCTGAGAGAATGCAGCAGCCCAGGAGAGGTGTTCGGTGAGAATTTTGAGGTCGACTAAGTCGAAGGCTGCGGACAGATCCAACAAGAGAAGGATGGCCAACTTGCCCTTGTCTTTAGCTTCATCCATTTGGATTTTTAGATCTAGAAGGGCTGTTTCTGTCCCATGCCTAGGTCTAAAACAAGATTGTCGCAGTCCTAGAAGGTTGTTATTCTCCAAATGTTGTTGTATTTGGAGGTAAGCTACTCTGTCTAGAATTTTTAGGAGGAAAGGGACTGTAGTAATGGGTCTATAATTGGTCGGAGTGTTGGGGTCTAGGTTGGGCTTTTTACGCAGAGGTAAGATGCAAGGCTCTTTGAGGTTTTTTGGGACAGTTGCATTTTTGAACGAAGTGTTAATCAAAGATGTGATGAAGGGGGCCAGGTCTCTAGCCCCGTCCTTAATGACTGAGGCAGGACATAGGTCGCCTAGGCAGTTGGAAGGTTTTAGACTTGCTATTATATTTATTGCTTCCTCCTCTGAGATGGGGGAGAAGTGAAAAAAGGGGCAATCAGGGGGTTGAGGGATGTGCTGGTTGCCAGGATAGTCTTTGGGCATACGGCTGGCTTTTATGGCTTCTATTTTAGCTTGTAGTAAGGCTATTTTATTTGAGAGAGCCTGTTGAATGTTGTATCATCAGGTTTTGTCCTTGATGCAATCATCAGTTTGGGGGCACGGGAGATTCCAGTTCTCATAACATGGAGAAGAGCTCTTTCGTGCCCGATGTGGCATTGTGTATTCTGGTATTAAAGATCTCTTTGTTGGCATTCATAATAGCATCTTTATAGGAGGATGCTGTCAGGGTGAATTCTTGTTTGGTAGTAAGAGATGGGGCTTTTCTCCAGTTGGATTCTGCTGTTCTCTTGAGATTGCGTAATGCCTTTAATTCTGCCGAGAACCATTTGTTCACATGGGCTGTGGGTTTGGTCTTTCTTAGCTTACAAGGAGCTTGTTCCAGTCTGTTGTTGTAAAGGTCGACTAATGAAGTGGCATTAGAGTTGGTGGGGTTGCCCTTTATGGAGGTGATAGGTTTTATCAGTGGTCTCAGATTATCCATGGTGATATCATGTTTATTTCTGGCTAAGGCTTTAGGTGCCTCGGTAGTGTGTTCCTTCTTTTGTGTAGCTATGGGTATAGTGAAGGTAATAAGATGGTGTTACAACTGTCCACTTGAACTCTGCTACCTTTCTTCGCCGGGTTGCATTTCCCGATTTCCGGCTCAGGATCGGAACTCCCAACATGGAGGTACCCGAGACTGCGAGCAACGCACCAGTTGTTTGCGTTCACCGGACTTTACGGGTAGCCCCGCCCCCGACTTCCGGGATGGGATATCCGGCAGCTGGAGCTTCAGTCCTACGCGTTGCTTCTCTCCTTAGAGTCGCGCTGCGCATCGTGAGTTCGTCTTTTTTCCACCTTCTAAAATCAGCTATCATGTTAGCCTGAATATTAGTCTTATTTTCACGTACCTTTTCTTTGTTCTGGCTCCAGAAATCTCCGTTGCTATTCTCATCCGGTAGACGATACCTTCCTGTTATCACAGCCACGTCCACCGGTAGTTATTCGCCATTTCCTTTGGCCCGATTTTCCCGCAGAGATTTCTCTCTTTTAATCTGTTTCTTTGTATTTACGTCCCACAGGACGCGACCTCAGACCTTACATTTTGCTTCCAGTATCTGCTTGTCATAGCCTCATTATTCAGTTTTCACCCATATCACCTTGGGGCTTGTATCTGTGGGTAAGATTCTTTCCCTTTCTTACGAGTTCATTTCCGAGCTGAATTTGAAACTTTGTCTAACTGTCGTGCTTGACTATAGGCTCCAGGTCTGCATTTTCCTTCGGAGTTTAATACCGAAATCTAATTAAAGATCAGGTCTGTTAGGGTAAGCCTTTCTCTTACTTTTCTCTTTCGATATTGGAGCTCAGGAACCATACTTATCTATCTCTATTCTTTTCATCTAGAATTCTACCAGACAAGACTTAAAAGAATACCTTTCTACAGGCGTGAACCTTCAACAGCCGTTGCAGGAATCCACGCTCTCCAGCAGCTCATCGCGGGGTTTTTTCCCTTCGGGGTTTCCCCTGGGGGCTCCACTTCACCCTACCCTCTTGGCCGGGGTTGAGAGGAGTTTCCAGGTGATTCCCTCTACCTTCTATCCCGAGAAGGCTGACTGAAGAGAAGGTAGGTGTCATTCACATTTGCCAAAGGATTATCTGCTTTTTAGAAGCATTATTTTAACAAAGTTATTACAGTAAGCAACGCCTCGCTGACCTTGATAATTATCCTTATTCCTGGCATTTGTGAAAGACTACCTCCGTTATGGATCAACAGATCCAGCAACTTATAGCGGCTGTGCAATCTCTGACCTCAGAGGTACAAAATCTGAAACAAGAGAATGCTAACCTTCGGCAGGCTCAACAGCAATCTCAGCAACAGACTGCGCAATTGGCTTCCCAACAGGCAACAGCCTGCAGGGTTCCTCATTGCTCTGAAGTTCCCCCGGGTCCCCTTCCAGGGGGTCAATTTGATGGCAATCCCCATAAAATAAAAGAATTTCTTGATGCCAGCGCAGTTCAATTCGTTTTTAAAGCAGCTTTCTTTCATACTGATCGGGATAGAGTAGGGTATATGATTTCGCAGATGACAGGACCTGCTTTAGCCTGGGCCACGCCTTTGGTCACTACTAATAACGTCATATTAGACTCATATACTGCTTTCTGTAACAGCATCAGATCTATGTTTGGTAGACAGGAGATTCGAATAGCAGCTCAAGAACAACTACTTGATCTCAGACAAGGGAATCAGGACATCTTGACCTACATTACTAGATTCAAACAGATTGCCAGTGAATCTACGTGGTCAGATGATGCCCAGGTTACTCTTTTTAGGAGAGGTTTATCGGAAGATCTAAAGGATGAAGTGTCTAGGGTGGCTCGCCCCACGTCATTGACTGAATTTATCGCCTTAGTCATGCAGATTGACTATAGGATAAAGGAACGGAACAGTGAACGGCGCAAAGGAAAGCCCGCAACTCGTCCATTTTCCTCTGCTCCTCTTACATCAAGAGGAAGCTCTAATGAAGAACCAATGCAGTTGGGATCAGCTACCCGAGGGCCTTTATCTCCTGAAGAGAGATCCCGTAGAAGAACTCAGGGATTATGTATGTATTGTGGCTCAAATACCCACACGGTCCAGGAGTGTCCTATCACTCCACCGAGGCGGTCGGGAAACGCCAACTCCCGGTCGTAGGAGGAACCACGATCCGGGATTCTAATGTATATTTAGGTTCCTCTTTAAACATACCAGCTTCACAAGGGAGTCAGTATTCCCACTCTCTAATGTTAGTTTTACATATTACTTTTTCTTTTGGTTCCCAGAATTTGACCGAGATTCCGGCACTTATAGACAGCGGCGCAGCCGGGAACTTTGTTGATGAAATTTGGGCTAGACAACATCAGTTACCATTAGTTTCTAAAAGCGAAGCTATCCCGGTGGAGAGTGTAGATGGTAGTCCGCTAACTTCTGGGCCAATTGTCAACCAAACCGGTCCGTTGGCTATGTCTATCGCTACACACAAGGAAGTCATTACCATGGATGTGATACGAACTGCCCATTACCCTGTTATCTTAGGACTACCTTGGTTGCGAAGACACAATCCCTATATTAATTGGGCAGCAGGTTCTCTCTTTTTGGGTTCTGAGTTTTGTCTCCTTAACTGTTTGGGAAGAACTAGCACGATGTGTCATCCTCAATCACAGGAGAACAGACAGATTACTATTATCGGGTCTGTAATCGGTCTTCCCATCGAGTATCAAGAGTTTTCTGAGGTCTTTTCCTCCTCCGATTTCTCCCTACTTCCTCCTCATCGCAGAGACGATTGTGTGATTGATCTTATCCCAGACCAGCCTTTACCCTTCGGAAGGATGTACATACTTTCCTCTTCAGAGAAGCTTGCTCTTAGAGAGTACCTTGACCTGAATTTACGGAACGGACTTATTACCGAATCTACATCTCCAGCGGCCGCATCACTTTTCTTTGTGCCCAAGAAGAACACTTCAGAACTCAGACCCTGTATAGATTTCAGGGGATTGAACAAAATCACTATTCCAGACAGATATCCGATGCCCTTAATTCCTGATATCTTAGAGGCTGTAAAAGGATCCCGCATTTATACCAAGTTAGATTTAAAGGGCGCTTATCATCTGATCCGGATTAGAAAGGGAGACGAATGGAAGACGGCTTTTCGGACACCTTTTGGCCATTTTCAATACCAGGTTATGCCCTTTGGATTGTCCAACGCTCCGGCAGTATTCCAGAGATGTATGGATCATCTATTTTCGGATCTATTATTACACACGGTCATCGTCTATCTAGATGATATTCTGATCTTCTCTAAGGAAGCCTCTGAACATCAAACTCATGTCCGAGAAGTGCTATACAGACTCCAGAATAATCATTTGTTTTGCAATTTGGAGAAATGTTTTTTCCACCAGCCCCAGGTGACCTATCTGGGTTATATCCTTTCAGCACAAGGCATTGCAATGGATCCAGACAAAGTAAAGGCAGTCCAGAATTGGGCTAATCCTCGATCAATTAAGGAGATTCAACGTTTTGTGGGATTTTCAAATTTTTATCGTCGGTTTATCCCAAATTTCTCGGCCCTTACTCAGCCTTTAACTAATCTTTTGAAGAAAGGAGTTCCATATGTCTGGAATGAGGCAACTCAAAAGGCCTTCGATACCTTAAAGAAGAGGTTTACATCTGCACCCATACTGATGACGCCTGATCAAACACGTTGTTTTATTCTTGAAACAGATGCTTCTCAGTTTGCCTTAGGGGCTGTTCTTCTTCAAAAGGATGATCAAGGGGTAGAACGGCCTATTGCGTATTTGTCCAAAACCCTCGCTCCAGCAGAATTGAATTATACCGTTCTGGAGAAGGAGTTATTGGCAATCAAGAAAGCTTTCGAGGAGTGGAGACACTTGTTGCTAGGAGCTCAGTTTCCTGTAGAGGTTCGTACCGACCATCAAAATTTAAGGATTCTTCAATACGCCCAAACCTGCAACAGTCGTCAGGCTAGATGGGCTCATTTCTTCTCTCCTTTCAGGATATTATTCTCTTTCATTCCCGGAAGAAACAATTTGCAAGCAGATGCCTTATCACGAAAGGAGACCTCTTTTCAATGTCCAGTCAAACCAGAACCCATTTTTCCCAGGGGTATTCTTAGCGTTGAAAAGAAATATAAATCTGCAGATTTTCTCAAACGCTTGGAATTAAGTTCTGTACCATCTGTCCTAAGAAGGCTGACCAAGAAGGACTTGGAGCTCCTGTCAAAAAAGGACGGTTGCTATTTTCATGGGAAACAGGTTTATGTACCCACTAAAACCTTACAAAAGGAGGTTCTAAATATGTGCCACGACTCAAAATCCGCAGGACATAGAGGTAATATGAATACCCGCGAATTAATCTCCCGATATTTTTGGTGGCCATTAATGCGTAAGGACATTTTTACATACATCAGGTCCTGTCCGGTTTGTTTGCAAAACAAGAGCCCTAGGCATTCACCTTTTGGAACTCTGGTAAAGATGCCCCTACCTACACGGCCTTGGCAAATCATTTCAACAGATTTCATTGTGGAATTACCTATCTCCGAAGGATGTTCAACCATTATGGTGGTTGTCGATTCATTCACAAAAATGGCTCATTTTCTCCCTTTCACCGGTCTTCCCTCAGCAGCTCAAATGGCTCGAACCTTCATTTCCCGTATCTTTTGCCTCCATGGTCTTCCTGAGATTATGATTTCGGATAGAGGTTCTCAATACACGTCCAGATACTGGAAGAAGGTCTGCCAAATTTTGGGTATCACTCGGGCGTTGAGTTCCGGTTTTCATCCTCAAACCAACGGCCAGACCGAGAGACTGAATCAGACATTAGAAGGATACCTGCGGAGCTATATTTCAGCAGCACAAGACAACTGGTTGGGTTTGTTACCAATGGCTGAATATGCTTATAATAATGCTCATCATTCAGCTATTAAGACCTCTCCTTTTTTTTTGTTCCTACGGATTTCACCCTGCCTCATTTCCTGATAAAAGGTTTTCGGATGACAAATGCCCGGATGTGAAGGTTCTTCTGGAAAAGATACACCAGGGTCAACACGCAGCCTCTCAGGCACTCAGGACTGCTCAAGAAAGAACAAAAACGATGGCGGATCGTCTTCGATCTAAAGCTCCGGTAATACAACCTGGGGACCTGGTGTGGTTATCTTCCCGATTTTTGCCTAGACATCTTAGACCTTCAAAATTTTCACCGAAATTTATGGGCCCTTTTCGGGTAATTTCGGCAATAGGAGCTGCAGCCTTTAAACTGAAACTACCCAAGACTTGGTCACGGATACACCCAGTCTTCCATGTCTCTCAGCTAAAACCTGACATTAGAAGCACTTTCCATCCGGTGGTTTCTTCTCGTCCCCCTCCAGTTATGCTTGATACTAATGCAGAGTACGAAGTCTTAGAGTTGTGTGATTCACGTATTCACCGAGGGAAATTACAGTACCTAGTGGATTGGAAGGGCTACACCCCTGCTGATCGTACTTGGGAAATTGAATCCTGCATTCATGCTCCACGATTAATCAGAGCATTTCACAAGAAGCATCCGGACAAACCGGGGGGTAGTAACTTTAAGAGGGGGCATACTGTTACAACTGTCCACTTGAACTCTGCTACCTTTCTTCGCCGGGTTGCATTTCCCGATTTCCGGCTCAGGATCGGAACTCCCAACATGGAGGTACCCGAGACTGCGAGCAACGCACCAGTTGTTTGCGTTCACCGGACTTTACGGGTAGCCCCGCCCCCGACTTCCGGGATGGGATATCCGGCAGCTGGAGCTTCAGTCCTACGCGTTGCTTCTCTCCTTAGAGTCGCGCTGCGCATCGTGAGTTCGTCTTTTTTCCACCTTCTAAAATCAGCTATCATGTTAGCCTGAATATTAGTCTTATTTTCACGTACCTTTTCTTTGTTCTGGCTCCAGAAATCTCCGTTGCTATTCTCATCCGGTAGACGATACCTTCCTGTTATCACAGCCACGTCCACCGGTAGTTATTCGCCATTTCCTTTGGCCCGATTTTCCCGCAGAGATTTCTCTCTTTTAATCTGTTTCTTTGTATTTACGTCCCACAGGACGCGACCTCAGACCTTACATTTTGCTTCCAGTATCTGCTTGTCATAGCCTCATTATTCAGTTTTCACCCATATCACCTTGGGGCTTGTATCTGTGGGTAAGATTCTTTCCCTTTCTTACGAGTTCATTTCCGAGCTGAATTTGAAACTTTGTCTAACTGTCGTGCTTGACTATAGGCTCCAGGTCTGCATTTTCCTTCGGAGTTTAATACCGAAATCTAATTAAAGATCAGGTCTGTTAGGGTAAGCCTTTCTCTTACTTTTCTCTTTCGATATTGGAGCTCAGGAACCATACTTATCTATCTCTATTCTTTTCATCTAGAATTCTACCAGACAAGACTTAAAAGAATACCTTTCTACAGGCGTGAACCTTCAACAGCCGTTGCAGGAATCCACGCTCTCCAGCAGCTCATCGCGGGGTTTTTTCCCTTCGGGGTTTCCCCTGGGGGCTCCACTTCACCCTACCCTCTTGGCCGGGGTTGAGAGGAGTTTCCAGGTGATTCCCTCTACCTTCTATCCCGAGAAGGCTGACTGAAGAGAAGGTAGGTGTCATTCACATTTGCCAAAGGATTATCTGCTTTTTAGAAGCATTATTTTAACAAAGTAATTACAGATGGTGATCTGACCAGACACAAAGGGCCTCATTACGACCCAGGCGGTAAGTTACCGCCTGGGCCGTGACTTTACCACCATGGCGTAAACTACGTTTACGCCATGGTGGTTGGCGGATTTACCGCCCCATTCCGACCTTGGCGGGGCGGTAAGTCCCCAATCCCCATTTACCCTTCCCCATTCCCATTTTTGCCCCATAGGGTATAATGGGAGTGGGGAAGGCGTTAATTACGCCACCGTAAATTACGGTGGCGTAATTAACTCCATGGTCCCTTAGCGCCATGGATTTTAACACCTGCTAAAAGCAGGTGTTAAAAGCGCCATGGCGCTAAGGGACCTCGTACTCAGGCGGTAAGGGTCGGCGCTGTTAACGCTGCCGTTAACCCCTTACCGCCTGGGTCGTAATGAGGCCCAAAGTGTAATGTTAGTCACTGAGATGTTGCAGCTGACTTCAGCGAGCCAGTCCAGTGTTCTACATTCAATGTGTGTGGATTTGTTAATGCGTTGTGTCAGGCCTAGTTGTGTGATGGTGTCATTGATAGCAGTGGCATTTGTGTTGCTAAGGTCTTGTAGGCCAAGGTTAAAATCGCCCAAAATGGTGATTTGGGAGCCTGGTTTAGTATTAGCTGTAAGTAGATGGGAGATGTCTTCCTTGAATGAGGTGATAGCCCCTGGAGGCCTATAGATAAGGTGGACGAGAATGGCTTTAGAACTGGAGAGAGGGAGTTTGAACGACAGTAGTTCAGCAGATGGCATATCTATGTTGTTCGACTGCTCTGATATTTAAGTGGGATTTGGCGGTGACTGCTAGTCCACCCCCTGTCCTGGTTGCTCTATCCTTTTTGGTAATAGAGTAGTTATCAGGGACAGCAATGGAGAGAGCAGGTCCAGCAGTGGGGTGTAGCCATGTTTCGGTTACTGCTAGGAAGTCCAGATAGTTAGATGTGATCACATCTGCAATGTCAGGAGAGTGGGCAACTAAGGAGCGAGCAATGATGAGGGCGCCTTTTAGTGTGGTAGCGGCCGGGACTGATCGTTTGCCTGGTGAATCAAGGGAGAGGTTATTAGGTTTGTCCACTTGGGGTGGTTGTGTGCTTCTGGTTGGAGCTTTGCCATATGTTTGATGGGTGATTTTAGTAGGTAAATGCTTGGAATAAGTGTGTGAACTAAGTCGGGGATTTCTCACTTGCAGGGGGCAAGATATGTCAAAATTCAGGGTGTTAGGTGTGTTGGCACGGTAGCCTAGGTTAGCATTTCTAAGATAGGTGGGGCGAGGTATGAGAGGTGTAGGAGGGGAGGCAAACTTAACGATCCAGTCTGCTGGCGATAGTGGTGGTTGAGGAGGGGGAGGCATTCCTAAGGCTATTGTGAGTGGTAGTTTGGCCCAGGTGTTAGGCGGGAGCATGGATGGTGCTATATTAAGGCAGAGAGGGAGGATAGAGGCCATCGTGAGTGTTACGTGTCTTAGTTATCCCATGCTGAAATGGGTGTTATTTTGGTCTGCACAATCTATAACGATGGGCCAGTATAGGTCACACAGTCTGAGGTGGAGGACGGGGTCAGACAAAGCACAGTCTATAGCAATGGGCTAGTAGAGGTAGTACAGGTAATGCACAATGATATGATATGATATGATATGATATGATATGATATGATATGATATGGTATTTGTAACGCGCCTATACACAGGTGTTTCAAGGCGCGACGAGGCAGGGAGGGGAGGAACAAGGGGAGACATAACAAAACGATCCTACTAGGCCAGGTGTCATTCAGATCGCGCAAGTGCAGGGGTGGGGGAGGGGGAAAAAGTGCAAGGGGAAGGGGAGGGGGGGAAGTGCAGTTAGGTAAGTGGCGTAAAGTAATAAATAAGAAAAAAAGGGCCAGCTGGTGGCAAGTGCAAGGTAAGTGCAGAACAAGTGCTGGGGAAGGGGGGGGGCTGTAGGGATACAGAGACATTCCCGCAGTGCAGAGGGATTCCAGGGGATCAGTGGCTGGGCCCAGGACCGAAGGCCGTTTAGAGTGGTCCAGTTGCAGGATCAGTGCAGTTTAGTGAAGAATTAATTAGCTGTTCAGCAGGGGAGAGGGAGAGAGAAAGCAGAAGCAAAGAGGAAGGTTTTGAGGTGCTTCCGGAACCGGAGGTGGTTCTCCTCAAGTTTCAGGGAGGCAGGAAGGCTGTTCCAGAGGGAGGCCCCTGCCGCGGAGAGAGATCTACCCCCAGCTCGTTGCTTCGAGAAACGGCTGACCATGAGGGAGTTGGAGGCGGATGAGCTAAGGGCTCGGGGAGGAAGATATTTGGGAAGAGAGAGTTGAAGGTATTTAGGACCCAGGCCCCAGAAGGCCTTGTGGACAATGCAGAGGGTTTTGAACTTTATCCTCGCAGCCACTGGGAGCCAGTGTAGAGATTTTAGTCCTGGAGAGATACGGTCCCTGGGCTTGAGGCCAAGGACAAGTCTCGCAGTTCTGTTCTGGATGAGTTGCAGAGGGCGGAGAGTGGAGGCAGGCAGATTAAGATAGAGGCTGTTACAGTAATCCAGCTTCGAGAGAACCAGGGCTCGGGAGACAGTGAGCTTCTGGGGGAAGGAGAGGAAGGGAAGAATACCTCTGAGGAGGTGCAGTTGGTAGTGTGACCTCTTGGCGACGTCAGAAATATGGGGAGAGAAGGAGAGTGTGGAGTCGAAGATGACCCCAAGGTTTTTTGCCTTGCAGGTAGGAGCAGGGAGGGGGCCAAGTGAGGCAGGCCAGAGAGCTGGAGGGAAGGTGGGAGTGGGAGTACCGATGAGTAGAATCTCAGTCTTACTGGCATTAAGGCAGAGGTCATTGGCGGCACACCATTCTTGGATAGCAGACAGACAGTCAGAGATGAGGGAAGGAGAGGAGGAGGCTGAGGGTAGCCTGAAAATGAGCTGGGTATCGTCCGCATAGCACTGGAAATTAGGGCAGAGAGCGGCGATGCGGTGGGCAAGGAGTGCCAGATACTGGTTGAACAGCCAGGGAGAGAGATTAGATCCCTGGGGGACACCACAGGTGGAGAAAAAGATGTCGGAGAGGAAGGACCCCAGTTGGACCTGGGAGGGTCGATTTGAAAGGAAAGAGGTCAGCCACGGCAGAGCCTGACCAGTGATACCCAGGTTTTCCCGGAGACGGTTGAGCAGGATGGCATGGTTGACAGTGTCAAAGGCAGAGGAGAGATCGAGCAGAATGAGAACACACGGAGTGTTGGAATCGAGGTTCAAGAGCAGGTCTTCACGGATGTTCAGGAGAGCAGTTTCCGTGCTTCTGGCAGCTCTGAAGCCAGATTGATGGTCATGAAGACTACCAACAGATTCAGCATGGAGGTTAAGCTGGGAGATGGCCAGTTTCTCCAGGAGCTTGCCCAGGAAGGGAGTGATGGAGATAGGGCGATAGTTAGCCGGGCAGGAGGGGTCGGAAGAGGGTTTCTTGAGAAGAGGGTGCACAAGGGAGTGCTTGAGGGGGGAAGGGAAGACTCCAGAGGCGAAGGAGTGGTTGCAAAAGTCAGCCAGGGCAGGAGCCAGGGAGTCGATGTGGTCCTTGATAGTTTTGGAGGAACAGGGGTGAACCTGTTTAGACGAGACTTTCATTGATCGGACTTGTCTGGAAACCTCGTCAGCAGAGAAGGATGGAAAGGCAGAGAAAGAGGGAGGAGGGTTGACCGCAGATGGGCCAGAGGAAGAACAGGGTAGGGAGGGAGGGAGGTGAAAAGAGGAGAGCGAGGACAGGATGTCCTGAGTTTTAGAGATGAAGTGAGAGGCCAGTGCAGTGCAGAGGGCCTGGGAGGGGACAGGAGAGGTAGAGACTGCAACAGGGTTGGCCAGCTCCTTGCAGATTTTAAAGAGTTCGGCGGAGTTGTTTGATGCCGCAGAGATGCGGGCTTGGATAAGGGCTCTCTTCTTGGTGAGAACAGAGAGCCGGTACTGCCTTTGAAGCAATCGATAGCAAAGGGCTCGTAAGGTAGTACAGGTAATGCACAATCAATAGCAATGGGCTAGTAAGGTAGTACAGGTAATGCACAATCAATAGCAAAGGGCTAGTAAGGTAGTACAGGTAATGCACAATCTATAGCAATGGGCTAGTAAGGTAGAACAGGTAATGCACAATCTATAGCAGTGGGCTACGTCACACAGTCAGAGGTCGAGGACAGGGTCAAACAAAGAACAGTCTATAGCAATGGGCTAGTAATGCACAATCGATAGCAATGGGCTAGTAAGGTAGTACAGGTAATACACAATCAATAGCAATGGGCTAGTAAGGTAGTACAGGTAATGCACAATCTATAGCAATGGGCTAGTAAGTTAGAACAGGTAATGCACAATCTATAGCACTGGGCTACGTCACACAGTCAGAGGTCGAGGACAGGGTCAAACAAAGAACAGTATATAGCAATGGGCTAGTAATGCACAATCGATAGCAATGGGCTAGTAAGGTAGTACAGGTAATACACAATCAATAGCAATGGGCTAGTAAGGTAGTACAGGTAATGCACAATCTATAGCAATGGGCTAGTAAGTTAGAACAGGTAATGCACAATCTATAGCAATGGGCTAGGTCACACAGTCAGTAGTGGACTGGATCTAGCATGCGCCATCTATAGCAATAGTACAAGGGGTCACGCAATCAATGCTAGGGTAGGTATGGGGTGCAGGGAATGCAAAGGGTTAGCAAGTTTAGTATTTAGCTTGTAGCTATGTTAAACTATACATGTAAAAAGTGGCAGTAATAGATTCAGGACGGCTTTACCCAACGTAGTGAGAGGCAGTGGATAGACATACCAGATTTGTCTGCTACTGATTGCTGCCGTTGAGTTCAGGGTGACCTTCCAATAATTGGTGCATTTGGTTACGGATTTTAAGGGATCAAGTTCAGTCTCAGGGCAAGCGTTAGCAGATTAATAGGCACAATGTTTCTGGCAGCAGGTTCTGGTACTGGTACATAGTCGAAGTTGGCCCGCAAGTGGGGCAAACCAGTGCGCTAACAGGTGCAAAACAGTATGTGGATGAAGATGCTGGCCGGGGTGCGGCCTCGCTGAAGTGCCGCGACACAGCCGGCATTGGATGGTCAGGCAGGAAGTAGGACACAGTCAGGTATGCATGTGTAGTATGCCCCGTTCAAATTGTATGCACACTTCTTCATCCCTTTCAAGATCAAAATCCTGAGATTAAAATCCTGTGGTGTGGAGTGATTGCCGGCCAATAAGAGCATAAGATATGCACAGGTTATCCATCCGGGTAGCACCTGGCGAAATTTGAGGGAAATCCGTGACACTGTAACAGACCGTAGACCGTCCCGCGGGCGTGCACCAAAACTACTGGGCCGGTAAAGATGCAGCATCCCATCGGAGACAGGCGATTTGGGTAGCCGGTGGTGCTAAACATCCACAGAGGCGGGGGCAGGCGTGGAGCGACCTTGCTGACGGCAGTTTGGGTGGCGGGGACACCCGGCAGAGGAGGTGTGTCTGAGGGCCCCCACCGCCCATGAGGCGGCTGATCTGAGGTGAAACATCAGGAAGCAGGCCACCTCGCCAGCAGCCGTCGCAGCGGGTTCGAGTGGTGTTAGAGGCCGAGTGGTAGCAGGTGAAGAACACGTGTGGAGACGGTCAATCCACAGCGTGCCCGCTCCTCAGTGCCTCCCCCCAGAGTCGGCTGTACACCAGTACATACAGAGAGAGTGAGAGCCGCAACGGAGGAGCCTGCAGCACAGAAGGTACGTGCCTGAGAACATCCGCAGGGCCTCCCGCAACCACCCAGGTCAGGGACTTCCCTGTGCCCAGAGACCCAACACACCCACATGGGGGCCACCAGGAACACGAGCTCCATGGTGCCAGCATACACCGCTCATCCCTCCCCAGGTGGACCCAGGCCCCAATGCCACCCCCGAGCAGAATATCCAAAAGGGGAACCCGGCTGCCCTCTACTGGGATACAGCGGAGCTCTGCAAATTGAATCCGCTGCACCATACCAGCATTGAGAGGTAATCTGGAAACGGACTGCATAAATCCCAGGCCGCACTGAGAAGGGGATCACGGAGCACTCTGCAAAACCAACAGCCCCAGGAGAGCCCGCAGGGCCCTCAGGCCGTCAACCCAAACAATTGGCACAGATACGCGGGAGCGGGCCCTATACAGAGGACACTTAGCTTGGCCAAACGGAAAAGTTGTGCGAGCATCGGGCTTCACGCCAAGAAACCCGGAATCAGAGTGGTGGTGATTGATCACACGGAGGGGCACAGACCACGCGGATGCACCCACACCAGTGGGATTGTGACTACTTGCTGTGCCACATTTACATAAGGAACTGATAGCAAGTGAAGCACAGGTGGATCCGGTCCCAACTCAGCGGGTCACCAGTCTCAAACCTTCTTGCCAGACACACCAGAAGACCTGGATCAGACAACTTGATAAGAACAGCAGCCAACCACCCTCAGTCCTTCACCTACCCGATTGGGTCATGCCAAGAGGGGCCAGGGGTAATAAGAACAGCAAAGGACCCGTGGATGCCTTTACCAGCACAAACGGCACAGACATGGCCAAGGGCTACACCCAAACGGCCGCTTCCAGTTCCCAGCCACACGCAGAGTCAAACATGGACCCTTACATGAGTGCCCTACATGCTGGGTTTGCTGCAGTCATCTCCAGGCTAGACGATATAGGTAGTACCATTGTCCCAATCAGAGCGGACATGCAAAAAATGAATACCAGGGTGTCTGAGACAGAAGAAAGAGTGAGCACCCTGGAGGATACATCGGCCACACACAGGAAAGCAATCGAAGAGATCCAAAAGAACCTCAAATCTATCTGGGAGAAATGCAAGGACCTTGAATCTAGATCCCGACTCAACAATATCAGGGTGGTCGGAGTGGCGGAGAAAACCATAAATAATGGAGAAATACATGGAGGAAGTCCTTCGGTCATTGTTCCTGGAGGCCCAGTTCTCACAGCACTTTCTGATAGAAAGAGCCCATAGATCCCTGGCCTGCCACCCAAAACAGGTGCTCCTACAGGCACGATAATAGTTGTCTCCTAAATTATAGGGACCATGACATAATCCTATGCTTATTACGGGAGAAAGGCACCCTGACCCACGACTCCAACCGGATCCACATCTAACCGGATTTCTCCTACGGGGTCCAAACAGCCAGACGCTCTTTTGAGCAAGTGAAGACGGCACTGCGCAACAGGAAAAATCCATATGCGATGCTGTTCCCCGCCAAATTATGACTTCAACATGCAGGAAGAGCTCACCGGGTGAAGCAATAGCCTAAATCGAACGACATATCCCTGAAACCCAGAACAATGGATGATGAAGAGACACCGCAACGTAAAGCCCCGAGTGCTCATCCTCAAGGAGAGTCCTAATAGGTTAATGGAGCGCTGGCACACTCAAACCCAATGCAAACCAAGGTTACAACACACACTCAGGTGGCAAGCCCCATAGTTGTACGTTGTGGCTGCACATAGCCACCCACTGACACAGACTATTAACTAAGTTGGTGGAATACACTATCCAGTTGGAGGGATGGTGAGGGAAGGTGGAGTGGGGGGAAAGGGGAGGTTCAAAAGGGGAAAAAAGCTGACATGGAAAACATGCATGGTCGGTACAATTATGACAACATGGGCATCATTGAGAGAACACATAGCCCACTATGCCCCCATCAGTCCCAATGCATAATGTGAAACTCCTGTCATGGAAAGTGCATGCTTGGCGAATCCTATAAAGGCCAAGAAAATACTTGAACATGCCAGGCGGCACAAAGTCGACATACTATTCTTGCAGGAGACTCATGCAACAACAAGAGTAGTGGACTCATTGGCCAGAGAATGGGGTCAGCTGAGAATCGGAACCAGGTACTCTACGCAAGCAAGAGGCATTTGCACCATCATCCATCGCTGCACTGGCTTCCAGCTTACCAAGTCATGCGTGGATACTGAGGGAAGACATGTTATAATATGGGGAACACTGCACAACCAGGAAGTTATCCTGGTGAACACATATGGCCCTAACATTGACTCCCCGGAGTTCTATCTCCAAATCATGACACTGGTGGCTCCATGTTGGATTGCAGAGATTATCTGGGGAGGTGACTTTAACACAATCCTAAACCTCGACTTGGACAGATCGGCTGGGGCCCCAAGATCCCACTCCAAAGCAGCTAAAACTATAATACAAGGCATGGCCGAAATCCCTCTGGTTGATGTATGGGGACAAATGCACACGGCACTGAAAGAATTCACATTCTGCTCATCGGTGCACTCCACAAGCTCACAAATAGACTATTGGCTTCTCTCCCTGGTACTAATCCCGGTACTAATCCCAAGTGTGAACAACTGCCACATCCTTCCACAAACCATATCTGACCATTCGCCAGTTTTGCTAGACATAGTCCTGGAGACCACAGAAACTATACACCGCTCGTGGTGCATGCCGCCATCCCTTCTGAAGGATGAGTCGACCATAGTGCCCGTGAGAACCGAGATAAGAGTATTCTTCAGCATAAATGAGTATTCGGTTTCCTCCACCGCCATGCTCTGGGAAATATTTAAAGTATGACCAGGGGGCACCTCCTCGCCAAAGCGGGGGGCATACTGAAATCCATCAGAACAGACCTAAACTGAGTGGAAGGTGATCTTCGGGTGCTAGAAAAAGCACATGCACCGGCACATGCACCGGCACATGCACCGGCACCTAACATGGAGACCCTCAAGCCATTGCGGGATCAACTGGACAGGTTCTTAATACCTTGGCAGAGAGGAAATAAAATATATCAGTCAGCCGGCCAGAGCCAGGCGATATGGAGAGGGCAACAAAGCCGGGAAGTTACTAGCAAATCTAATTAAAACAGAACAGCGGATCAGGCCGATCACTTCTATCAAGGGCACAGACGGGAGGTCTACACGAACGCTAATAAGGTCAACAAAATCTTCATGGACTTCTACTCAGACCTGTATAAGAACACCAACCAAGGATTACCCCACGAATTTCAGTTTACGGCCGCATTGCACTTCTGAAAATGATGGTGGTCCCAAAGCTGCTTTATTTATTTAGTAACACACCTATCTGGCTGGGCAAACCCTTCTTTGAAAAGCTACAATGAATGGCCTCATGCTTTGAATGGGGATGGGGGGGTGGAACAGTTAGACAGAGCTGTACCAAACTAAGTGAAAACGTGGAGAGAGGTGGGTTGGCAGTGCCAGACTTCACCTGTATTACTATGCAGCACGGGCTCACTACGCCAAATATTGGTTTCACGACACCGAATCATACTCCCACATACAGGTGGAAAAACAAGAAGTAGCCCCTGCGGATATACGCACCTGTATATTCACGGAAAAACACAGTAGCCTGATGGGCATGAGCCTGGTGTCCTGCACTTCACAAGCCTGGGCATCGCTGTTCCGTAGAGTGGGATGCACACATCCTTACTGGGCATATACCCCCCTATGGCACAACCCAGACATCACCCCCACACATGACAGCACGATACAGAGGAAGTGGGATCCCGAGAAAGTCAAGAAATTGGGGGACCTGTTCCTAACACTGGCAGAAGTCCAAAACATAGCAAGGATGGAGCTTACAACAACTCTCCAATATTATCGCCTGAAATCAGCCATTAAACATAAATGACCATCGTTTCCAGTGGTACCACCTCCCGACCCATTCATGATAGACATGCTAGACCAAGACGGATTCAAAGGCACTATCTCCAAGATCTACAGCACTGTCCAGTCCCATTCCCCACCCGGGAACAACATGAAAAAAAAAATGGGAGAGAGACCTCGGGATGGTAATTGACGACACGCAGTGGTCTAGATATTGCCAATATGCCAAAAATATATCACTAAATACCAACCTCAGACTGATGCAATAGAAAATTCTGAATCACTTACATGTTACCCCCGGGAAAGTTGCCAAATTTGGCAAGTCCAAACAATCCTCATGCCCCAAATGCAAGCTCCCCGAAGCCAACTCCTTCCATATGTACTGGGAATGCCCTCCCACTAGACGGTTCTGGGGAAAAGTGGCCGCCTGTATCAGCGATATCCTAGAAACCCGAATCCCAGCCACACCACTGAACTACCTCATGTGGGACATAGGCAAAACCCCAACTAAGACTCGAAGATTCTTTTCAGTGGCAACAGCCGTGGCCAAACGCAACATCCTCTGTCACTGGAAAGCTAAAACTGCCCCCACAGTCCAAGTTTGGCTTTGAGATCTGATTGAGACACACGATTGTAAAGCGGGGTACATAGGACTCAGTGCACCAACCAACTGCCCAATGGACATATGGGATCCCCTCCGGAGGTACCTGGACTTGTCCAGCCAGCCCTCGGCAATGCCAGAATAATATGGCCCTAGGATCTATCCCCAGAGCATAATAAAGTTAATGAACTGAATATATGTATGCATAACCATCTGTAACAAGCTTCACCGTGCAATGTTTAATGCAATATACAGTATTATGTAATGTTTATGTCAGCCAATAAATAAAGTTTTAAAAAAAATACATGTCTGGGCCCGTTTCTGAACTGCAGATGCCATACACTGCCCGCTGGCGAGAAGTCTGTAGGAGTTTCCCTTTTCCGTTCAGACTCTTGAGACTCTTTCATAACCTGTTCCCCTTTATATATCATATTAACTGTCCATAAACATGGAAAAAATGCTGCATTTAGAAAGATCTCTCACCAAAACTGAATACTAAGGTCTTGGGAAAATTCAGTGGCCAATTATGATATGATAGGTTATTTAACCAGAGGTTTCTAAGCGCGGACCCGGGGATCGAACGGTGTTGCTCCATGTCGTCTTGCTTCCAAGGGAGCACGTTGCCCCTGAGCAATCCTCCCGAGATAATAAATAATAGAAGTCTCTGCTAGTAGACAAAGTATATCAGTGCCCTTGAAGAGCCCTCTAATAATGTTTTCTCAGTTTCTGTGGCCATTTATTGACAGTCACTTTTTTGATGTTTTTTGCTGAAATGTCTTTCTTGAAAAAACCCATCAAAATAGTTGTTTTTTTTCTTTTTCGGTGGGTTCCCCAGAATCCCCTCCCCTATTATTTTAAAACTACCCCCACCAACGCCTTATATACCCTTCCCCACACTCCCCTATTTTTTTAGATGGCCTTTTTCAACAAAAGAAATTGTCAAAAAAAGATTTAAACAAAGACTGGCGATAAATGAACGTTGTACCTTTTCTCATTGTGCAATATGGTACTTTTGTGACCATACATTTTTTTGTGACCAGCCGTTTTTGGGTGTCTTTGCAAATTGGCAAAGAAGTACGCCAGTACGCAAGTGAATACAGAAAGCAAACGTTCACACATTTGAGAAAATGTAGCCAAATGCTTACCAGGATTAGAATTCAAACACATAATGAAGGGATCTCATGCAACAATCCATTAATTTAACTATGGCAAAATTGCCAGAAACAGTTATCTTCCACTGCTGAACAAATGGATGTTTTGCTTCCATCAGAAGACGTTTGCATTCCATCAGAAGCATATGCTTTGCAAGGAGTAGTTTTGGATGAGGTCAGCACCGTAAGTGCCCGTACTGGACCCCTGTTACAAAATAGGTTCTGAAGCTGAGCACCTTACAATTCAAGAACAAAAAAAGCACTTGCCAGACCACATAGGGCCTGATTCATGGAAGTGTTTTATAATGGTGCAGTCCCATAGGAAAACGTTCCATGAATCAGGTCCATAGTGTCAATATTGCTAATTCCAGTAGAAGCATCAGATCGGTAGTTACCTTCGCCGACGTACACACACACACACGCACGCACGCACGCGCACGCGCACACACACACACACACACACACACTGCCACCTGACAACGGTTTAAAAGCCCTAGAGTTTTGGATTTTCATTAAAAGAAAATTATGTAGATAATTCTGTTTCTGAAAAGGGAGTCTGCTGCTAATCACACACCACTTTCATAAAGCGCCATTCCAAAAGCATAGTGCTTACATGTACCTCTGCTACAACAGTCTTCTGACAGCTGCAGCACCAGCCCATCATAAACACATGGCAGGTGAAAGGTCATAAGCATTCCTGTCAGTTGCCACGAACCACATCACTGCAGGCAGAGGCACCCATTTAATATCTGCATCTACATTCCAATATGTAATAATTGTTATCTTATCTGTCTGGAATCAGGGTAAACTCTAAAAATAAACTACACCTGGTTATGGTATGCTGACTGATAAGAGCAGACAATTATTAAAGCCACACAAATTTGATGTCATAATAGAGTAAAGCCTGTGTGCCCAGCCCAGTTATGCGTAGGCAATATGTATTTATGGTGACACACAGCACAGTGACAAGCCCAAAACAGCTTATACTCAAGCAGCCATACAACCGATTGGGCTGTGCTGCCTATGACACTCTCATTGCATTGTTGAACTGCTGCGTGCAGTTTTTCAAGCTGGTTTGATCGTGCATTAGCAACAGCAGCGCTTCAGCTTGAACTCCAGCTTACTGCTGCAGAAGACTTCGAACCGCCACATCTTTGATCTATGCATCAAACCATCAGGACCTCGCATCAACCCAACTCTGAAATCAACTCGAACCTCTGGAAGCATCATGTCACGTGACTCACCGCCTGGGTTAATATGACTTGACGCCTCTTAGAACCCGGCTTAACCCACAAGACCAGCACAGAAAAGTCCAGTTCTATGCTGTCGAACCACCCAAGACCAAGGTACGGTTAATAGGCCCTGTCCCCTGTCCACTTTCTGGGACTACAGTGACTTTTAAGCCCCTTTTGCACCTTTTGTGGTGCTCAGTAGGTGGTTTAGCCACGACTCATGCCGGTAGTCCTGCATATCAGTAGTCATTTCATTACACACACATTCTCCAATAATGTCACAAGTAAACAGCACTAACAGAGGAAGGTTTGCTGAGGCATTGGGGATGGCTATGTTGAGATGTAAGAAGTGTGTATGGAAAAATGGATCGAGCAAATGAGGGCAGAAAAAGGAGACCGCTGGGGGATTGCCAGAGCACTAAAGGGTTAGTCGTGAAAAGGTAAACGGCAGCAGATGTCCTGGTATTGCCTACAAAATATATCAATTCACACATAGCAAACTGATAGTGAAATCAATTATTGATGAGAACATTCTGAACCCATAAAAGTGCTTTGCTCAGAGGAATAACTTTCTTATGTGTGTGCATAAGAGTGCTTACATGAAGGAATTTCCTATCACTGTGACATTGCAAATAATAAAACACATTTTGCAGCTGCTAAATATAATATTGAACTGATTCAAATTTGAATATGCCAAATAGTTAAGGATTTGCCGTTTTCTCCTTTTGCCTTTAATCATAGCAATAGAAGTATGATTAATGAATGCAGGTGAGACAATAATCACCTCCCTTTTTAGAAAGTGTACTAGCTGTACTTTGCCGCACCAATTGCTGTTCATTTGGTCGATGGAGGCCAATGACCGGTGTTCCCTTGCCCTCCATGTTGACTGTATTGGTTTTCAAAGATCTCCTTTCAGCCTCTTTAACCTGCTCCTGATCAACAGGCGACAGCCTCTGGATCTATGACCCCAGGAAGGCTTTCTGGTTAGTATAGCATTGTGAATATCAGCGGAAAGCCACCGGGCAGCCATTTTCTTGTCAAAAATGAATATCGAAAAAAGAAACATTCACAGAAGGTTGTGTGACTTCTATAAACCCTGCGTTCCCTTTTCCAATACATCTTTCTGCTTTCTTCTCTGCCCTAATCCCACAGAAACACGTTAACGACATTTACAGAAACATTGTAGTGTGTAAATAACACTTGGCGATCCTCAGCCCATCCTTGCTTGTGACTCGAACAGAATCCCACAGGACCCGTCGGGAGCCAGCAATGTTGCCTGAAGTTGTCCCCAGACTTGGGCAGATGGGGTCCTGACCAATCATGTACACCGAATCACCTGGCCAGATTCAGCGTGCTCTTGGGGGTTCTGTAACCCTATTAATGATAAGAAATAGCTTCAATTTCTTTTTGTGGCTTTTGTTAAACTGAAAGAGCAGGGGTTTACAGGGCACGCTCACAAGTTGTCGTTTGGAGGAGTTTGGTAGGTTCTTTGCCAATCTTGCTTGAGTGCAAAGGAGTTCTGACTGATTTGTGTCCCTGTTTGCACCCCATTCGCCTGTTTTGTGTGTGAGGCCGTTTGTCATCTTTTCATTTTACCCTTACTTTTCCGACACCCCAAAAAATGTTGCCTGTCCATTTACTTGTTGAGGCATATCAAAAGTTTAAAAAAGCAAAACACACCTAAAGTCCTTTTGTATTCCCAATATCATCTTCTTTGGAGGGGTGTATATTGTGCCCACAAACTCTTTCTGTCACTGTTGGGTACACAGTGCAGGCCGCTGTTCTCCCAACTGCACAGGAGGCAACCGTGTGATCCTTGTTTTTGGTTTTGACATATTCTAGTGGTGCAAAGTGCCTCTATCTGTGTCAAAACCATTGCTAGAGGGATAGAAGAGTTTTTTTTTATTTTTATTTAGAGTACATTTGCAAATATTCACTCCCTTTCTAAGCAAATTTTATTTGTAAAGTATTTTTGGAGTTTCCTTATAGCTTGTAACAAAGATACACCGTTTGCCCAACAGTAATTTAAATGCAGAAAAATATTGATCTTCGTAATTCATGCACTAAGGATGACAAAAATATTCAGATTTCAATTTTAGTATATTTCTTTATTGTGATAATGTCTGTTGTGAAAAGACCTCAAACAACTCAACACGTGTTTCACCACTTGACATGTGGATCCTCAAGAGGTAAATACTATTTCTGTGAAAGATATTTTTCCTTCCGGTGTTTTGACTTTGTTTGTCTTTTTGGCACTTTAGCTTGAGTCCTAATGATTTGGATTCTTATCTGAAGTTGGTTCAACTTCCAGTTTCTTGAAAGTTGTTCATGAGAGAGCAGGATGTGGAAGAGTCGGCTTCCTTTACTCCCGGGAGCAACCAAGTAAAATACTGAAAGGAAAAATATCTTTCACAAAAATATTATTTACCTCCTGATGCACATGTCAAGTGGTGAAACAGGTGTTTGAGGTCTTTTCACAACAGAGCCCATTATCACAATAAAGAAATATATAAAAATGGAAATCTGAATATTTTTGTCATCCTTAGCGCATGAATTACGAAGATCAATCTTTTTCTGAAGTTTTTTTATATTTTTTAAATTTTTTTTAAACATTCAGTTTTACACAAAAACTTTTGTTTTTCCACCGACATCCATGAAAAAGAAAACAAACTGGTCATTCGTTAAAAGTAGGAAAAGTGAGAAGAGGAGGAGTCAGGGAGGAAAGAGCATAAAGAGAACACATCAAAAAAAGAAGAAGGGGGAAGTCGCTCCATCAAACGGATCGGTCTTAGGGATTAGGACAAGGATTCTGGCTCTAAAAGGTCAACTCCGCATCGACCTTTTCAAAGGTTCTCCATTCTCCTGCTCTCAAAGCATCCTCCCCTCACTCTACTCCCATTTCAGGTGAGTTGTATGTCAGACTCCGGCTTCCACACTTCAAATAGGCATCCCTTAGTGGCTATTTATTGCAGGCTCAGCTTATTGATAGATTCTGCTCACAGAGGGGTCCTTGCATTTCTTCATAAAGACCCTCTCTAAGAATGCTACCAGGCACCTGGTTACTACCGGACTTGCGCTTCCATAAAGTCTCTCCCACCCGGCATCAGCATCTGTGCCTGCAACATTCTTCATCGTCTCATATAGAAGCAAAGTTCTCCCTGTTCTTAGTTCAGGACAAAGAGGACAAGGTGCTGCAATGATTCCTCCCGGAGGTTACATAGTCATCAATTTTTGTCCTTTACCTTGCCCCCATAGCAACATAATGTAGTTATTGTATGTAATACGTTTAAACAAAATCTCAGGAAGAGGTCTTGAAATCTTGGGTTCAGAGATTTTCTTAGGTATTCCGGCTTGATGTTAGGAAAGCTGGTCAGGGTTCTCAATAAGGTGTGAATCCTGGAGGCCGATCTCCTAGCTTCTGTTTCTGACCAATCTGCCGCCCACCTTGCACTTTTAACGAGGAGGGGATTCCTGCACAGTGTTTCCACTGAGAGACCCAGTTGTGCCAGGAATTCTAGGCATTTGGATCTCCATTGGTTCAGTACCCAGTCATTCATACCTTCTTGTTTAATTTTAATGATAAGGTATTGAGGAGATCAGTACGAAGAGTTAAGTTTCCCGAAGACAGTGAGAGTTTTCCAAACAATTCTTTCATATAAGGATGAGAGGCCCAATTCATGCCTTGATATTGCCATTGGGATCGCATTAGGGAGTTTTAAGATGCGCTTCCCAGTTTGCTCTCCAGCTTCTCTCAGGTTTCCCAGTGTAACCCCAAGCCGTTCTCTCCAGCGTATGACAGTGCTAGAACCACCTTCCGGTTATAAACTGGATAACAGGCAAGAGAGAAAATATGACACATTTTTCAAAAAACATTATGCTGTCAATTGCTTAGTTTTCAAAACCAGGTTGGAGATCCAAGCCGTCTCACCCCCGCTAACACTGATCATGATAACTAGATATTTTATGAAGCCGTGGGGCTAATTGGATTGTTTCCCAGCCTCCATCGTGGAAGTCTTCTCCTCCCTCATCCTGGGTTTTGGATGAGCAGAATCACAGTTTTATCCGTGCTGATTTTCTGGATGTTTGTGTCAACCTACTCCTGTTCTGTTAAAAAGGACCAGGTTGTCCGCATATAGAAGCAAACCGGTTCATATCATTGATGAATAGATTGTAAAGAATAGGAACCAGTGGGCAACCCTGCTTTAGTTCCCTGGTAGTGAGGCTTTCCTTTGTAAGGTTCCCCTCTCTATCCTGCCTGATCTGTAGCGATGTTCCGCTCTAGAGGTCTTTGATGGCAGCTACTAGGTCTTTAGGGCAGCCTCTTTCTGTCATTTTCGACCAAAGACGCTCTCTATCAATAGAATAGAAAGCAGCATCCATGTCTACACATGCTACATAAAGACTCTCTTTTCCGTTTAGGAACTTGGCCTTCAGTAGACTAATACGTAGCAGTCCCAATGCAAGACTATGTTCTTGCTATGGGCCTCATCAGTCTGTTTCTGGGGGAGTTGCACTTTGTGCATGTCTTGACAATCAGCCACACTGAATTTTATTTTGTTAAGGGGGCTCTAAAACCTGGGGGTCCATCATCTTCCCTTTCCATCAGACGTCTTTTCTCTCCCCTGATCAGATTGGTCGGATTCGTCAGAGGTGTTCGCGCCAAGGAGTCTTTAGCCAGGCAAGATAACTGAGCCAGGGGCTCTATCCCAGTGCGAGCGCTGCTGCCTGGGTCCGCCTCGATAATTATCCTTGGCTGGACTACAACAGGATTCAATTGAAGTGGTGGCATGGCCCCCAGGTCCTCTGAGCCCATAGCACCCGGGACACCAGCATCAATCAGGCCCGGTGGCTCCAATGGGACGAGTATCCATTGGTTCTCCGCAGGTTTGGTAGAGGGATCTTGTCCTTCAGTTCCTCACTCGTTGGGTACAATAGGTCATTCCCCAAGGATTATTACATAGTTGCGCTTGTTGCGCTTTATGGGAAACCCTTCTGTGGAGATGTACTCTGGACTGAGCCTGCAAGCAGGTCTAAGTCTGATACATTGACCCAGTCATCCCCTATTAAGGCAGCAGAAGCCTTGCTGATCAGCAGAAGGGCCGGAGCCTTAGATTTGCTGTCAGAGAGCGACTTGCTTGTAGATTTTAGTGGCACACCGCAACCTTTTTTTGGCGGAAGGTAGCTGCACCGTCCAATCCTGGGTGACTGAAGACCTAGATGTCATCCGAGGGTCGGCGTCTTGCAGTAGGGCCATCAAAAAGAAGTTTGTGTTAGCCGGTACAACCCTAACTTCTCTGTTATCTCCAGTGCAGTAAAGATATAAAAGTTGGCCAAACCCGAGCCGGAGGCCTCAGGCGGGCTGATGGCGCAGCGAGGTGAGGCTAGCAGGGAGTCTGGGTCGAAATCTTCCGTTCTCAAGTGTTTTCCAATGTGGGCGGTAGCTGGTTGTGTGGAACTTGGTTGGACAGGGCAGGCAGTTGAAGAAGGCTTTCCTACCCCACTGTGTTCTCAGGATCCGATATCAGAGCCTCAGAGCCATGATACAAAGCAGTGGTGGTCATTGGGGGGGACAGAAGAGGGCTCCCCAATGAGTTCAAGAGGGGAGCTATCGAATCACACAACAAGCCCACACAGCTGACTGACCTGCCCCCTCCTTTACTGCTGTGTAGCTGTAGCTAAGCCTGGTTCTGGTTCCACGAAAGGGCTCCTAGGTCCACAGCTGGAGGGTGCTCTGTGTCCATTGCCGCACGTGGTAAAACTTCACCAAGGGCCTACCACAATCCACCAGCAAACACTCAGCCAACACTGTGCGACGCTCCGCGTCAGGAGTGGGGTGTTTATGGAGTTTGCTCCTCCTTCTCAGCAACAGCCACTGTAGATAGACTGAATGGGCAATGCAAGCTGTGTGTAGCCGGAACAAACACGCAGCAGACAGCAGACCAGCAGAGCTTCCTGACAGGCCAACACTCAGCCAACACTCTGCCTTCAGAAGAGGTTTTGGAAAATGCAATGAGCACAGGTTTCACATTAAAAGTGCCTATCAGGAGCTGCTGTTGTTATTATATGTTTTTATCCAGAGTGGTGTTCAGCAATACTTTCTTTGCTTGTTGTTGTGCTAAGCCCCACCAGTAACTTTCTTCACATAACACCAGCTCCTTCATTCACAGCACTGCCTCACTCCATATAACTTTATCTCTGCCTCCTCGGGTAATCTCACTACCTACAGAACCATTCCCCTTGTTATCTGTGGGTTTCCTCCCCCACTTCCAACTGCTGGCTTGCTGGCTACAGAGCCCTAAACCACCCACTCCCTCCCCCAGCAGTTCACACAGCCTTATGAACTTGAGAAATGGTGGCTGGGAGAGAGGGAAGGGCAGCGCAGGATGCAGAGGCTTGCTGTCAGACTGTCACTACAGTTTATGAACCCAGGGAGGGCGCAACCTTTTCACTTTCTTTATTTGTCACATTAGGAAAATACTCAAGTGATCCAGCAAACTCTTTATATAGCAGCATTGTTTGCCCAAATGCACACCTCTGATATCTGCACAAGACCGTGAAACAAGAGGAAGTACGAGCAGTAGTGACCTGTGTGAATGGGTGGAGTGGGTGCTACCTCCGTGCTTGAATGGTAGGCAGCACAGCCCTATTATTTTCCTCTAAGCAGGGGCAGATTCCCCAGCTATATTTTTTTGTTTTGTTTTTCCAACTCAGACCCTTTGGGCTCTGCAAAATGCACACAGTACAATGATGAGAGGCCAGCGGGACATAGGATGGTTAGCCTTGCATCATTGCGCTACTAGTGTAGGAGCACACTCGCTGACAGAAGGGAAGTCCTCTCCTCTTCTCCAACTTTGACCTTGACTCTACCAACTCTTGTGTCCTCATCCTGCTTGATCTCTCATCTGCCTTCTACACTGTCAACCATGCCATCCTGCTCAACCGTCTCCGTGATAACCTGAGTATCACTGGTCAGGCTCTGGTGTGGCTGACTTCTTTCCTCTCTAACTGACCCTCCCAGGTCCAACTTGGGTCCTTCTTCTCCACTATCTTTTTCTCTACCTGTGGTGTCCCCAGGGGTCTAACCTCTCTCCCTGGCTGTTCAACCAATACCTGGCACTCCTTGCCTACCGCATTGCCACTCTCTGCCCCAACTTTCAGTGCTATACGGATGACACCCAGCTCATTTTCAGGCTACCCTTGACTTCCTCCTCTCCTTCCCTCATCTCTGACTGTCTGTTTGCTATCCAGGAGTGGTGTGCCGCCAATGACCTCTACCTTAATGCCAGTAAGACTGAGATTCACCTCATTGGCAAACCCGCTCCCTCCTTTCCTGTTGCTCTCTGGCTGGCCTCTCTTGGTCCTCTTCCTGCTCCCACCTGCAAGGCCAAAAACCTAGGTTATCTTCAACTCCACACTCTCCTTCTCTCCTCACATCTCTGACATCTCTAAGAAGTCACACTACCAGCTGCACCTCCTCAGAGGTATTCTGACTTTCCTCTCCTCCCCCCAGAAGCTCACTGTCTCCAGAGCTCTGGTTCTCTCTCGGCTGGACTATTGCAACAACCTCTTTCTAAATCTGCCTGCTTCTACTCTCCGCCCTCTGCAACTCATACAGAACAGGACTGCAAGACTTGTCCTTGACCTCAAGCCTAGGGATCGTATCTCTTCAGGACTGAAATCTCTACACTGGCTCCCAGTGGCTGCGAGGATTAAGTTCAAAACCCTCTGCATCATCCACAAGGCCTTCTGGGGTCTGGGGCCTCAATACATTCAACTTGCTCTTCCAAAATATCTTCCTTCTCGAGCTCTTCGCTCACCCGCCTCCAACTCCATCAGCGTCAGTCGCTTCTCCAAGAAACGAGTTGGTGGTATATCTCTTTCCTCGAAGGGTGCCTCCTTCTGGTACAGCCTCCCTGCCTCCCTTAAACTTGAGGAGAACCATCTCCGGTTCCAGAAGCACCTCAAAACCTTTCTCTTTGCTTCTGCTTTCTCCGTCCCTCTCCTCTGCTGACTTCCTGCCTGAAACTGGTTCTGCACTGGCTACCTGGACACCCTCTGGTCCCGGGCCCAGGCCCCTACCCCGCCAGTGTCACACACCCGCACTGCCCACCTGGCAACCCCCGCACTTGGGGACTGTTCTGTATCCCTACAGTCCCCCTACCAGACCTCGCTAGCTGATGTCCGCATTTACCCATGCACTTGCCACATGCTGGCTGTTATTTTACTATTGTTATTATCTATTCCCATGTACTGCACTGTTCCCTTTCTCCCTTCCCTTGCACTTGCGCGATCTGAATGACACCTGGCCTTATAGGATTGTTGTCTGTCCCCCTGTGATCCCCTCCCTTGCATCATCGCGCTTTGAAACACTTGTGTATAGGTGCGTTATAAATGCCATATCATATCACATCATATCTCCCGTCAGCCAGCGTGCTCCTCGTGGGGTCGGCCTTTCACTCGTGTTGTGGATGGTGTCGGCATGCTGAAGGTGTGAGGTAAGTGAGAATGTGTTGTGTATATTGTGTAATGTGTTTGTATGCATGCATGCATGCAAATGGGGTTGTGAAAGTACACATGTGGGAATGTGTCCACGTGGGAATTGGGAATGTTTGTTTTTATGTATGCATGCATGCATGACTTCTGTAAGGATGCGTGGGTGAATGAGAGAGTATGTTGTGTGAATGTATGAATGTGCTGGTGAATAACAGTGTATCCGGTGTGAATGAGAGCATGTGTGTGCCTCCCCTGTGCAGAGTGCAGGAGGAAGAGTGGGCCTCTTATTTGGGGGGGGAAATGCTACTGGGAGCATGGCATTAATACTGGGCATCAAGGGTAAAGTGAAAGTGATTAGTGCTATGACATAGCTAGACTGGCATTCTTGAGTGCAGCCAATCTAGGTATGCTTTCTTTGGTGGCATGGTATTTCTTTTTTTTATTAGGGATCAAGGGTAACACAAACATGATGAGTGCTCTTTACCAGCTATATGGGTATACTTTAGTGCAGCCACTCTAGCGATATTATCTTACTGTGTCATGGTATTTTTATTGGGCAGCAAGGGTAAAGAAAATATGATGAGTGTTATTGCGTTGTTTGACTGACTTTCATTGGTGCAGCCAGTTTGGGTGTACTTTCTTACTGTGACATGGCATTTTTACAGGCAAAAGCCAACTGGAGTAAGTTCCTATATTGTAATAATTGGTGTAGTCTGCATGGATATGTATGGTCACAGCCAGCATGAAAATGCTGTTTATACTTGTATGTTGTGGGCAAAGGCATGATGAAAACGTTTTGGAAAAAGCTCCTGTGCGCTGTTGGTGACTTGCATGGATTGCATTTTTTCACGTGCACCATACAAAACCGATTGCAAACGTTGTGGCTTTTTACCCAATTTTCACAAAACGTGTGGTAAAAAATGCACCATGTATACCTATTATTTTCAAAATGTTCTCTGGGGAAATCCCCCCCAAAACTAGCATGGGTTGGTTCACACTCCCTCACTATGCTCGTTCGCCCCCACATATTCATGGCAAACACAGCTGCTACTCATTTGGGGATCGGCAGGGGCCCTGAGGTCTCCCTTGCTACCACTGTGGTCGACCTTACTACCCCTAAATTCTTTTTAAAAAAATCAAAATCAAAACGTTTTCTTTTTCTTTTATTTACAAATCGAAGCTCCTGCCCTGTGGCCAATGCCATATGGCTCTTTGTTTCTAGAGCGGCTGACTTTCTTGTTCAGGCTTCTTAAAAAAACTGGGGGTTCCACAAGTGTAACACTTTGAGCAGTGACCCTAAATGAGAAAGAATAGGAATAACAAATAATTTGTCTTTCTGGAATTCTATACAGTAATTGCTAGACTCATTAAAGGTTTATTTCAGGTACACTTCAGGGGGTGAGTCGCTAATTTAGTCTGTTCTTAAACACCTCAAATTCACAATGCAGACAAAATACTCCAAAAAGCATTTAGAGTAGAATAAGCATCCAATTCGGGCTATGTATTTTTCTTTGTGCAAGTTGCAGTTATAGCATGTTTTTTTCTGCCGATACATATGGTGATCCATTCTTGTATGAAATGTTTATAACGTTTCAGTGACATTGTAACCATATTTTTTTACTTAGGAACAATGCTATGTGATGCCACTTCCTGTTTTGTCAAGGGGTCAAAGGTTGTGTTCCTGTGATGTCACTTTGGGGTGCGGTCAAATGGATGTCAAGGGTCATGTGATTTCATTTCCGCTACCCCTGGCAGTTTGGTGAAATGACATCCCCTGCCGCCATGAGCTAATGCGACGAGTAGACTTCAGGCACTGAGAAAAAAAAGGCTGCATTCACTTTAAGAGGTTGTGCCTCCCTCCTTCTCTCTCTGTTTAGTGGAGGGGGTGGGACGTTTATGCTGGAGCTCTATTAACAGGGAGACAGCTGACTCCTCTCCCATGGATTTTAAAAAAAAGTATGGGGTCGAGACCCCCCTTTTTAGGTTTTCGAGGAGTCTGTGGGCCTCATTACGACCCAGGCGCTAATGGGTTAACGGCGCCGTAAAAGGCTGCGCTGCTGTTAACCTATTAGCGCCTAATTACGAGGTCCCTTTGCAGGACCCGACCTTAACGACTGGTGTAGACCAGCCGTTAAAGTAGGGACCCGCAAAGGGACCTTGGTGCTAAATACGGTGCCGCAATTTGCGGCACCGTACTTAGCGCCTTCCCCATTCCCATTGAGCCCTATGGGGCAAAAATGGGAATGGGGAAGGGCCATGGAGGAAGGGGGAATTACCGCCCCGCTAACCTTGCAATGGGGTGGTAATTCCCCCTTTCTCCATGGCGGAGTCGGTAATTTACCGGCATGGACCATGGTGCTAATAGCACCATGGTCTTCCGCCAGGGTCGTAATGAGGCCCTGTGCCTTGAGGGATAGTATTACATGTATATATGAAAAGGAACACAGGCTACCCCTCCCTTTTACTCCTGCAGGTATGTTGTACTCCACTCAAACAGATTTACTAAGTTATACTGTATATTTCATTAAGCTGATCCCTCCCCTTCACAGGCCCCCATGCTCTTCCCCCCTGCTGTGCGCCTCTGTCTTTCTGATCTCTTTCTCCTTTGTGGCACTCTGGGTCCACTTGCCTATCTTTCGCATGTATTGTACTCTGGTTCCCCTTGTCTGATAATGATTTGTTATTTACATAGAAAGAAGATCTTGGCTGTGAAGCCAGCGGTGCGGGCTGCACTCCCTTGTACCACGATCGTGTGGTATGTGTTCAAATTGTTGCTGCTTAGTGACTTTTTAAATAGTTAATAAGTACATATCAATAGTTTCCAAACTATACTTTTATTTTAGTTATCTAGTGATGTACCGCGATATCCAATTGCTTAAATTCACTTTTTCTTTAAGTACAGATGCTTATGGGACCAAAAAGAAGATTTGCTTTTGTTATGGCCAATGCATTTCGGAAATAAAATCCTTCATCAGGGCCTGCAAATCGTGATTTGCATCTATTCAACAATTTCTAATATGTAACATAGTCGTTAAATTAACAAATGGAATACCCAAACATAATTGTGAAATTCTAAAATTCTAAAAATTCAAAAACACAAGTAAAACCATGAAACAGAACAAAAACAAAAAGTAAAGAGGTTTTACCACAATTCCAACAAATTAAAATGGCAGTGAACGCCATATCAACAGAACAGGCTGTTCAATGCAGTGCGTAAGGCACAAGGGCAAACAGCAATAGTGCATTTCATATTTCCAATTGTAAAATAAACGGTACATACGTCGTATGTATGTCCGATGTACGAGGCGCAGATGCGGTGGGGTTTGTAAAGAAATGAGAAAACAAAGAGGGAACAGTGAAAATGGTTGTGAATACTCGTGATTAGATATACATGTCATCAAAGTTTCAAGTTTCAGTGAAGTCTGGTGAAAGTAGAGTAACTGACCTGCCAATGCAGCGCTCGGTGCCAGTTCTACAAAGTAATAGTCATACGTGAATCCATCAGTAAGATACTTATAGATAGCTAGTCGCAATCAGTATGCATTCGAAAATTGACTGTGCACATATGGCATTACAAAAGATGCGTGCTCTTACCCGTGATGACATGGTGTGGGTGACAGTGTCCTGGTGGACTGCAAAGCTCTAATCTGCGTAAACATGGTCCTAAAAGGAAAGTAAAGTATATACTGATAATGTTGTGCAGTGCGCCTTAGGGGTATTAAGAATCTCACTCAATAGATGCACCACTCTTACCTGCTGCAATACATATGCTCGTACGAGGCAAAGTGAGTGTACGTGGCTCAAACTCATTTCTTAGTGTTGTGCTCTTGGTAGACATGGAAACCATGTACGAACTTGCGTGCGACGTCCATATTGGAGTGTTGTGATAAGCCGAAATTGCTTCACAGCAAACAATTCGTCCGGTGAATCGCCATAAAAGTAGGTTAGTATGTTAAGGCTATCATATGCTGTAAATGAATATAAATGGACTAACATCTCATGTTGGGCAAAATAACACTCGTGTTTAAAAATAACACTAGTGTGAAACTATTCCGTGTGTGTGTATTAAGTCCTCAATTAGTTCATGTGATGTCTGCAGGGAAACAGTGATGGTATATACATGTCATCACAGCTTAATACAATCCAAGTGTCATCTGATCGAAGGTCCTGCCCTTATTGAACATGTATTACTGGAACTTGTTTCATGAACTTATTCTTAGTGGGAGACATGTAATCACTCTATGATCGTCACTGTCAGTAAAGAGCATCTTGATAAACTGATGTCGGAAAGTAGCCAAAACTGAATAGAGCATGAAAAATTAGAGATAATAACCTGATGAGCAGGTTTATGAAGAGTAAGTTCAGAACACTAATAAAAAAACACAAGATCAAAACAATATATTGTAATTATGTGTAGAAGTAAAATGAAAGAAAAACCAAACATTTGTGTGAAAAAACATGGCTATCATCGCATCCAGATGTTGCCTAATAAATGAAGGAAAAAAAAAAGGATGTACGAAGAGGATTAAAGAAAAGTCATAGATTAGCTTCAGTTATTAGACACCTTAAAAACAAAAAGTTAAACAGAAGAAAAACAATACAAATATAGATGTGATATTCTTGCGCTGAAGTAACTGTGCTTGATGCGGCGCCTAGTGTTGGTTGCATAGGTCGCTATCTTTATCCATATAGTGTTCTTTCTGTGCTTACGGGGCATTATCCGTCTCGTGGTTTCTGGTACTACAAAAAGCAACTCAAATCTAGTTCTTCGTTCATCCCACCAGTGGTGAGAGCATCCCGTCTATCGATCCAGAATGCTTCCTGTTGTGCTCTTAATTTGTTTAAATCTCTATTACTTCCTTTGGTAGGTATCACTTCCAGAACTTGAAATCGCATTTGTATGATAGAGTGTCAATTTTCCTTAAAATGTCTTGCCACTGCAGATGCCTGGTAATCATTTCTTATACATGACTTGTGCTCGTTAAGACGTATTCTTATTTCCCTTGAAGTCTCTCCAACATTACATTTTCCACAGGGACATTTTATTGCATATACTACATTCTCTGATAAGCAGGTGACGTGATATTTCAACTTGATTTTCTCTCCTGTTCTAGGATGTAGTACTATATTACCTTTAATGACGTTATTACAATTCCCGCAACTCATGCAGGGAAATGTTCCTGGATGTTTGTCGGGAATTTTGTTTACAGACCTTCCTTGGGTGTTGGCTAGTGAGTTCCGCAGACTGCTGCTTTTTTGGCATGCAAATACCGGTGGCTGTGGAAATAAGTCCTTCATTCTTTCATCACTAGTCAAAATAATCCATCTATTCTTGATTATGTCTTTTATTTGTCTGCTTTGGATTGAGTATTTAGTCACAAACACTAAATTGGGACTTGTCCAATCTGGTTTCTTGATCAATAGTTGGTCGCGTTTGTGTCTGCTGGTCTTGTTGCAAGCCACTTGTAGGCCTGCTTGTGGATAGCCTCTTAATTGTAATTTCTCCTGCAGTATATCAAGTTGTCTCTCACAGTCTTCCTGATTGCTAATAATCCTTTTGATTCTTAACATCTGTCCGTATGGAAGATTCCGTAAAATGCTCGGAGGGTGAAAGCGCAAACGGTGAAGTAAATTATTCCGATCTGTTGGTTTCGAGTACAAAGTGGGTTCTATCCTTCTATCCTTGACAATTGTCTCCACATCCAGATAATGTATGTTTGGGTTCCCAATCTCTAGAGTAAATTGGATCTTGTTGACAATCTTGTTCAGAAACTCCAGAAATCCAGCCAATTCTTGTTTACTTCCAGTCCATACACTGAAAATGTCATTGATGTATCGGACCCATTTCTTTATGCATCTTTTGTATCTTGGGTTTGCCATGATATGTGTCATTTCGAACTGATACATAAAACAGTTGGCTTATGCGGGAGCCATAGTGGCCCCCGTCGCGGTTCCTGACTTTTGCAAGTAGAATTTCTGTTGGTATTCAAAACAAGAATGTTGTGAAATGAAATTTAGAAGAATCATTAGGAATTCTTTATTTGCTCCTATTTCACCAGCTTGTAATAATAGGGTATCCACTGCTCTCTGACCAAGGTCATGAGGAATACTTGTATAAAGACTTACTACATTGATGGTAAACAATATATCATTCTCTGTTATTTACATAGCACTTTCACCAAAACGCTGTACATAGAACATATTTATATCTAATTATCACCCAACCGAAGTTGGTACTCATTTATCAACCTTGGAAGAATGAAAGGCTGAGTCGGCATTGCCAGGATTTGAACCTGTGACCTGCAGATCATCCTTAGATTGCAGCAGCAAGCGCCTAACCCGCTGAGCTCTATCACTAGCATAATAAAAGCTGGTAATGGCTCAAGTGCAAGCTAAAAGCAGTCCAGGCACTCCAACTTAAAACAATTTTCTCATGTGAGCATGTTCTTTGAATTGGTGCTCACTGCCATGTTAATTAAGTATTGGTGTGAGGAAGTGTGGTCTATTTGACCAAGTTTGTCCACATCTCGAATTGTTGTTCATGGGAAAACAATTGAGCCCACTGATTGCAACATATCAGTAGCATTTCAATTCCTAACATTTCACATTCAGTTATCTGGATTAATTTGAAGTTATGTGTAGAAATGAAATGGCATTTATTTATTTTATTTATTTATTGTGTTTGATCAAATAAATATTGGCCTTTCACATATTCATTTTACATAATTCATCAGAAATACAGATAAAACAATATGATAAAAACCTTTAAAAGGAATGAAAGAAAAATAAGTTACAGAGTACACCTACAATCTTTACAACTTTCATCATATGTACAATGAACATCAGTATTACATTAACAGGTTAATCTGATAAAATATTCAGATCAAAAGACCCGTGGGCCTCATTCCGGGTTTGGAGCTAACCATGGAGTAATTAGCTCCATGGTTGCCTCCGAAACCGTCCCAAATCCGGCATGGTGAATGGAGTAATTACCAGTCCATTCCAGGGTTGGAGGGACCGGTAATTCCCCATTCACCTTTTGCCCTTCCCCATTCCCATTTCTGCCCCATAGGGCTCAATGGGAATGGGGAAGGAGGTAATTACGGCACCGTAAATTACGGTACCGTAATTACCTCTGAAGTACCTTTGCGGGTCCCGTACTTAACTCCTGCTAAAAGCAGGAGTTAAGGAAGGACCCGCAAAGGGACCTCGGAATACGGAGGTAAGGGATTCCCGGCATCGGCACCCTTACCGGTGCCAGTAATTCCTTACCTCCAACCTCGGAATGACCCCCCCATGACTTTTAATACTCTTAAAACTTTCAATGTTAAAAAGGTTTCCGCACCTGCACTTCACCTATACCAGAACTCCTCTGTATTGAGCCAAATTAAATTATCAACAAATCGACCTAGACATTTTAGGCGTAGTTCCCATGTCGCAGGACAGCTTATCGAAAGGTGTTTTAATGTTTGTTTAGTTTCACAATCCTTTCAAAGGTCACAAAATCCATCATTTAACTGGGACCCTACATGCTTTTCCAATATTTCACCAGTATGCAAAAGGTTAAGGCAGAATAAAAGACATTGATCATTCCACATTGCATTTGGGAATCTTTTAAGATAATTAGGGACCCAGCCCAAAGGCTTTTCCAAAAATGAGAGAATGTAGAAAGAATGCAGGTGATAGCTGCGCACTCTATCCATGGTGGCAATCCAATCTGCAGCACTTCATGCTTTCATAAGACCAAATGGATTTATCCACAAATCCGACAATTGCCTATCACTAACCCTCAAAAGATTCTCTGGCCTTTTTTTCATTTTCACTTTTTATTGTTATTTTGACATATAAACAAAACACACTTTACAATCAGCTCAGGGCAACATTTTACGATTTAATTGGTCATGAACCCATTATCCCCATCACCCTGAAAGAACAAAGAAATATTGAGGCTTAGTACCACAAAATGAAATACACCAATCACGGGTTGAAAAGATACAAGTATCTTTATTCTGTACAAAGCAAATCAGATAGCTATCTGGCTCCCAACACCTCGCAGTGTGTACCATCAGACACATTGAGGGGTGGAGTGCTGGGCATCTTAACACAGGCTGTTTTATACATTTTTCCGAACATTGTCCAGCCCCTCTCCAAAATAATAATTTACATGCTAGGGTTCGTGTCAAGTTCATATGACAAATATGACAATATTAGTTAACGGATTTAACAAGTTTGCTTGTCCATGAAGATTCAATGGTCGTGTTTGGTACTCTGGATCATAGTAAGCCTAGTTTCAAGAAAGGACACAATATATTACAACCAGAGCACGTGGTTTGAGTTTGCTCGACATTGTTCGATTGTTTAGATGAGGATGAGGCCTGTGAGCGCAGACAACACTTGGATTGCAGTTCATTCGAGTCACAAGGTTTCTTTGCATAGAACAAACAGTCTGCTCTCAGTCAGCCTAAATGTTGACACTACTCAAAAGTGGTTCGGCTCGGCTGTACTTGAAAACACAGTACACCATTTTAGGACACGAAATAAGAGTGGAAATCAAAATGGTGGATTATTCTCAAAATGGCGGCAAAGTTGATCAGAAATCGGAACATTTCAGATGCGGTTTTCCATGCAACGCGAATGGTTTTAGGCCAATATTCATATCAAGGCGGTATTATACAAATACAGTTTAACAAACCCTCCCTTTGGCCTAAGCCAAGAGCAGTACTCAAACATTTGCTTTACTCAAAACCCCACACCTCAATGTCCGTACATCCTGAATCACATTCTTCGGAAACTTCAATCACCATTACTTCCTTGATATTAATATACTTCATTACTAAAACAGTAGTTTCCTTGGGCGCATGTACCTTTGATCCTAGTGTACCTATCGTTTGTGCACAACATCCTCCTAACATCGAACATATGGCAGGGAGACATTGTACACAACAGCAACAAAACAATAGAACACCAAGAACTATCATTAGAACTAGAGAGCAGGAGCTCGCCGAACAGTGCAGATGCAGTGTGTCCTCCCAAGCAGCAAGACCGCAGCATCATCCGATGCATAGGTAAGCCCGTGGGCTTTATGATGAACACAGCTGACATCAGCTGTTAATTCCTCTATCAATGCGGCAGAATGTGCCCCACAGTGTTCCAGCCACTACATTTCTTATAAGTGAACTGTTGCCTAGATTAAAAGTGCAACCCAGTCCCTCTGTTTGTGATTATCGACAACTCCTCCATTGCTCACTACGAGGGCTCGCAATGGCTAAAATGGCCGCCATACACACCTAAACTGCCTTTGTTGCCTGATCAACCCAGGTCCTGCAGCCTGCCACTGATTGGTTGACCTGTGACTTTTCTACCAATCCAGGGCCGCCGGCAGGCGTTAGCCGGCCCACCAACTAAGGCACACCTGCCTAGGCTCCCTATCCCGTGCCAGGTCCCTGAGAACAGGTGCTCGCCGAACACTGCAGCAGCAGTTTGTCCTCCCAAGCAGCCAGACCGTAGCTCATCTGATGCATAGGTAAGCCCATGGGCTTTATTATGAACACAGCTGACATCAGCTGTTAATTCCCCTATCAATGCGGCAGAATGTGCCCCACAGTGTTCCAGCCACTACATTTCTTATAAGTGAATTGTTGCCTATATTCAAAGTGCAACTGTGTACCTCTGTTTGTGATTATCAGCAACTCCTCCATTGGTCACCACGAGGGCTCGCAATGGCTAAGATGGCCGCCCTACAAACCTAAACTGCCTTTGCTGCCTGATCAACCCACGTCCTGCAGCCTGCCTCTGTTTGGTTGACCTGCGACTTTCCTACCAATCCAGGGCCGCTGGCAAGCGTTACCCGGCCCACCAACTAAAGCACATGTACCAAGGCTCCCTGTCCCCAGCCTGGTCAACAGCTGAACGTGACTCCCAGAGAGCAGCAGCTCGCCCAACACTGCAGGAGCAGTGTGTCCTCCCAAGCAGCAAAACTCGAGCATCATACGGTGCCTAGGTAAGCCTGTGGGCTTTATTATTAACACAGCTGACATCAGCTGTTAATTCCCCTATCGACGAGGCAGAACATGCCCCACAGTGTTCCACCCACTACATTTCTTATAAGTGAACTGTTGCCTAGATTCAAAGTGCAACTGAGTCCCTCTTTTTGTGATTATCGGCAACTCCTCCATTGCTCACCACGAGGGCTCGCAGTGGCTAAGATGGCCGCCCTACACAGCTAAACTGCCTTTGCTGCCTGATCAACCCAGATCCTGCAGCCTGTCTCTGATTGGTTGACCTGTGACTTTTCTACCGAGCCAGTACTGCCGGCAGGCGTTATCCGGCCCACCAACTAAGGCACACCTACCAAGGCTCCCTGTCCCGAGCCTGGTCAACAGCTCAGCTGGCCTCCAAGAGAGCAGGAGCTCGCTGAACACTGCAGGAGCAGTGTGTCCTCCCAAGCAGCAAGACCGGAGCATCATCCGATGCATGGGTAAGCCCGTGGGCTTTATGATGAACAAAGCTGACATCAGCTGTTAATTCCCCTATTGACGTGGCAGAACGTGCCCCACAGTGTTTCAGCCACTACATTTCTTAGAAGTGAACTGTTGCCTAGATTCAAAGTGAAACTGAGTACCTCTGTTTGTGATTATCGGCAACTCCTCCATTGCTCACCACGAGGGCTCACAATGGCTAAGATGGTTGCCCTACACACCTAAACTGCCTTTGCTGCCTGATCAACCCAGGTCCTGCAGCCTGCCTCTGATTGGTTGACCTGTGACTTTTCTACCAATCCAGGGCCACCGGCAGGCGTTAGCCGGCCCACCAACTAAGGCACACCTACCTAGGCTCTCTGTCCCAAGCCAGGTCCCAGAGAACAGGAGCTCGCTGAACACTGCAGGAGCAGTGTGTCCTTCCAAGCAGCCAGACCGGAGCTCATCTGATGCATAGGTAAGCCCATGGGCTTTATGATGAACACAGCTGACATCAGCTGTTAATTCCCCTATTGACGTGGCAGAACGTGTCCCACAGTGTTCCAGCCACTACATTTCTTATAAGTGAACTGTTGCCTATATTCAAAGTGCAACTGTGTACCTCTGTTTGTGATTATCGGCAACTCCTCCATTGGTCACCATGAGGGCTCACAATGGCAAAGATGGCTGCCCTACACACCTAAACTGCCTTTGCTGCCTGATCAACCCAGGTCCTGCAGCCTGCCTTTGATTGGTTGAACTGTGACTTTTCTACCAATCCAGGGCCGCCGGCAGGCGTTAGCCGGCCCACCAACTAAGGCACTCCTGCCTAGGCTCCCTGTCCCGTGCCAGGTCCCAGAGAACAGGAGCTCGCCGAACACTGCAGGAGCAGTTTGTCCTCCCAAGCAGCCAGACCGTAGCTCATCTGATGCATAGGTAAGCCCATGGGCTTTATTATGAACACAGCTGACATCAGCTGTTAATTCCCCTATCAATGCGGCAGAATGTGCCCCACAGTGTTCCAGCCACTACATTTCTTATAAGTGAACTGTTGCCTATATTCAAAGTGCAACTGTGTATCTCTGTTTGTGATCATCAGCAACTCCTCCATTGGTTACCACGAGGGCTCACAATGGCTAAGATGGCCGCCCTACACACCTAAACTGCCTTTGCTGCCTGATCAACCCACGTCCTGCAGCCTGCCTTTGTTTGGTTGACCTGCGACTTTCCTACCAATCCAGGGCCGTTGGCAAGCGTTACCCGGCCCACCAATTAAAGCACATGTACCAAGGCTCCCTGTCCCCAGCCTGGTCAACAGCTGAGCGTGACTCCCAGAGAGCAGCAGCTCGCCCAACACTGCAGGAGCAGTGTGTCCTCCCAAGCAGCAAAACTCGAGCATCATACGATGCCTAGGTAAGCCTGTGGGCTTTATTATTAACACAGCTGACATCAGCTGGTAATTCCCCTATCGACGAGGCAGAACATGCCCCACAGTGTTCCACCCACTACATTTCTTATAAGTGAACTGTTGACTAGATTCAAAGTGCAACTGAGTCCCTCTGTTTGTGATTATCGGCAACTCCTCCATTGCTCACCACGAGGGCTCGCAGTGGCTAAGATGGCCGCCCTACACAGCTAAACTGCCTTTGCTGCCTGATCAACCCAGGTCCTGCAGCCTGCCTTTGATTGGATGAGCTGTGACTTTTCTACCAATCCAGGGCCGCCGGCAGGAGTTAGCCGGCACACCAACTAAGGCACACCTGCCAAAGCTCCATGTCCCCAGCCTGGTCAACAGCTGAGCGTGCCTCACAGAGAGCAGGAGCTCGCTGAACACTGCAGGAGCAGTGTGTTCTCCCAAACAACAAGACCGAAGCATCATCCGATGCATAGGTAAGCCCGTGGGCTTCATAATGAACCTAGCTGACATCAGCTGATGATTCCCCCATCAACGCGGCAGAACGTGCCCCACAGTGTTCCAGCCACCACATTTCTTATAAGTGAACTGTTGCCAAGATTCAAAGTGAAACTGAGTCCCTCTGTTTGTGATTATCGGCAACTCCTCCATTGCTCACCACGAGGGCTCACAATGGCTAAGATAGCTGCCCTACACACCTAAACTGCCTTTGCTGCCTGATCAACCCAGGTCCTGCAGCCTGCCTCTGATTGGTTGACCTGCGACTTTTCTACCAATCCAGGGCCGCCGGCAGGAGTTAGCCGGTCCACCAACTAAGGCACACCTACCAAGGCTCCCTGTCCCGAGCCTGGTCAACAGCTGAGCGTGCCTCCCAGAGAGCAGGAGCTCACCGAACACTGCAGGAGCAGTGTGTCCTCCCAAGCAGCAAGACCGGAGCATCATCCGACGCCTAGGTAAGCCTGTGGGCTTTATTATGAACACAGCTGACATCAGCTGTTAATTCCCCTATTGACATGGCAGAACGTGGCCCACAGTGTTCCAGCCACTACATTTCATATAAGTGAACTGTTGCCTAGATTCAAAGTGCAACTGAATCCCTCTGTTTGTGATTATCGGCAACTCCCCCGTTGCTCACCACGAGGACTCGCAATGGCTCAGATGGCCGCCTTACACACCTAAACTGCCTTTGCTGCCTGATCAACCCAGGTCCTGCAGCCTGCCTCTGATTGGTTGACCTGCAACTTTCCTACCAATCCAGGGCCGCCGGCAGGAGTTAGCTGGCCCACCAACTAAGGCACACCTACCAAGGCTCCCTGTCCCCAGCCTGGTCAACAGTTGAGCGTGCCTCCCAGAGAGCAGGAGCTCGCCGAACACAGCAGGAGCAGTGTGTCCTCCCAAGCAGCAAGACCGGAGCATCATCCGATGCATAGGTAACCCCGTGGGCTTTATGATGAACACAGCTGACATCAGCTGTTAATTCCCCTATCGATGTGGCAGAACGTGCCCCACAGTGTTCCAGCCACTACATTTCTCATAAGTGAACTGTTGCCTAGATTCAAAGTGCAACTGAGTCCCTCTGTTTGTGATTATCGGCAACTCCTCCATTGCTCACCACGAGGGCTTGCAGTGGCTAAGATGGCCGCCCTACACAGCTAAACTGCCTTTGCTGCCTGATCAACCCAGACCCTGCAGCCTGTCTCTGATTGGTTGACCTGTGACTTTTCTACCAAGCCAGTACTGCCGGCAGGCGTTATCCGGCCCACCAACTAGGGCACACCTACCAAGGCTCCCTGTCCCGAGCCTGGTCAACAGCTGAGCTGGCCTCCAAGAGAGCAGGAGCTCGCCGAACACTGCAGGAGCAGTGTGTCCTCCCAAGCAGAAAGACCGGAGCCTCATCCAATGCATAGGTAAGCCTGTGGGCTTTATTATGAACACAGCGGACATCAGCAGTTAATTCCCCTATCGACGCGGCAGAACGTGCCCCACAGTGTTCCAGCCACTACATTTCTTATAAGTGAACTGTTGCCTAGATTCAAAGTGCAACTGAGTCCCTGTTTGTGATTATTGGCATCCCCTCTGTTGCTCACCACGAGGGCTCGCAATGGCTAAAATGGCCGCCCTACACACCTAAACTGCCTTTGCTGCCTGATCAACCCAGGTCCTGCAGCCTGCCTCTGATTGGTTGACCTGCGATATTTCTACCAATCCAGGGCCGCCGGCAGGAGTTAGCTGGCCCACCAACTAAGGCACACCTACCAAGGCTCCCTGTCCCCAGCCTGGTCAGCAGCTGAGTGTGCATCCCAGAGAGCAGGAGCTTGCCGAACACTGCAGGAGCAGTGTGTCCTCCCAAGCAGCAAGACCGGTGCATCATCCGATGCATAGGTAAGCCTGTGGGCTTTATTATGGACACAGATGACATCAGCTGTTAATTCCCCTATCAACGCGGCAGAACGTGCCCCACAGTGTTCCAGCCACTACATTTCTTATAAGTGAACTGTTGTCTAGATTCAAAGTGCAACTGAGTCCCTCTGTTTGTGATTACCGGCAACTCCTCCATTGCTCGCCACAAGGGCTCGCAATGGCTAAAATGGCCACCCTACACACCTAAACTGCCTTTGCTACCTGATCAACCCAGGTCCTGCAGCCTCCCTCTGATTGGTTCACCTGCAACTTTTCTACCAATCCAGGGCCGCTGGCTGGCGTTAGCAGGCCCACCAACTAAGGCACACCTACCAAGTCTCCCTGTCCCCAGCCTGGTCAACAGCTGAGCGTGCCTCCCAGAGAGCAGGAGCTCGCTGAACACTGCAGGAGCAGTGTGTCCTCCCAAACAGCAAGACCGAAGCATCATCCGATGCATAGGTAAGCCCGTGGTCTTTATAATGAACATAGCTGACATCAGCTGTTAATTCCCCTATCAACGCGGCAGAACGTGCCCCACAGTGTTCCAGCCACTACATTTCTTATAAGTGAACTGTTGCATAGATTCAAAGTGCAACTGACTCCCTATGTTTGTGATTATTGGCAACTCCTCCATTGCTCGCTACGAGGGCTTGCAATGGCTAAGATGACCGCCCTACACACCTAAACTGCCTTTGCTGCCTGATCAACCCAGGTCCTGCAGCCTGCCTCTGTTTGGTTGACCTGCGATTTTTCTACCAATCCCGGCCGCCGGCAGGAGTTAGCTAGCCCACCAACTAAGGCACACATACCAAGGCTCCCTGTCCCAAGCCTGGTCAACAGCTGAGCGTGACTCCCAAAGATCAGGAGCTCGCTGAACACTGCAGGATCAGTGTGTCCTCCCAAGTAGCAATACCGTGCATCATCTGATGCATAGCTAAACCCGTGGGCTTTATTATGAACACAACACAGCTGACATCAACTGTTGATTCACCTATCGACGTGGCAGAACGTGCCCCACATCGTTCCAGCCACTACATTGCTTATAAGTGAGCTGTTGCCTAGATTCAACGTGCAACTGAGTCCCTCTGTTGGTGATTATCGGCAACTCCTCGATTGCTCACCATGAGGGCTTGCAATGGCTAAAATGGCTGCCCTACACACCTGAACTGCCTTTGCTGTCTGGTCAACCCAGGTCCTGCAGCCTGCCTCTGATTGGTTGACCTCCGACTTTTCTACCAATCCAGGGCCACCGGCAGGTGTTAGCTGGCCCACCAACTAAGGCACACCTAACTAGGCACCCTGTCCCGAGCTTGTTCAACAGCTGAGCGTGCCTCCCAGAGAGCAGGAGCTCGACGAACACTGCAGGAGCAGTGTGTCCTCCCAAGCAGCAAGACCGGAGCATCATCCAATGCATAGGTAAACCCGTGGGCCTTATTATGAACGCAGCTGACATCAGCTGTTAATTCCCCTATCAATTAGGCAGAACGTGCCCCATAGTGTTCCAGCCACTACATTTCTTATAAGTGAACTGTTGCCTAGATTAAAAGTGCAACTGAGACCCTCTGTTTGTGATTATCAGCAACTCCTCCATTGCTCACCACAAGGGCTTGCAATGGCTAAGATGGCCACCCTGCACACCTAAACTGCCTTTGCTGCCTGATCAACCCAGGTCCTGCACCTTGCCTCTTATTGGTTGACCTGTGACTTTTCTACCAATCCAGGGCCGCCAGCAGGCATTAGCTGGCCCACCATCTAAGGCACACCTACCAAGGCTCCCTGTCCCGAGCCTGGTCAACAACTGAGCATGCCTCCCAGAGAGCAGGAGCTTGACAAACACTGCAGGAGCAGTGTGTCCTCTCAAGTTGCAAGACTCGAGCATCTTCCGATGCATAGGTAGGCCCGTGGGCTTTATTATGAACACAGCTGACATCAGCTGTTAATTCCCCTATCGACGCGGCAGAATGTGCCCCACAGTGTTCCAGCCACTACATCTCTTATAAGTGAACCGTTGCGCAGATTCAAAGTGCAACTGAGTCCCTCTGTTTGTGATTATCAGCAACTCCTCCATTGCTCACCACAGGGGCTTGCAATGGCTACGATGGCCGCCCTACACACCTAAACTGCCATTGCTGCCTGACTAACCCAGGTCCTGCAGCCTGCCTCTGATTGGCTGACCTGCGACTTTTCTACCAATCCAGGGCGGCCGGCAGGCGTTAGCCGGCCTACCAACTAAGGCACACCTACCATGGCTCCCTGTCCCATGCCTGTCAGAGCCAGGAGGGCTGGGGGGCTGCCCCAACGTCTCCCCACACTACCCCCTCTCACCAGCGACACTAGATCCGACTCAAACCCTGATCCATCTGTGTGACCCATATATGTGGTAAGAGTTTGCTTATCCCAACCAACTGATTGTACTATGCTGCTAACTAACATTTTCACTACTGTGTACTGCGACCATCAGTTCGGCTGCTTACCGCCACTCGCCTCCATGACATTGCCCACTAATGCTCAACCTACTCTGTTTATACGCATAAACCAGTACAGTTTCGCCCTGAGCGAGCCGCCCAATCTGCAGTGCTGATCCGTGGCCCAAACACTGTGTTTCACTATCCTTAATACGCTCGCAAATGTTAGCAAGTGCACTTCATACATGTTACTCAAGTGTCATTGCTGATGAATTCTTTGCAAATACTGATTGGTTAGTAAATTGCCACCTCTCTAATGTATGGATTAGACCAATTGTATCATGTGCTGCGATAGTTAAAAATCGTGTGACAGCAAAATGAAAAATTCCTCACTTATGTTGCTTCCATGTATAGGCTGTTTAATGTTACACGTACTTCACGACTTTAGGATACATTAGGATACTTCCCGAAGCATGCGTGAACCTCTATCATTGTATACAAGCCCTGTCATCCTCTCGTTTTGGCCCCTCACTAACATCATGTATCTTGGATTCTGTTTCACGCCCATGCTTAACACAGTTTGCACCTCAAACTATATCAACCTGTATCATACACAACCTTTTGTTTCCCCTCTACACTGTAGTGTTCTGTTTGAAAAAATACTGCCTGGTACAATGTACAATGGCACATTATATAGTTTTACATTGTTTTGAACTGCATTGTTGATCTATCAGCCCCTCTAATGCCACTCGCTGACTCAGACCACCTGCCCTGGCCCATCTGCATTTGGCTGCTGTAACTTTGTACACTGGCCTTCCGATCGGGCTTGAATTCTCTAATAGTGTAACCGCTTCTGTTTACAAATGAACTCTCCCCACTAACGCTCTCTTATTCCCGTCTGCAACATGAGCTACTAAATGAGATAATTTTGTCTACACTGTACGATGCCCACATGCCTGACTGTGCCTATTCTACTCATGATGAAAGTGTGCCCTACGTACTTCTCAAATGTACTATTCTCTTAGGTTACATAGCCTACTTGAAATGCCATTTTGTTCTCCTTAAATATTTGCCTGTATACAATGTATACAAATTAACAAGGGGGGTCCTGGGAGTCCCTCTGCCAGACATTAGTCCTGGTTACAAGAGACTTACCCAGAGTCTTTAGCTCACTATCTTTCACAGAGAAGAAATATCCCAAACATATCAGTCTTTGTCCTGCCCCGGGGCAGTCCAGCACCGAAATGCTAGGCAATTCTCCTCTGAACAAGAGTACCAACAGAAACCCCAGACACGTGTTTCGGTCTGGTTGGACCTCATCAGTAGGGTGGATCTGTGCCTCTCTAAGAATAGTGAGCAAGGGGTCCACGTCTGGATTCCCCTAGTAACTTAGGGTGAGACCCAAAGCTACTTAAATATGCAAATTAACAAGGGGGGTCCTGGGAGTCCCTCTGCCAGACATTAGTCCTGGTTACAAGAGACTTACCCAGAGTCTTTAGCTCACTATTTTTCACAGAGAAGAAATATCCCAAACATATCAGTCTTTGTCCTGCCCTGGGGCAGTCCAGCACCGAAATGCTAGGCAATTCTCCTCTGAACAAGAGTACCAACAGAAACCCCAGATACGTGTTTCGGTCTGGTTGGACCTCATCAGTAGGGTGGATCTGTGCCTCTCTAAGAATAGTGAGCAAGGGGTCCACGTCTGGATTCCCCTAGTAACTTAGGGTGAGACCCAAAGCTACTTAAATATGCAAATTAACAAGGGGGGTCCTGGGAGTCCCTCTGCCAGACATTAGTCCTGGTTACAAGAGACTTACCCAGAGTCTTTAGCTCACTATCTTTCACAGAGAAGAAATATCCCAAACATATCAGTCTTTGTCCTGCCCTGGGGCAGTCCAGCACCGAAATGCTAGGCAATTCTCCTCTGAACAAGAGTACCAACAGAAACCCCAGACACGTGTTTCGGTCTGGTTGGACCTCATCAGTAGGGTGGATCTGTGCCTCTCTAAGAATAGTGAGCAAGGGGTCGACGTCTGGATTCCCCTAGTAACTTAGGGTGAGACCCAAAGCTACTTAAATATGCAAATTAACAAGGGGGGTCCTGGGAGTCCCTCTGCCAGACATTAGTCCTGGTTACAAGAGACTTACCCAGAGTCTTTAGCTCACTATCTTTCACAGAGAAGAAATATCCCAAACATATCAGTCTTTGTCCTGCCCTGGGGCAGTCCAGCACCGAAATGCTAGGCAATTCTCCTCTGAACAAAAGTACCAACAGAAACCCCAGACACGTGTTTCGGTCTGGTTGGACCTCATCAGTAGGGTGGATCTGTGCCTCTCTAAGAATAGTGAGCAAGGGGTCCACGTCTGGATTCCCCTAGTAACTTAGGGTGAGACCCAAAGCTACTTAAATATGCAAATTAACAAGGGGGGTCCTGGGAGTCCCTCTGCCAGACATTAGTCCTGGTTACAAGAGACTTACCCATGGTTATGATTTATTCAAAACCTTCCAGCCATCACCTTTTCGTTTTGCTACAATGTATACAACATTACTGTGCATTTGTGCATTTTCTCACTGTTCTCTAATTGAAAGTATACGGCCTGTGTAAGTGTGGCTGTGTAGTTTTGCTCTGCATAGTGGTGCTCTGAGTTCCGCTCCCTGGTATCCTGAATGTGCACACAACATCTTTAATGCTCTACGCCTTCTCGTTTGCCTATGCACATCCCAAGTGCTCTGTATAACGCGCCCTCCTTCCCTTTGAACATGCCATATGCCCGTATGGTCTAGCCTAACTGCCTTTACACTTTACATCTGCATGTGTATATTGCTGCTGAATATGTTGCTATGGCGTATTGTGCAAGTACATTCTGTATTTGTGTGTGCTCACATGGATGGAGTGGGTGACTATGTGTGCCCTGAGTGCTGATTGTACACATTGTACTCCATTTATGTGCGCCCAGCATACTGTCCTGTGTGGACATTCATGTATGTGCCTACATTGCGCCTACCTGCCTCTTTTGTGCCTAAGAACCATATGATCTGTGTAATGCTCTCTCCTGACCCACTAAATTTGCCTCTGGGTCTCATCTGACAACCAACCCTGCACAGATTGTCCACGAAACTTAGACTCCGCTACGTCCACGGTACGCATCTGCCACCCTCCCCAGTACTCGCAACTACCCCATACCACTATCCACTAAACATGCCAATCCATACTATTACCTATTACATAATGGCCACTAATTTACTCCTCTCCACCAGATTTTCAGCCAACTGTAACGGGACCATACCATATGAGGCTGAACTAGTCTCACTTAGACCGACAAATATGGCAGCCTATAACTGTAGACCGGTTCACCCTAAATACCTCCATACCTCTGGTCAAGCTGCCTATGCTACTCTCCCTTGCACTACTATTGACAGAAACCTCAAACTCCGCACCAGACTAACTAAACTGCACGAACCTCTCTCAAGATCACTACCACCTTCCAACAACAAGACTAACTTGAAGTTTAATACTTCCAAACGCCCAACTTCCACATATGTGTCTTGTACCAATGCGACTCAGACAATGATACACAATCCTAAACCAACTATCCCCATTCCTATTATTCCTCTCCAGGTCACAGCCAAAATGGAGGCACACTCCCTTAAAGGAACACTCCTAAATGCGAGATCTCTTGTCACCCATGCGTTGGACATTGCTGACCTAATAACAGAAGGCAACTTGGACTTCCTTGCTATAACAGAATCCTGGCTACATAACGCTGAAGGACCTTTGCTTATGCTAGCCATCCCAGATGGATACATGATATCTAGGCAAGACAGAAATGGAGCACGAGGTGGAGGAATCGCCATCATTTCCAGAGCGAGCCTATCACCGAGACTAGCCCCCCTTCAATCCATGCAATCATGTGAAATCCTCACTGACAAACTTCCTCTAAATAACTCCCAGTCACTTACTATCGCTTTAATCTACAGACCACCTGGTTATCTTAGGATATTTGAAGAGGATATGCACAGCATACGAGCCAACAACCTCACACCAACCAACCAAGTACTACTATTAGGTGACTTTAACCTAGGTTTCAATGATCCAACGGACAAGCACGCCACTGAAATAGTCAACATTCTTACCACACTAGGACTGTCACAAAAAGTTAACAAACCTACCCATACTAAAGGGAGAACTCTAAACTGGGTAGCCGATTACAATTGCTCGGCCACCATTACCTCGATCACACCACAACTTTGGACAGACCATTCACCTGTGTCTTTCACACTTTCAACCTCTAGACCTTTACCTATGGCCCACAAACGGCGCCTCCCTGTCTAACCAGAAATAAAAAAAATATCACAGTGGATAAGGTGATCCCTGCTATTCTCCCTACCATAAATTCATTGCCTGATAACGCTGACCCTAGTACATTGGTCCATGAATTTAACAAAATCATGCTCACCACCTTAGATAAAATTGCCCCACTCAAACTGAGAGCTAGTAAACCTAAAGCCCACCTAAACAAGTGGTTCACCCCACAATAGAAAGATTTACGCCTTCTAAAATGGAAGTGCGAAACTGCCTGGACACTTGGCCCTTTCACAGAGAATAAGGCCAAACTAACTACTATCGCCACGCATTAAAAAAATGCCTGGCAAAATGAAACTCATACAATGAACGTATTGCTAAATCAAACTCAAGTATGAAGGAACTATTCACCATACTAAATGAATTAGAGTCCCCCATTCCCACACCTGACATATGCATCAAAAATAAGACTTGGTGCTCAGATATTCAACAAGCGCTAGCCAACAAAATAAATACGCTCCAAAATAAAATAAAACATAAAAAAGACTCCCTGAATGTACAGGATCTTCCCAATACCCCTTCTAATACTCCGTCCAGTGACACACCCACCTCCAAGATATCAAGATTCCGCTTCACCAAAACCTCAATACTAGAGGTAGTGAAAACCATCCTATCTCTTAAACCATCCAATTGCAAAGGTGACATCTGCCCAGCTCAGATTATAAAAGATGCTGCTAGAGATCTTTCACCCTTTATCTCAAAATTGATCAATGCTTCCTTCTCCTCCGTCTCCATTCCTGCCAGCTTAAAACAATCTTGGGTACTCCCACTCCTTAAGAAGCAAACCCTTGATCCGCTTATCCCTACTAACTACCGTCCCATTACGACGGTACAATTCCTACTTAAAATACTGGATAAAGTTGCTTACACCCAGATTCAAAAATAACTTGAACTGCACAACCTTCTAGGAGCTACACAATCCGGCTTCGGCCCACTACATGGGATGGAAACTGCTTTGATAGAGCTAAAGACACAGGTGGATGAGCTGAGAGATAAAGGAAAGACTGCCATGCCTTACCATGAGGGTGTTCTCCCCATTGGCAGCAGCGGACCCCACTCCTATTTTGTTTGGTGTACCACAGGGCTCTTGTGTCTCCCACACACTATATAACATATTCACCAAGCCGTTGTTCGACGATCTGGATCATCTGGGTATCATCTACACTAACTATGCAGATGATACACAGATTCTCCTCCCTCTTTCTGGGGATCACAGTAAGGACCTGGCCTTGGTGAACAGGCTATATCTCATCATTCACGCATGGATGGCCACTCACGGTCTGGTCGAACAGGAAATCGCATTATACCCTCGAGATTGTATGTATATATATATTAGCCTAGGCCAAGTCGCTCTGTGAGGAAATCTGCAATGCAAGGTCCTGACCTTAGATCCGTGTAAACCGCCATTTTAGGTTCATCCGCCATTTTAGATTCTTTCTCTAAAGTCACCCTGTGTTCTAAAATGGTGGACAGTGTCGTTTTGAATGTAACATGGCCATCTTGACCTCTGTGTACAAGTTAATATGTAAACTGCCTGCAGGCCAAATGTTAGGGTCATGTACTGAGACCTTGTCCTTCGTTGACCTGTATATAAAGGATTACCTGTACCAATGAGACTAATCCATGTATGTATATCGTGCACAATACTGTTCGAGCATCCAATGTGAACACTTGTTTGACTATATTGTTTAAGATATATTAGAAAGATCAATGTGAAATCCGAAGACACACGGTTGCTTTTGTAATTTATTTGCGAATATGATAAGGATAACCCCTAAATATATAGCTGCATAAATTAGGGCACGAACTCGACATGCACCTACAGCCCATGGAAATGGTTAACTTGCAAGTGGGTTGAACATCAGATAACATACTGAATAAAAGGCACGACTATTCTGATGAACAGCCCCACTCACTGAGCACACCGAACAGGGCTGGAGTTGCTTTGTTCACTTATAGAATAAAGATCTCTGTATCTTTCTTTGTAACCCACGTTTGGTGTATTTCCTTTTGGGGTACTCAGCCTCGATATCTTCTTTTTGCTTTCACAGATGGCACCCAAATAGGGACCCTCAAGATTGATGCCAGCTCGTTGAAGGTTGACGCAGGCTATCGGACCGGGATCGGACGGTGTAAAAAAAAAGGGGGCCCCTTTCTGAATGAGACACGACACCTCAGCAGCGCTGCATGGCCCGATCCCTGCACGCGGTCCAAGTCGGCATCTTTTTTTTTTTTTTATAAATCTTTTTTATTTGGTTTTGATAAACAGAGATAAAAAGAAAAAAAAGAAAAAAGTAGCACAACAACATGAGTACACAAGGACATTAGGAGACCTGTCATCAATGTCACAATAAATAGCAGTACATAGCATGGCTTTCGACGGATGAAGTAATACAATGGGGGTGGGGGGGCAGAGAGTCCACACCGCCCGTCCGGCAGATGCGCTGGGCGTCTCGGGTGTCCCTTGTTCTAGGCCTTGGTGTTTTAAAGTTCCCATTTCCCCCATATTTTCTGGAACTTACGGGGGGATCCCCTTGCAGTATAGATTCACCTCTCAAGGGAGGCGCATCTGTCCATTTCATTGGACCATCTGTCCATGCTTATCCTGTCTCCCGAGCCCCATGTGGCTGCCGTTAGTCTCTTTCCCGCTCCAAGTGCTATTCCCGTAATATTCTTTCGTGTTTATTAAGGTCCGTTTCACCTCCTATACCCAGCAGGATAAGTTTGGGGTCTCTCGGGATTGTGGTGCCAAGTATTCTGGAGAGGCGGAGTAAACATGCAGCCCAAAATTCCTGCAGCACCCCACATTCCCACAACATATGGTAGAAGGTGCCCTCTGCCCTTTTGCATCGGCTGCATTCCGTGTCGCCATCCTCTCCCCAGCTGGCCATTTGCGTTCTGGAGTAGTAGGACCTGTGTAGGATTCAGAGCTGTATCAGCCTGAGTTTGGCATCGATACCTATTTCCCTCGGGGACATCAGGGCTTCCACCCACTCTTCCGCCTCCAGTGGCCCCAGGTCCTGTTCCCATTTACCCCTGAGGCTGACGAGCTCCCCAGATCCAAAGGAGTTAATTGCCTGATAGAGGGTGGAGGTTACCTTGTGAGGGATACGCTGCGGGAGTATGTTTGTTTCCAGGGGAGAGCAGGTGGGTATGTCGGTCAGGTTCGGGAATTGGGTGTTAATGGCGTGTGTGAGTTGGCGGTATCTAAAGCGGTCCATGGGTGACAGCCAGTGTTTTGTTCGCAGGGTTTCAAAGTCTATCAGTCGCCCCTCCTGGACAATGTCCGCCAGTGTGGATATCCCTTTCCTCTCCCAGATTTCAAAGTGGCCCATTTTTTGGATTTCGGGGAGGTGTGCATTACGCCAGAGGGGTTGGATCAGGGTTGGTCTGTCTTCCCAGCCGATGTATCTATGTATCTCCCTCCAGACCGGCTGGATGTGACGGGACCCGGTCAGTGCTGTTCTTAGGTTCTTTGGGCTATCATATAGTATGTGTACGGGGAAGGGGGGGCCGGTGTCCCCCGTCTCCACTCGGATATGTGGTAGCAGCGGGTCCCCGTGCAACCAATCATTTGCCACCCCAGCCTGTGCCGCCCAGTAGTATGTACGAATGTTCGGCAGTCCTATACCCCCTTCCCATACAGAGCGGTAGAGCGTTTTTAAAGCAATGCGCGGCTGTTTCCCTCCCTAGAGTAGTGTACGGAGGGTCCGGTTGATATTTTCAAATGTGGCCAGGATGGGGAGCGGGCGTTTTGGAGGACGTACAGGAATCTCGGGAGTGCCAGCATCTTGAATAGTGCCGCCCTCCCGAGTAATGAAAGTGGGAGGGAGTGCCAGTGGGCGACATCGTTCTCAAATTTTTCCATTATCGGGTGCAGATTCAGTTTGGGGAAATCCTCTTGTGTCCTGTTAATTCGTATGCTCAGGTAGGTGAAGCCCAGTATCGAAACAGAGTATGGGCAGGGATCTGGGATTGCTTCTTCCCCTCCTTGTACCGGGAAATAAATTGTTTTCTGTGTGTTGACCCGGAGTCCCATGAAGTGTTGGTATTCCTCCAGAGTTCTGGTCACAACCGGGCAGGAGACTATAGGGTTACTCAGATATATCAGAAGGTCATCCACGTACAGCGAGACCCGTTCCTCCCCGCCCCTTGGCCAGGCAAATCCTGTCCATTGTGTATCAGTTCTCAGCTGGATTGCCAGAGGCTCAATGGCGAGGAGAAACAACAGGGGAGAGAAGGGGCATCCCTGCCTGGTCCCCCTACTCAGCGCGAATGTGGCAGATGTTTTACATTGATTCTTACTGAGGCCTCGGGAAGGGAGTAAAGGAGCTTAACCCATGACATGAAATGTTGTCCAAAGCCCATGCGTTCCATTATGGCCCACAGGGCATCCCACCTCACTGTGTCGAAAGCCTTCTCAAAGTCCACCGCAAGGCGGGCTAGCGGGGATGGGATCTCGTCTGCCCGGTTGAGGACGATCTGGATTCTGCGGAGGTTCATTCGTTTGCACTTACCGGGCATAAATCCATACTGATCTGGGTGGATTAGAGATCCAATCACCGCCAGCAGTCTATTAGCGAGGACTCTGGTAGTGTTTTGGCCTCCCCATTTATTAAAGAAATGGGCCTGTAGGAGGCGCATTGCTCAGGGGGTTTCCCCGCTTTAGGGATCACCACTATTGTCGTTTTCCGGAGGTCCGGGGGCAGGGTGCCCTGTTCTCTGCTGCGGAGGAACATGGTATGCATATGTTTCGTTGTCGTTCCGCTCAGTCTTTTCCACAATTCCACCGGGAACCCGTTGGGGCCAGGGGTCTTTCCCGTCTGTAGTTGTGAGAGGGCTTCTCCTACCTCGTCTTCGGTGATGGCTGTGTCTAACTGTTCTATCTGGGGTTCAGAGAGGCGGGGCATCGTAATCGCGTCAAGAAAGTTTGGGGTGTTTGTTGGTGGTTCTCGTATTGGTGGAGAGTATAGTTCTCTGTAGTAGTTTGCAAAGGCCCCCACTATCTCAGCGTCCCCCGTTAGCATATCCCCATCCTGGGTTTGGATGGCCCGTACTTGTCCTTTGCTTTGCTCCCTGCGCTCCAACCAGGCTAGTGTTTTAGTGGCTTTGTATACCCTCTCATATATCTGGCTCCGGACCAGCCATTGGGCGGTTCGGGGATTATCTAAGGCCCTGTCTCTCAGGATTGTTTGGGCTGTTACCAAGGCCTCGTGGTCCTCATGGGTTACCTCTTTGAGTAAGTGCTCCTCCCGCCTAGCTACTTGAGCCTCCGCTTCAGAGATTGCCTCGTTGTGCTGTTTGCGGTGAGCTGCCACCAAGGATATTGCCTCCCCCCCTTATAACGGTCTTGTATGCCTCCCACCTTATTATTGGGCAGTCCACTGCCTCCTCATTCAGGTCAAAATATTCCGACGTTTTATTCTCGAGCCCCTCCAGTATTTTGGGTATCCCTAAATAATAGGCATTCAGGCGCCAGGTGGGTTCCTGTTTTGTTGTTAGACCCTTGAGTTTCACCAACAGGGGGGAGTGATCAGAAATCCCTCTCGCCAGGATTTCTGCGGACAATAGGCGATCGCCCATGTTTTTAGGGGTGAGGATATAATCGAGTCTGGATAGGGACAGGTGTGCGTTGGAGTAGAACGAGTAGCCCCGGTCCATTGGATGGGCTGCCCTCCATGTGTCGGATAGCACCATTGCTTCTGTAAAGGTGCGGAGTTTGGTCGGGATGTCCATCGCTCTGTTGCCCACGTGTGTTCTGTCCCGGGTTATCTCCACGACCTCATGGAAGACCCCCCCTATGGCCCATGAATCCGCTCGTTCTTCTAGTATTATGTCTTGGAGCTCGGCAAGGAGTTCCGCTGTCCGAGTCGGCATCTTGACGAGGGTCCACATATCGAGGCGGGCAGATTTGCCTAATTCACCAAACACGAGGTAAAATTTGTTAGAAAAACTTTGAAATCCAATCGGACCTCCTTAGGCTTGATCAGGTGAGTCGTAACCCGATTCTTAAGTATCCTGATAATTTGTTTTGGGGCATTGTTCTTGCAAGTACAATTATTTACCAGTTAACACCAGTATTCTGATATGCCTGGGAAATTGTCTGCTTGCTTCAGGGCGTTATTCCGCAGTGACAGACAATCTTTGGAATTTAGCCGTCCAACGCCACAGGAGGGGTCGCTGGCTTGTACTATGTACTGTAAGCATGGCATTGGTAGTATAGTTTTTAATGATATTTGGCACAGAAAAACTAGACATGCTTCCGAACTCATTGGCCAATCAATGGTAGTTTTGAAATCCCTCGCATAGAATACTTAGAATTTATATTATTAAAGACAAAGGCTAGACCTGCAGCATTCGATGTATTACAGAATTGGAAAAAAGAAGCTTTACAGCAGCTTAAGAGTAGGGAAAAACATGCACGCCATCATAAAACGAACGCCGAAAAAGCGTTGTTAAATGACCAAGATAAACAGTCTGAGTCAGCTAGAAATATGGATAGGGTTTTCTCACTTGGTATCCAGAAAATCTATCCTTCTAAAGACTTTCATGTTTCCGACGAACTTATCGATAAATTGTTAAATGAACGAAGGCCTGGTGCCACTGAGCCACCTCCGTTTGTTCCTCTTCCTGCTGCTTTGCCTCTTCCTGCTGTTATTCCTTCTCCTGCACCTATCATTCCTCCTGTCGTTCCTCTTCCTCCAGTCGTTGTTCCTCCTTTTGTTGCTGCTCCTCTGCCTGCTCCTCCACCTGCTCCTCCACTTTTTCCTGTTGTGCCGGTGATAACACATCCGTTGAATATGTCTCCTCTCCCTCTTCCAAGTGGTCCTGCACCACTTGTAGTCGGTCAGGGAGTGGGATCGAGGGTTGTCACTCGCAATACTGTACCTCCACAGAAGAAACGTGAATTAATTGCGTGGGCTAAGCATTGTATGGAGGGGGGTGATCGAGCTAATGTTTTGCCACACTTTCTAATATGGACAATTTTCCTGAGAAAAATGTTTTTATTGAGGGATTAGGTATTCATTTATGTGTAATGTGGGACAGATTGAACAATTCAGATCTGCCACAAAGTTTGAGGGATCTGAACACCTTAGCGTTCTCTAGAGACACTGCGGAGAAAGTACAAGAGCATGTTGAGAGGGTATTTGAGTATAGAAAGGAGTTGAAAAGGTTACGGAATGAGGATGAAGATGAAGATAGTTTGGGTATTATGTGTGTGCAGAAGCGATTCCTCCCTTGTCGTAAATCGATATCTGAGGAAATATGAATTTGCACGAAAGATGCGATTAGATGGATCTCAGACACATTAATAACTCCAGTTGAAGTATATGACACGTATAGTCAGTATACACCAGAAATGCAGTGGAAACTGATACAGGTAATGATAGAGTACCTACAGGATGAGTGTGTAAAAAGAAAGATTTGTTGTCCCGCAGAGTTATGGAGTATTTACAAGAGAGCTTTTTCTCTTGACACTTCTTCGGCTGTTTTAGCGCTCGATTTGGCTCTGTTGCTTAGTAAGCGTTCGGAGTTGCCTACATCTCAGTTGCCTATGAGAGACATTCCTCCGACATTCATCCCAAAAATTGAGATTCCTGCTAACCCTGCAACGGGTGCAGCTGCTCAGGATATTCCTGCACACTATGTGTCACAGTTTGTTCACGTTCCATTCTCAAGGCAGGAAGTGAACACCATTAGGCAATCTATCCCCGACATTAGGAATAATCTGACAGGGTTCTATAAAGAAATAGAGTCTGTTTTACAATCCAAAGTATTCACTTTAAGTGATATTGATCTGATATTTCCTGTACTCTTGCCTGTAGATTTGTGGAAACAGGTTAGGACTATAGATGACGTACCAGGGCTAGGAAATACATGGGCTAACATAATTAGACTTGATGGTGAAAGGCCAGCTGGAGAAAGACCGCCTCAGGTGATATTAACTTTACCTGACAGAATCGTTACGAAATTAAAAACTATAATTCCCGAAAAGAGAATTATCTGGGACAAATTTACGGCCTGTGTCCAAGGGAAGGCCGAGTTCTTTAATCGGTTCCAACAGGTATTCTCGGATTTTAGTGGACAAGACTTAAGCACAGAGTCTGGGAAAAGGTTATTCGTAGACAAATTTGTGTGCGGATTGTTGCCTGACTTCCATTCGCAAATTATGTCTTCTGAGAGCGCTCAGCAAGCAAAGTCTCAATCAGAAGTACTGCACATGGCTCAGTACTATGAGAATCGTGTCAATAATGAAAAGGACAGAGTCGAAAAGAGGGAAGGTGATTTAAAGACAAAGGTATTACTACAGCAAATTGTTAGAGGCCCTAGAGGGGGTAATTCACAAATTAGAGGTCAGTATGTTCCACAAGGAAATGTGCCCTTGGGCCCTGTAAACATTAACCAGTGTGCTTATTGTAGGCAGGAGGGTCATTGGCGTGCCCAATGCCCAATCCTCCGACAGAGGTCAAGTAACACATTTGGCAATATTTGTAGACGACCCAGAGGTCGCTTGGGTGTAGGGGGCCCTAGTAGAGGTCAGTTTGCACAAGATTCTCAGCAACCTTTTTCACAGAATAATCAGGCACCAAGTGTGGATACTAGAAACATTTTTGATCATCCTTCTGCCGCTTACCTCTCTGAAGAACTTCCTTTCGATGATATTCTGTTTCGCTAGGATTGCCCGAAGCAGGGTTTGGAACCTACGCCTATTCCCGTTAATCAGAAAGGTCCCTACGTTGAAATGTTAGTGGGAAATAGGAAACATCTATTCTTGATAGATACAGGGGCACAAAAGTGTTCCATTGATCATTCTCGGGTTCCAAACATTCCACTGTCAGGGCAAACCAATATTTCTGTAGGGTTATCTGGCACACCAGTTGTCTGTCCGGTTTCTTCACTGGTACCTATTTCTTTGGGTCTGTTTACGGACCATTGTCCATTCCTTTTGACTTTGAATTGTGGAGAGAATTTGCTGGGGTTGAATCTGTTGAAGGAATTAAATGCGGTACTATAACGCTTACCTGGACTCTGCGGGGACACTCACGATGGAACTACGTAACACAGCTTTTCTCAATTAGTGTGCCTCCGATTCTCCCTTCAACATACCATGAAAGGTTCCTAGAACAAATACAAGAGAATTCTAAGAATTTTGACTAGCGCTTCAATGAAGTTAAACTAATCCAAACACTAATGTCATTCTTCAGCTTTTCTCATTACCTTGGGAATTTGTGTTGTTAGCTCTCCATCCTGCATCGGTGCAGGGGCGCTAGTTCTGAAGAAGGGATATGGCGCTAATTAAAGTGGCAAGGAAGAACGTTATTACTAAAGTTCAAATGAACTGGGAAGGTACTTCGAACAGATGTTCACACGGATTGATAAAGAGGGTGAACCCTAGACGACTGTGCCTAAACTGAAGTAGCTGAAACTATTGGTCAATCCAAGGGACCCCCACAGGTGAATAGGGCTGGGAAAGATTGCTGAGTGGCGTACCTTGGATGTGAGGAAAATTTCTACACACACGCTACGTGGAACCACCACAGGAAACGAATTTACCTCAGGAAAACGCTCACAACCACTGAGCGTGCAAGCCTTTGAAAATAGCAAAATGCGTCATCAAAAGCTTGTTGCAAACAATGTGTGAAGAACACATACAACTAAAACCAAAAGCTAAGAAAGCTCAATAACTAATGAAGCGTAAAACCGGCTCCATTACATTGCGCGCAACATGTGTTTAGACAAATATTACCACGTAACACAGAACTTCACACTACCATGAAAAACCATGACACTTCAGGGAAAATAAAAGATACTTGCGAAATATCCTGACTGAAACCCTTGAACCATGGAAGCCGCTCTGTGTCTGGAAAGTGACGGGGCTAACTGAATGACAGGGAAGAATTCCGTGACTAGAGTTCCAAGACCCTACTGTGGAAAATTCTGTGACTGGAATTGTAGGAATTACAGGGAACTTCGGGGAAACAAATAACGGGCGCAGAGGAAACTAAAATGAACAGAAAAGGAAGAGTGACTAGTGGCGCTGAACGTGACAGGACCTATAGCTGGACAGCGGTAAGCGTTGACTGGATTCTTTCCGACGCGAAGCAGGGAATGCTCGAGGGGAGGGGCTTAAATAGGAGGAGAGAGAAAACAACTAGACCTACACTGCGCACGCTACCAGCATAACCCAGGCAGCCCTGTTGAGTGTCAAGATGTACTACCCATGCCTAACACTTCCCTGAGTTGTCTTTTCCTAACATCCACGAATGGTAGATTGAAGACCAATTCTTTTTGGAAGCAATTTTAGGAACCTTTGCCGTGATCATGACAGGTACTTCATTGTTCCTCTGATGGAGTGCCTTTGACGATTTCACCACAGCAACTTTCTGTCTCTCCATTCTTGACTAGACCTTTGCCGCCGGAATTTAGTGAAGTTCCGGAGTGTTTGTGGGCAATTGACGACAACGATGTCTGTGTTTTGCAAATTGAGCCTGTTAAAATTGTCTTGAAATATGGATTAAAACTGCCACGTATTCCACAATATAAGATTTCAGTCGAGGGTGAGCAAGCTTTGAAATGCATCGTCTCCGATTTGTGCATCGAGGGGTGATTGAGGAAATTGCAGGTAGTTTGTACAATAGTCCGATTTTACCCGTGTACAAAAAAGGCGATAATGCAATTCCTTTTCGTTTCATAATTGATTTGCGTGCCATCAATAAGATCGTTGCTCCACAATTTCCATTTGTGCCTGATGTGACGACAATATTAACTATGATCCCGGCTTTAGATACTCATTTTAGTGTTGTGGATCTAAAGAATGCTTTCTTTAGTATTCCTATACACAAGGACAGTAGATACTTGTTCGTGTTCACCTTAGGGGGACGTTCATTTACCTTCACCCGTGCACCGCAAGGTTACACGGAAAGTCCCAGCATCTACAGTAGGGCCCTGAAAGAACAACTCGATACCCTTGAGTTGCCCTCTACTTGTACACTGCTTCAATATGTTGATGAATTGCTTTTAGCTGCTGACTCAGAGAGCGCTTGTAAGGAGGGCACTGTGTTGTTGCTTATTCACCTGGCTAAACATGGACACAAAGCTTTGCTTAAGAAATTTCAATATTGTTGTCAGGAGGTCGCCTATTTAGGCTATCTCCTGTCAAGGGAGGGAAGAAGATTGACGCCTGAACGGATAAAACTCATTTCTAGCATGTCTGTCCAAAATACGCAGAAAGAAGTTAGAGCCTTGATAGGAATGGCTTCTTACTGCAGGCAGTGGATCCCCAATTTCTCGTTAACGATTAAGCCGATGTTGGCTTTGACGAAGAAGGGCATTTCTTCGCGATTGCCATGGAACATGGAGCACCAGCATTAATTTGATTTGCTCAAGACTGCGTTGTGCTCGGCACCGGTTTTTGGGCACACCAAATTATGAAAAGGCCTTTGTGTTGTTTGTGTTTGAATGTGATGGATGTGCTTTGGCTGTGTTAACGCAGGAAGATGGAGGGAAGAATAGGCTGTGCGGTTACTTTTCTTCCGCCCTTGATCCTGTTGCATGCGCTTTGCCAAGATGTTTGCTAGCTGTCGCTGCTGCTGCTGCGTCTGTAAAACAGAGTGAGGGAATGGTCCTAGGCCATGCTTTAACCCTGATGGTACCTCACTCTGTGGATGTTCTACTGAACAGAACTCAAACACAACACCTCACTTCCACACGGTTGATGAGATATGAATTGATCTTGTTTGCACCACACATCCAAATTAAGAGGTGTTGTGTTCTTAATCCGACTGAACTCTTACCTTTCCCGCAAGGTACTGCTTGCAGTGACGAAGAGTCACATGATTGCCTACACACTACCGAACAAGAGACAAAGGGTAGAATTGATCTAAAAGATACTCCTTTGAACAATCCGCAAGGGGAGCTGTTTTGCGATGGCTCCTGCTTCAAACTTCCTGATGGTACATACACAGCTGCTTATGCAATCACTACATTGAGCACGCTCGTGGAAACCAAGAGAATTACGCATAACTCCTCGCAGGCCGCAGAGATTATAGCATTGACCCAAGCTTGTGAACTTTCCGAAGGGCTTACCGTGAATATATATACTGACAGTCAGTATGCCTTTGGGGTGGTTCACAACTTTGGGAGACTTTGGTCAGAAAGATGGTTCTTAACTTCACATGGTACAAAGATCCAGCATGGCTCCCTGATAGTATGGCTAATCTGAGCGCTTGCACTCCCTACTCAGTTAGCTATTGTAAAATGTGCAGCGCATCAAAAGATTGTAGATGATATTGAAAAAGGGAATGCTTTTGCTGACCAGATAGCTAAACAGACTGCCACTGATCTCTCTTTAGACATATATACTTCAAGGGAAGCCACAAATGCCTGTACTATGGATGAAGGTATCGATTCTGTGAGGGATATCCAAGCCGATGCCACATTGGAAGAGTCTAAAAAGTGAACTGAAGGCTTGGGGAAACTTGACGATGATGGGTGTTGGGTGGACAGAGTTGAAGGGAAATGGCTACTTCCCGATGCGTACATCATGATGATAGTTGTTATGGCTCATGGTCCCACACATATATGTGCACGCAAGATTACAAAAATGTTGGAAAATGTATGGGTGAATGACAAAATCTCTAAGGTAGCTGAATGTTTTGTCCAAAACTGCATGATCTGTTTACAGCATAATGTGGGAAAGGGAACGCCAACTCCTAGGGGAAGTTTTGGTCCACCTTCAGTCCCCTTCGAGGTTATACACTTTGATTTTATTGAAATGGAACAATGTAATAACTTGAAGTAAGTGTTAGTTGTTATTTGTGCTTTTAGCAAATGGGTTGAGGCTTTTCCCATTAAAGACGCTACAGCCATGACTACTGCAAAAACTATGTTAAAGGAATATTTCCTGAGTTTCGGGCTACCTAGAGTCATCTGGTCGGACAATGGTCCACATTTTGTCGCTGCTGTAATTCTGCAGATATGCGCGGGATTACAGATCGACAAACGGTTCCATTCAGCCAGACACACTCAGAGTGCCGGACTAGTAGAAAGACACAACGACATCATCAAAAACAAGCTCGCTAAGACGTGTGCCAGCACCAAACTAAAATGGCCGGACGCTTTACCGATCGTGTTGTCATCCATGCGTACGACCCCTCAAACTAAGACTGGGCTTTCTCCCTTTGAGGTGGTTATGGGGAGGCCTGCTAATATCTGGAACCTTCTGAAAATTCATTCACTGCGAAATGTAGAAAATGTACTTCTTTCAGATTACTGTAGCCAGTTGACTAAAAACTTGTATTTGATTTATCACCAGGTGCGAGAGGCTTTACCTGTACGATACAAGGGCCCGGTCACAGCATACGGCCCGGTGACTGGGTCCTCATAAAAGCATTCGAGCGATCCTCTTGCCTTGCACCTTGGCGGTGGGGCCCCTTCCAAGTCCTGCTGGTCACGCAGACAGCGGGGCGGGTGTCAGACAGGAAAAATTGGATCCATGCGACCCACACCAAGAAGATTCCACACCCAGTGCCATACGATACAGAAGAAACAGAACCCCTCATCAGTACTGCAACCAATGATCCCAAAGCAGTAAATAGCATCGAGAGTGCGTCGGAGACCCTCCCTGAGCCCGTGGGGCCTGGGGAAACAGCCATTTTGCCTCCACACTCTTCAACAGTTTGTCTCCGGAAGCTATCGTTCCGGATCTTGCATCCTCTCTTGTTCTTGATACGTCGCTTCCAACACAAAGTGATGACACATTGTTCTCAGATCACTCAGTACCAGGAAGCACGAGGTACGATCTGCGACCAAGAAATAGACCTACTGCACGGTTCGGCTGTGCGATCAAGGAAAATCATCAAGGGCTTGCCTCTTTAGCCCGATCTATTGTCTATACGGGGATTCTGTTGGCTAGGGTTTGTGGAAGGACTACAAAGTCGCTCGGCCTGGAGTTCGCCAGCTAAAAACATTGGCGTGTTCGTTTGAAGACTACAATGCCTGCCACCGTTACCGCTCGTACAGGACTGATAAGCAAACGTGTGACCAGCTGCGAAAAAGGACAGTCCGTAACATGGGCCCCGAAAACGTATTGCTGTTTGTTGATAACATTAATTGGTTTTATTATAGTCATTGTTTTAGGCTTCTGGTATCTAGAGGAAGTACATCGCTCGAGAATTTGTTACTGACTAAAAATGTACCTACTGTTTCTACTCCTTTCATGCATCTGCACACTCTATCTCCTAGGGATTCTCAGCATAGACAGAGATATCACAACAATACGCTATTACTCATCATGAATGCTACACATGCCATCTTTAATAAATCCAACTGTTGGGTCTGTTCGCATTTACCGCAACATGGGGATAAGGGGCTAGGTTGGTATATTCATCCTTTACCTTTGACAACTGCATGCTATGCTTCTCTTAGAGCACTATTCTTTGGTCATTGGAATGATAGCATCTCAGAGAACTTAGATGGGACTAATTTGAATCAGTTTGAAAAACGTGTTTTGACTCCCTTGGGATGCTCGCTTTTCGCAAATAGGAGTAAACTCAACGTTGCTTCTATTAGGCCTTCTGATAGACTGTCTCGTCCTTTCCAATCTTTGATTTCCTTTAAAATGGCTCCTATAGGCAATAAGGATGCCACGCTTCCTTCTTACACTGTTAACCATAGTGTCATGATCACTGCTTCCAAGGAGCCAGGACCAGCCCAACGTCCTTGGAAGCAGGCCCCTAACCCTAATCCTAGGCACCAGCCGGTCCCCACTGGGACCTTTTGGACCTTGTCCTGGCGCCGGTGGCACCAGGCTCATCAAAACCATTGGTCCCGGCACTGGAAGCGCCGGGCTCATAATAGGTGTGAGGATGCTTGGGTGGATTTACCTGCAGCAGACCATGCTGCTTACTTACCAGCCACTTAGAAGCTATCTAAGAACAGGAACTACTTTCTTACCTGGGTGGGGCAGCTCCACTCCCTGGATACAGCACTGGAACTCTTCTGGAAACTGGAACTCTTTTCATACCTAGGCGGGGCCGTGGAAGAAGACGCCTCATCACTCCAAGGCTATTTAAACCACACCCGATAGATGAAGCGTGCTTCGCGATATTCTGCATCTGCAGCAGAACGCTCACCGAGTCTGCTCGGCTTTTCTTCTTCTGATCCTGGACCTGCAAGAATCCTACTTACCATTTCAGTATCCAGACATCATCAGCACCTGCAAAGAACAGAAACAACAGGTTAGCAAGGCGAACTTTACACGCAGTATTTACTCACCTGATCCATCGGCTGCGGCCGCTTCGTCACGCCGCATCTCCACCTGCAAAGGCAAAAGCATTGCCATACTTACCGGCACGCTGTGGATTCCGGATTTCTTCGTTCTGCATCGCCGCCTGTAAAGACAAAGCCTCGTTAACAACTTACTGGCATTCCGCGGACTCCGGCGCTGCAAACCAACATCTGAAAGGCTAAAGAAAAGACATTAAGCAGGTATTTACTTACGTCCATCCCGCTCGTCGCAATAAAACGCCTGCAAATACTCCGGCGTCTCTTTAACACGAACTAAGCTGCAAGGAAAGAGACAATTAGAGCGCTTGCCATACTTACAAACTTCCAGGCGCTTTACTTCATTTTCCATCTCAAGAGCCCTGCAATACATAAGGGAAAAGCATTATATAGAGTCTGCATATAAAAGTGCCACGCATTTAAAGACTATAAAGACAAAAGGTGTCCAGAAACTCACCGCTCGTGCAGACAACGACGGTAACCATCCTCTGAATTCAAGAGGCCTATGTTTCACCAGTGAAGGAACTGGCAATGGCACCCTGCACCAGAACAGATGGAGAGCCCAGCATTCACCTATATAAGGTGAGCACGTTGACCTGGGGGCTCTACGAAAAAGCTGGGAAGAGAGAGGGAGAGAGGGACATTCAACTACCCAGACCATTAACCCCCATATTCTTTCACCTGCAGAAACCTCACTCTTCGAGTCCGACACACAGTGCAAAGAGGTTCGACCCCAGAAGCCAATCGAGTCCTGCACATCACTTTTCGAGTCACAGACAGGTTCCTGCCAAGATCCGCGCCTCCGTGGGAATCAGGTGAGCGTTACACATAGCCCCGATTCAGTTTCTTTCTGCATATAGAGGAATGGTACTCAGTCAATGGGAGATTTTAAAGGTTGCGCCAACGTTGTGAATTTGACTTGGGAAGACATACTTTTGTATGTAGGCGAACCTGTCTACTATGTTTGCGGTAATGTAGCATTTACATGGTTACCCAGGGATTGGCAGGGAACTTGTTATTTAAGGATCCTGTTACCGAGGGTATTCATAGCCAGTACTGTAGAGGTTTCAAAGTCTCGTCCACGGCGGGACGAGAATGGTGACACTCCAGCACAAGTTCTGGGAGACGTTGCGAAATCCTTTGTGCCATTTTGGGGACAAATAATGAACTCTGAGGATATCAGGTGGCTAGCGAGAGTACTGGAGAGAACCATCAACCGGACCACTGACATACTCTATAATATGACTCTAGAACAGAAAGCAATAAGGTTAGTAGCACTTCAGAACCGGATGGCATTAGATGTCATCCTGGCTGAACGTGGAGGGGTATGTAAATTAGTGGGGTCCGCCTGCTGTGTTTTCATGCCAGATTCCTCACCAACTATCTTCAAGGCAATACAGAATCTGCATGTCCTAAGTTCAGAAGTGCATGTTCCCGAGGGAAACAGGGATCTTATTGCTTGGTTCTGGGACTTCTTGTGATCTTGGGGTTGGAAGGTACTTTCAGTCTTGCTGATCATTTTGGGAATTCTGTTGTTCCTTTGTTGCTGTATACAGTGTCTTCCTGGTATATTTTCGATGCTAGGGGGATGTTGCGCACAGGCAATGGGTACGTCAGGACGCAAGGTATATGCCCCAGACAAAAATTCCAATGAATATGTTCTGAAAGAAATTCTGGTAACCGATCTAGTGGCGATTGATATCTCCGATGGTGATTCAGGGTGTATGGACATTGAGACGTGGAATTATTCGTAAAGTGATTCAAGGTAGTTTAGCGCTTGGCATACGCCAAAAGGAGGGTTTGTTGAACAGGAAATTGTATTATACCCTCTAGATCACATGTATATACATATTGGCCTAGACCAAGTCGCTCGGCGAGGAGATCCGCGTTGCAAGGTCATAACCTTAGATCCATGTAAGCCACCATTTTAGGTTCATCCGCCATTTTAGATTCTCTCTCTAAAGTCACCCTGTGTTCTAAGATGGTGGACAGTGTTGTTTTGAATGTAAATTGCAAGCACTAAGTATAACCAACCAGATTCAGGTAAGTACAACAACCTATGTCATTATGAATAAAGTACATGCATCGAAAATCATTTATTCAAACTAAAAGGTAAGTAAAGGATCGAACCCGTGGAACACACAATCACATTAATATATTTCCGTATAATAGGGAACGTGAAAAAATAACATAACGTTATCATGTAGCACTACTTAGCATCCATAAAATGGACCAGTGCAGCAGTATAAAAACAAGAAAGACAGGCAATTGCGTGGGAAATAACTGCATAATTCCCAAACCAAAATGGCGCATAAGTGCGATCACGTGATACACAATATTAAGTGATCACGCATTCGCACAACAGTAAGCATAGGGAGAAATAATTAAACTAAAAAAACACCATAAAGCCATTTAGATGCATTACTACGCATCTATAATAAAGGGTTCATGCAGCAGCAAGAAGCACTGCATTGTTCCCAAATCAAAATGGAGGATTAGCGATCACGTGATGTAATCCATCATGTAACCGCGACTCTGAGCAACTACATAAGCGAAAGCAAGCAGGTAAGCTCAATGGTTATCAGGCCGTGCGATTTCACGCACATAAGGATCGACCACAGAAATAAGCGAACGTTAAAGCAATAAGGATAGAAGGTAAGTGCAATAAGAAGCAACGCTAAGGAAGCAGATACACTTTTAGATCCAGTTTTAAAGTGTTAGAAACCAGGTGAACGCTATAACAAATTTATCACATCTGGTGTTCCTCTCTCCCCAGCCTTACTAAAAACTCAAAAAATGGGGACAGCAAAAGGGGAAAACGTTGCTTTAAGCGAATACAAGACACATATAGAAGTTTGGGCAAGAGAGAAAAAATCGCAAGTGAGTGCACTTAAGTGTTTAAAATATGTGAACGAAACTGTTATTTGTTTTCAACATTTTTTTATTTAGTAAAAGAGCATTTAAGATCACAAAGGTTTAGAAAAGTAAAAATTGAATGAAAGTTAACACACTAGAAGTGCTTGCAACACATTTAAAGGACACTAAGCATAAAATGTTTTTCTTTATTTTTAGACAAATAATTCTATTGTTATGATATCAAATGTGTCAAGAATGGATTGAAAAATATGATACATGAGTCAGAAAAATTGATTTGTTATTCCCTCCTGAAGATCTGTCAAGCAACCTAAGACAGTGAAACACGTGTAGAGGGCATTGATTCGAGATCATTGATTTATTATCTTGAAAATAAACTTTGCTGAGGGCGCAAGACATTTGGTTTCCGTCTTTTTTCTTAAAAAACAATTTGTTGCATCATTTTGAATGTAACATGGCCATCTTTACCTCTGTGTACAAGTTAATATGTAAACTGCCTGCAGGCCAAATGTTAGGGTCATGTACTGAGACCTTGTCCTTCGTTGACCTGTGTATAAAGGATTACCTGTACCAACGAGACTAATCCATGTATGTATATCGTGCACAATACTGTTCGAGCATCCAACGTGAACACTTGTTTTACTATATTGTTTAAGATATATGTGAAAGATCAATGTGAAATCCGAAGACACACTGTTGCTATTGTAACTTATTTGCGAATATGTTAAGGATAAGCCCTAAATATATAGCTGCATAAATTAGGGCACGAACTCGGTATGAACCTCTAGCCCATGGAAATGGTTAACTTGCAAGTGGGTTGAACATCAGATAAAAAGATACTGAATAAAAGGCACGACTATTCTGATGAACAGCCCCACTCACTGAGCACACCAAACAGGGCTGGAGTTCACTGTGTTGTACTGAGGGCCTGATAGCTATCTGTATGTTTGTCCTTTGAAACTGTTCAGTTATAGAATAAAGATCTCTGTAACTTTCTTTGTAATCCGAGTTTGGTGTATTTCCTTTTGGGGTACTCAGCCTCGCTATCTTCTGTTTGCTTTCACAGTCTGTGCCGGAATGATGATAAGACCGAGCTGATTTTCTTGGGTACCCACTCTAACCTCAACAAATTAGGCCACTCTATTTATGGAAACATCATAAGGGTAACTAAGGAGGTAAAAACGCTTGGTTTCTACCTTGATTCAACTATGCCCTTTGATAAACAAGTGAAATCCTTGGCCTCTACCACCGCCTACACTTGCAAGCTCATCAGAGCTGGCAAGCAATTCCTCTCGAATGACAGCTGCATGATATTGGCGAGAGCACTAATACTCTCGAGGCTGGATTACTGTAATGCTCTTCACAGTGGTGCCAACAAAGCCATCATTCAGAGGGTTCCATGTAATTTCATCGCAGGATGTTTTTTCGCATTTTTTTTTTACTGCAATTTATTTTTCGGAAAAAAAACATCAATTTTCTTTTGGGGGGGTTCCCCCCGCCAACCCCCCTTTTTCTAAAAAATGTGATGTTTTAAAAAAAAAATTCACCGTATAAAACCCTGAGAAAAAACATCCCGCGACGACAGGACATCGTACCATTCAGAGGCTACCAACCCTTCAAAATAACACCTTAAGAGCGCCACTAGGCATAAACAAAAGAAAACATATCTCTTAGATCAGACGCCAAGACGAATAGCTCTCCACCCATAATAAAATACTGCTAAAAATGATCTCTCTTACCCACAAAGCATTAAACAATGCTGCCCCCAGCTACCTTGTAGACAGACTAAACAAAATAACGTCTATCATCGTACTAGAGCTAACAATGCCAACTGCCTTGTGATACCGAGAGACTCACCAAGATTGGCGGCAATAGTTTCCCTGTAAAAGCTGCTAAACTTTGGAATTCCTTGAAACATGAGTTAAGAGCGGTCCAACCATATCTCCAACTCAGAAAGAATGATATCAATTTGCTCAACTCTACTGATCACTAGTCAAACCTCTGTAATTCCCTCATAAAGGTCTGCCTTAGTCCATCTTCGCAATCTAGTGAATTGGGGGTCCTATCCTGTGCATAACCTGTACTTTTGTATGTTATACTGTGAGACACTGCTATTTTATCACTGTAATACCACCTGTAAATATTTTTGCTGTACTGTAAACTATTTTGTGTAACTTGTAATATTTTTTTGTACTGTGAACTATTCTTTGTAATTTGTAAGCTTTGCACCTTCTTATGACTGCTCCCTGTTATCTTTGGGTTTGTAGCGCGTTAGAAATAAATAAACAAACAAACAAACAATTGTAACAAGTCCCAGAACCAAGCACTAAGATTCCAGTTTCCCTCTGGGACATGTACTTCAGTACTCAAGGTATGTAGATTTTGTATTGTCTTGAATATGGTAGGGGAGGAGTCAGGTACAAAAACACAGCACGTGGATCCCACCAATTTACATACCCTCCATGCTCAGCTAGGATGACGTCTAACACCATCCTATTTTGGAGGGCCACTAGTCTAATTGCCTTTTGCTCCAGCGTCATATTGTACAGAATATCGGTGGTCATATTGGTGTTTTTTTCCAGTACCCTTGCTAGTTTTCTGATATCCTCAGATTTCGTTATTTGACCCCAAAATGGCACAAAGTATTTCGCTATATCACCCATGAGTTGTGAAGGAGTATGACCATTCTCATCCCGCCTTGGACGAGCTCTAGAGACCTCAGAGGTAGTAGCCACATATACCCCTAGTAACAAGATCCCCAAGTAACACGTTCCCTGCAAATCTCTGGGTAACCAAGGATAAGCTTCATTGCCACAAACAAAATAAACGGAGTCTCCTCCATACAAAGATCTGTCCTCACTGGTTAGATGTGCAATGTTAGTACAACCCTTGAATGTACCCATTGGTTGAGAACCTTTTCTTTGTATACAGAAGGAAACAGAATTGGGGCTATGATTAATAGTATAGGTAGGAGGCATGGCATCCCGGTTGCCTAGTTGAGCCATCTTGAAGGAAATCAATGATTGAAAAGGTCTAGAGAGTCTATCAGAAGGCCTAATAGAAGCAACATTGAGTTTCCTTCTATTCGCAAAGAGGGAACATCCCAAAGGTGTTAGGACTCGCTTTTCAAATTCATTCAGATTAGTCCCATCGAATTTCCCAGAAATACTATCTTTCCAACGACCAAAGAATAAAGCCCTGAGCGAGGCATAGCATGCAGTAGTTAAAGGAAGATGATGAATATAACAGCCCAGTCCCATTTCCCCTTGTTGTGGCAAGTGTGAACACACCCAGCAATTTGTTCTCTTCAGAATCGCATGGGTTGCATTCATAATCATTAAGAGAGTGTTATTATAATAATCCTGTCTATGTTGGGAGTCTCGAGGAGGAAGAGTGTGCATATGCACGAAAGGTGGAGACATAGTGGAGATAATTTCAGTGGGTAACACAGTCTAAAGTGGACGCACCCTTTTCATGTACAAAAACCCAAGTGCAAATATGATTATTAAACAAACCAGTCCTTTGATTAGAGAATCAGTGAGTCCTCAAGGACCATGATCTCTGATAAACAGATTCTTTGTCAGCCACAAGACCAATAAGTTGCTCCGAGTGGATTTAGGAAGGGACATAGTTTCTCAGTGTCCGGTTAGAAGCCTCTCCGTTAGGCTCTTTTAGTTCATCCGTCGGTGGCTCCTGACCACGTGGCCTATCTCGCTTGAAGGTAACTTTGCCGGTCCCTGCCTCTTATTTATTTTTCAGCAAAAGAGTGACAAGGGACTGGCTCAACGATGATTCCTTGTGGGCACAGCTGATGCTGTGCTGCAAGTCCGGTGTCTCGGAAGCAGATCGTACCTCAAGACTCCATTTACGGTGTGATCTGTGAACAGAGTGTTGTCGCTTCCTGAAGGAAGTGATGAAGCAGAGGCAAGCTTGCTCAACGGTGAAGGAAGTGATGAAGCAGAAGCAAGATTGCTCAACGGTGAAGAAACATTCAAAGAAGAACTTGAAGGCAAAGCAGCAGTCTCCTCAGGCCCCACGGGCTCAGGAGGGGTTTCCATAGACAAAACAGGCTTATGATGAGTATCAAAATGAACAGTCTCCTTCTCTTCCCCTTTGTCATGGGGCAGAGTAAAAGGTATCTTCTTGATGTGCGTTGCGTGGATCCAGTGTCGTTTCCCTTCAACTCGTACAGAGTTCTGTGTGGCCAAGAGGACTTGAAACAGTCCTTTCCAGCGAGGTGCGAGAGAGGAGGCTCTTTCAAATGATTTAACAAGCACCCAGTGCCCAGGTCGGAGTCGATGACCTGGACCCTCGTTTTTTACTGGGAGGGCTTCTCATACCTGTTGATGAATCAAATACAGGTTTTGAGTTAACTGGTCACAGTACTCAGAAAGGAGCAAATGCTCTATATCTTTCAATAATTTAGGTGTAGGTACCTTCCAAATATTGGCTGGTCTCCCCATGATTATCTCAATGGGAGAGAGCCCTGTTATCGACTGTGTGGTCGTCCACATGGACAATAAAGTTATAGGTAAGGCATCTGGCCATTTCAAATCGCTATTCGCACAGATTTTCGCCATTTTATTCTTTAGTATACCAGTATGGCATTCTACAAGTCCGGCACTCTGGGAGTGTCTGGCCGAATTTAACCGTTTATCGATCTGTAATTCCGCTCATACTTGCAGGATTACAGCAGCGATAAAATGTGGACCATTATCCGACCAAATGACTCTCGGCAAACCAAACCTAGGAAAATATTCCTTCAGCATGGTTTCGCCGTCATCATTGCTGTGGCATCTTTTAATGGAAAAGCTTCGACCCATTTACTAAAAGCGCAAATAACAAATAGAATATACTTATAATTCTGACAACGCTCCATTTCAATGAAATCGAAGTTTATAACCTCAGAAGGCATAGAGGGGGGACCAAAATTACCCCTCGGTGTCAATGTGCTTTTCCCAGCATTGTGGTGTAAGCACACCATGCAATTTTGGACAAAAAAACGCTCAGCAGCTTTTGAGATATTTACATTCAGCCAGAAAGGTTCTAAAAGTTTAGAAATCTTTTTGGCGCCTATGTGAGTTGGACCATGAGCCATTGTAACCATAGCAGTGACATAAGCGTCGGGCAGCATCCATTTTTGTTTCTCATTATCTACCCAGAAACCTTCATCGTCTAGACTTGCTGAACCCTCAGCCCACTGTTTAAGTTCATCTGGAGTAGCATCAGCCTGAATATCTTTTATACAATTAATACCTACATCTATCACACATGTCTTAGTGACCTCTTTCGTTATATACATTTTGGAATGCAAATCAGTGGCAGTCTGTTTGGCTATTCTGTCAGCAAAAGCGTTTCCTCTCCCCACATCATCTGGTACTTTCTGGTGTGCTGCACACTTCATTATCGCTAACTGAGTAGGAAGCGCAAGTGCTGAAAGTAGCCGAACTATCAAAGTGCCATGTTGTATCTTAGTTCCATGCGAGGTCAAGAAACCTCTCTCTGCCCATAATCGACCGAAGCTGTGAACCATCCCAAAGGCATACTGACTGTCTGTAAATATATTCACACTAAGCCCTTCAGAAAGTTCACAAGCTCGAGTCACTGAATAATCTCTGCAGCCTGCGCAGAGTTATGCAGAATTCTTCTGGTTCCCACAATAGTGCTTAATGTAGTGATTGCGTAAGCAGCAGTGGATGTACCATCCGGAAGTTTGAAGCAGGAGCCATCACAAAACAGCTCCCCTTGTGGATCTTTTAACAGTGTATCAGTCAAATAAATTCTGCCCTTAGTCTCTTGTTCTGTGGTATAGAGGCAGTCATGTGACATCTTGTCACTGCAAGCAATTTCTTGCAGAAGAGGCAATAGTTCAGCCGGATTTAATGAGCAACATCTCTTAATTTGGATATGCGGTGCAAATGGAATCAGCTTGTATCTTGTTAATCGTGCTGATATGAGATGTTGCATTTGCGTTCTGTTCAATAGAATGTCTAGTGAGGTACCATCACGATTAAGGAGTGACCCAGAACCATACCCTCACTTTGTTTTACAGATGCAGCGGCAGCAGCAACAGCTCTCAAACATCTCGGCAAAGCGCATGCAACAGGGTCAAGCATGGAGGAAAAATAACCGCACAGTCTATTCTTTCCTCCATGCTTCTGCGTTAACACAGCCAAAGCGCATCCATCACATTCATGCACATGCAAAATAAAGGCCTTGTCGTAATTTGGTGTGCCCAAGACTGGTGATGAATACAAGGCAGCCTTGAGCAGATCAAAAGCTTTCTGGCAATCCAGGTTCCACGGTAAAGGTAAAGAAATGCCCTTCTTTGTCAGTGCCAACATTGGTTTTTATCATTAATGAAAAGTTAGGGATCCACTGTCTACAATATGAAACCATGCCTATTAAGGCTCTGAACTCTTTCTGTGTATTTTGGACAGATATGCTAGAGATGCTTTGTATCCGTTCAGGTGTCAGTCTTCTACCCTCCTTTGACAGGAGATAGCCTAAATAGGCAACCTCCTGCCGACAATATTGAAACTTTTTCAATGAAGCCTTACTGCTAGATGGATAAGCAGCAACACAGTGCCCTCCTTGCAAGCAACTTCTGAATCTGCAGCTAAAAGGAGATCATCAACACACTATAACAATGAACAGGTGGAAGGCAACTCGAGCATTCTTTAAATCCACAACACTAAAATGTGTAGCTGAAGCTGGAATCATTGTCAATATAGTGGTCACATCAGGCACAACCGGAAATTGTGCCGCAACAATCTTGTTAGCGTGTAAATCAATAATAAAACGGAAAGGAATTGCATTATCCCCTTTCTTATACACCGGTAAAATCAGACTATTACACAAACTTCCTGCAATTTCCTCAATCACTCCTCAATGTACAAAATCAGAAAGTATACTCTTTAAAGCTTGTTCACCGTCAACTGAAATCTTATACTGTGGAATACGTGGTAGTTTAACACCTGGTTTCAACACAATTTTAACAGGCTCAATTTGCTAAATACCAACATCATTATCATCAACCGCCCATAAACATGCCGGAACCTCATCCAATTCAGTCGGTAAAGGGCTTGTCAAGAATTGAGAAGCAGAATTTTGTTGAGGTGAAATCGTTAAATTCACTCCATCTGGAGAACAGTAAATTACAGCATTCAATTCTTTCAACAGATTCAACCCCAACAAATTTTCACCACAATTCATCGTCAAAAGAAATGGCTATGAATTATTGAATGGCCCCAGTGAAATCGTTACCGGCTGAGAGACCAGACTAACCACTGGTGTACCAGAGAACCCTACAGAAATGTTGTTCTGCCCCGACAGTGGAATATCTGGATCCCACAATTGATCAACGGAACACTTCTGTGCTCCTGTATCTATCAAAAATAGATGCTTCCTATTCCCCTCCTTCATCTTAACGTAGGGCCCTTTCTAATCGACGGGAATAGGTACTGGTTCGAGACTCTGCTTTGGGCTATCCTAACGGAACAGTACATCATCAAATGCAAGATCCTCAGAAAAATAGACAGTCGAAGGATTATCAAAAATGTTCCCATTATTAACACCATGCTGCTGACTATCCTGTGAAAATGACTGTTGATTCTGAGCGCATTGGCTTCTACCCGGACCCCCTATCCCAGAGCGGCCTCTGGATCATCTACCCATGACTCCATATGTGTTATTCGATCGCTGCTGAAGGATCGGGCATTGTGCTCGCCAATGACCTTCTTGTTTGCAATAGGCACATTGGTTCATGTGTACAGGACCCATTTGCACATTACTCTATGGTGCAAACTGACCTCTAAACTGTGCATTCCCACCTCTGGTCCCTCCTACTATTTGCTGCAACAATACTTTTGTTTTTAAGTCTCCCTTCTTCATTTCTATCCTCTCTTTTTCAATATTGACTCTATTTTCATAATACTTAGCCATGTGCAATACTTCAAACTGCAATTTAGCTTGCCAGGCGCTTTCAGAAGTCATAATTTGTGATTGGATATCAGGCAACAATCCATGCACAAATTTGTCTACAAACAGCCTTTTACCTGACTCAGTACTTAAGTCCTGACCGCTGAAATCTGAAAACACTAGTTTGAACTGATTAAAAAATTTGGTAGCGCCCTCAGATTTCCCCTGGATGCAACCTGTAAGCTTGTCCCAAACTATTCTTCTCTCTGGAACCAAAGTCTTCAATTTTGTTGCTATTCTGTTTAGCAGCAACAATATCACCTGTGGCGGTTTCTCACCAGCATTCCTTTCTCCATCTATCCATACCAAGTTAACCCATGTGTCACCAAGTCCTGCCGGATCATCCACAGTTCTAATCTGTTTCCATAAATCGGCAGGTAGGATCAAAGGGAACATCAAATCTATATCACCCAGCGTGAAAACTGACGAATGCAAGACAGATTCAATTTTTTATAAAAATCCTGTTGGATTTTTCCTAATATCTGGGATCGTCTGTCTAATGGTATTCACTTACTGTCTAGAAAATGGGACATGAAAAAACTTTGAGACATAATGAGCTTCAATAGTAGTGGCTGCTGCGCCTGTTGTGGGATTAGCTGGAATTTCTACTTTCAGAACAATGTCGGAGGAACCTTCCTCATTGGCAATTGAGAAGTAGGCAATTCTGAATGTTCATTAAGCAACAAAGCCAAATCAAGCGAACAAAGTAGTCAAAGCAGTATCGGGCAAAAAATGCTCTCTTATAAATGGCCATCACATCTGCGGGACAACAAACCTTTTTCTTCATAAACTCATCCTGTAGATACTCTACCATTACCTGTAACACTTTCCTTTGCATTGCCGGAGCATACTGACTAAACGTGTCATGCACTTCAATGGGAGAAATTGAAACATCTGAAATCCATCTAAGTGTGTCTCTTGTGCAAATACGCGTCTCTTCAATCATTGGTTCACATGAAGGAAGAAATAATTTCTGTACATATGAGGCTTCCAATCTTTTACCATCTATTTAATCATTCTGTAACGATCTAACTCCCTCTGAAACTCAAAAACCCTCTCAACATGCTGTGTACTTTCTCCGCAATGTCCCTTGAGCGAGCTAAGAAATTCAAATCCCTCAACCCCTGTGGGACATTCATGTCCGTCAAATCACTCCAAACATCACCCAAATGCATTCCCATCCCCTCTATCAAGATATTCTTTTCGGGAACACTTTCTTGGTCAGAAATCGCAGTTAAGACAGCTGATTTTTCACCTTCTTCTATACATTTCTTATCCCATGCATACAATTCTCTTTTTCTAGCTTTAGATACTATACTATGAGTCACTATTCTTGAATCAGCGCTAGCCCCTTAAATCGCTACAAGTGGAGCAGAACCACTGGGAAAAGAAAGTTCAGACAAATCTTGTATAATAGGCAGTGGGGATGCTACCGCTGGCGGTAAACATAGAATTAAGGGAACAGCAACTTTCGGTAAGGGTGAAGATGCAGAAGGGGGAACAACAGCAGGAAGAGGAGGAGCAACAACGGGAGGAGGAACGACAACGGGAGGAAAAGGAACAACAACAGGAGGAGGTGCAACAGCGGGAAGAGGTAAAACAGCAGGGAGAGTGACATAAGTAGGTGGTGCAGTAGCAAGAGTCCTACGCTCATTCAAAAGCTTATCGATTAGCTCGTCTGAGGTATGAAAATGCTTAGACGGATATATTTTTTGTACATCAAGTTGAAAAGACCTATCCATACTTCTAATAGATTCGGACTGTTTCTGTTGATCATACAGTAATGCTTTTTCAGTATTAGACGTGTCGATGTGCGTGTTTCTCTTTACTGTTAAGTTGCTGCATAGCTTCCTTTCTCCAATCCTTAATTAGATCAAATGATGCAGGCGTAGCCTTTTTCTTTAACAATATAGACTCTAAATACTATATACGAGTAATTTCAAAACTACCATGAACTGGCCACTGAAATTCAGAAGCATGTCTAGTTTGTCTGTGCCAAATATCGTTAAATACAATACTACTGAGGCCGTACTTACAGTACATTAGACTAGCCGGCAAACCAACAGGTGGTGACAGTCGACCTCGTTCCAAAGATTGTCTGTCTCTGCTGAATAAATGCCTGAATGAGGCAGACAATTTCCCAGGCATGTCAGATTACTGGTGTTAACTGGGGTCGATTGAACCTGCGGGTGCAAAGCTACAACCAAATATCAGGATTCTTAGGAATCAGGGCACGACTCACCTGATTACAAAGACTAAGGAGGTCCGATCGGATTACAATGGATCCTTGTGGTTGGCGATTTCGGCAAAGAGCCTGCCTCGAACATGGGGACCCTCGTCAAGATGCCCTTTCGAACCACTTGCTCACCGTCCAGGGATGGGATTGTGCAGTACTGTCGAGGTGTCACGTCTCATACAAAGGGGCCCCCTTTTTCTCACTCTCTGATTCCGGTCCAATAGCCGCATCTTCTTTTCAGTGAGGAGACATCAATCTTGAGGGTCCCTATTCGGGCGTCATCTGAAAGACAAAGAAATATCGAGGCTTAGTACCACAAAATGAAATACGCCAATCATGGGTCGCAAAGATACAAGTATCTTTATTCTGTACAGATTCAAATCAAATCAGATAGCTATCTGGCTCCCAACACCTTGCAGTGTGTACCAGCAGACACAGTGAGGGGTGAGAGTGATGGACATCTTAACACAGGCTGTTTTATACATTTTTCCAAACATTGTCCAGCCCCTCTACAAACTAATAATTTACATGCTAGGGTTCGTGCCCAGTTCATATGACAAATATGACAAGATTAGTTCACGGATTTAACAAGTTTGCTTGTCCATGAAGATTCAATGGTCGTGTTTGGGACTCCAGATCATAGTAAGCCTAGTTTCAAGAAAGGACACAATATATTACAACCGGAGCACACGGTTTGAGTTTGCTCAACATTGTTTCATTGTTTGTAAAATGTAGCAAAGGCCTGTGCAATGTCCTGAGGTTTTCTCACTCTTTTGTCCGCAAATTCCACCTGAAGCTCACTTATCATCTTGTTCTGCTTGTCCCTTGGGCCAGCCACTCCAGTAATTTGCCGGATTTATCTTTCCGTACGCATATGCAACCCCCCTTATGCCACAAACCTATTTTAGCCCTTTGAAAGTCTTTTATTTTAACGTCCTCTTTAGCTTTTTTGAAATCTCTCAATATGTTGTACTGTTGCGCCTGCTGCCATTTTTCCTCCAAACATCTGATCTCATCTTCCTCTTCCCTATATTGTCTTTCCCTCTCTCTTTCCTTTTCTGTAACCATTGCCTTGCCTTGCCTCGCATTACTACCTTATATGTTTCCCATAACGTCTGATTCAAATCGACTGATTCTCGGTTGATCTCAAAGTAATGTACTGCTTCCTCTTTCAACTCCGTCATCACCCTATCATCTAACAGGTATGTGTTTAGTCTCCAGGTCACACCTGTTGTATGCATGTTGAACGACATTGTCAGGACCATCAGTGCATTATCTGAGACCCCCCCTAGACAGACGTCCCGCAGACCTCACATGGTATTTATCTGTGGGCATATCAGATAATCTATCCTCGACAGGAAAGTGGAAACTGCTGAAAAGAAGGAGTATTCCTTCTGATCTGGATCCATCTTCCTCCATATGTCCAGGAGGCCCATTGCATTCAAGAAATTCCCTAACTATGAGTTTCCCATTCTCAGAGCACCCCCTACGCCCTGAATTTGATCTATCGAGTTTCGGATTCACCACCACATTTAAGTCACCTCCAACAAATAATGGGCCCTGCGGGGCATCAAATAGGATAGTTTGAAGTTCCTCCGGATTGTCTGTTAGGAGTGCGGGTGGTGTTATACACTAATAAATGTAAATATGTCCCTTCCTATTGCCCTGGCAATCCCAGCTATTCTACCCCCTGGATCCCGTCTTACTTTAACAATGTGTAGGTTCAGCAATCTTCTGATGAGTATTGCCAACCCCTCTTGAACCCTTTGAGAAACCTGTGTGTACCACACAGTCATACTGCGCCCTCCCCAGGACGTTACATGAATCTCCCAATACGTGCATCTCCTGGAGCATAAGCACATCCGGTTTGTGTCATTTTATGTAGGAAAAGATAGTGCTCTGCTGTATCGTATCATTAAGATTGTTGACATTCCATGATATGCTTTTCAGTTTTTGATCACCCCCCGCCCTCCATGAATGTGCAGGTTAAATGAATCTGGTGTAGCCCTTTTTGCACCTTGTTCCCGTACCTGCATTGCACAAACAAACTGTTCTGACACACAAAAACCATTAAATTTCAACTTTCTCTGACCCTTCCCCTCGCACCATTCCTCCCTCTCCTCACCCCATTATTCCCCAAACAGGAAAGTATCTGTCACTGCAACAATCCTTAACAATATCCCCCGAACCCTTACCTCAGTTTGTTGTTCCTTCTACCTTGATGGTGCCTCCCAACCCATCCCTCCTTCAGCACCCGAGAATCAGAACATCTATATACCATATAGTCCCATCACTCCCCACACATGGTAAGACCTTTCGCGAGTCAAATATCCTTGTCTCCCATCAGGATTAGCCTCCGACTATACCACCCTCTCCCCCATCTCCACTGCTTTCAAGTTACCGAACTGGTGCCTCCTGTGTCCATAGTGGCAAAGTCCCTCACACCCCATTTCGAAAAAGGTTGATCATGTTAATTGTCCCTTCTGAATTTATCAGGAATATACAGTTTTCTGAAGGGTCTTCCATAGGCTCTCAATTCTCCCAAGCATTCTGTCTCCCCACCTCTGTCCACCTCTCAATCTCCCCTCCAGTTAGGGGAGTTTCCTGGAAATGCTGCTCATCTCCACTTGGATGCCTCTGCCCTATCCAGTCCCATACCTCTTCGGGATCCTGAAAGAACGAGGAGCATTTCCCCTGAATCACTCTCAACTTAGCCAGGAAAAGCAGCATGTTTTTGACATAGTGGCGTTGCAGTTGTCGTCTCACCACCTCAAATGATCTTCTCGCCCTTTTAACCTGCAAGGTGTAGTCTGGGAAAATTGTAACCAGCACCTGACCAACTTGGATTGGGCCCCTGCGCCTGTAGTTGAAGAGTTTAGCTATCATAGTTGTCGGTGGCACACTCAGTTGTAGGGATCTTCCTGGTACCCTGTCCACTCAAACAATTGAGAAGAAATGTGTCAGTCCTTTCTGGTTAAGTGACTCCCTGATCCACTTCTCCAGGAACAGTTCCATAGCAGGACCCTCTATCCAATCAAGTAATCCAATAATCTGATGTTTGCCCTCCTGGATCGGCCCTCCGCAACCTCAGCCCTTTCTTCAAGAATTTGTACATTTCAATCAAGGTGTTCTACTCAGTCTTGGAGCACTCGAACGGTGTCCTCCAGTTCACTTTTCCTTTCCTCCGACTCACCCATCCTTGATGAAATGTCACTTAGGTCTTGCCTCAGCAGAGAGATATCAGAACCGACATGTCCTATTTTATCTTCCAAGATAATGCCGGAATGCCATCTTTCGTCTCTTTCAACTCCATCCCAAAGGACGAGTTCCCTGATCTATTATCCGGCAGCAGACCCTCCGGATCGCCCTTGACCTCTGGCCGGCCTCTCTTCTGAAAGAAATATTCTCCTCCACATGTGCAGGAGAACAAGCAAAGTCCATACTAAATGACTCCCTCACCTCTGGCATCTTTCCGAGGCCTTTAAAATAGCGTATGTCAAACCTCTTCCAAAACAGGCATCCCTCGACCCCCTTGAGCCTAAGTATTACAGACCTATTTCCAACACCGATTCTTTGCAAAACTCATTGACCGCGGCGCATACTCTCAGCTCAACCATTTTGTAGAATTCAACAAACTACTCGACCCTGCTCAATCAAACTTCAGGCCGCGTCATGGAACAGAAACCACTCTGATCTCAATCTGGGATGATCTCAATGTCACGCAGACTCAGAGGGACATGCAGTGCTGGTTCTCCTCTTTCGCCTTTGACACTGTTAACCATTCTATCCTCCTTCACTGACTCCACTCTCTAGGAATCCGAGGCTCGACCCTCAAATGGATTGCCTCATTCTTCAACAACAGGAAACAAATCACTTTCCTCTGCCCTTTTCTCTCAACCTCTTGCACCGTCAACACTGGAGTACCACAAGGCAGCTGCCTCTCTGCTCTCCTTTTCAACCTCTATCTGACTGGAGCGCTGTTGCGCAGCAGGCTGATGTGGATGTGAGACTCTCGCACTGTGAAGCGGTTGCCTACATCCTGTCACATATATCCTGGTTCCCTGAAGAGTTGACTGTTACATTTTTGGATGTTGGAAGTGAGTGACCAGAGCACAGATCCATCCCGCTAAAAATCGGGACTCCAAAGCCTGAAAACAGTTGCCTGTCCCGGACCAGTACGGCAAACGGCACCATCTTGGCCCGCCCTCCTTTGGCTTCTTGACTATAGGCTCTGTACCTGGCAGGGGGCTGGAACATACTTGAACGGGCATCCAGATCACACAGCAGTGGCCCACCCCTCGACCCCCTTGGAGAAGTCACCAACCAGACCACGGCTGACACACTGCACGGCACAGGACTGCTGTCAGATGGAGAACTGCCCAACAGGGATAACGACATTGCCAGAGGTGCGGGAAGTACCCCTGCCCCAAAGGCAGACACAGCAGGACTAGGGGAACGAACCCAGGGACACATGCTGGAGCAAGGACTGCCTGCCCTAAGCCCTGGGAGGAAGACACCAGACAGAGGGAGAGGGACGTGTGCGTTCAGGCGCCCACTATTTATGGAAACCTCACCAAGGCCCACACATCAACAACGCATTACCTAGGCCCGGGAAACTGAGCCCTATTGACAAGGACTGCCCGAGGCCCAACAAGCTCGGCCCCCCTTCTCCCTTCACCCCAATCAAGAGTGGCAAAAAGGGGCATAGAGGATACCAGGGGTAGACCCCACGTTAGACCCCAGAAAGGACTTGCACAACAGACCACATGGCTAGAGCATAACAACACCTGAGTCTGGGGTGGTGATCCAGAGACAGTGGTTATACCCCTGCTTAAGTTACCGAAGGTTATAAGCACTGCCCCATCCAGAGGACAGGGTCCCGTGGCACTGGGACCACCTGCATAGCACCTGAGAAGGCTCAAACATCGGGACCAACCTGACTGCCCTCCTCTGTGGCCACCAGAGCTGAAGCTTGCAGGGTCATCACAGGTGGCCGACACCTGGGTGCTGTGGGTTAGGGATAAACAGCAACAAACGAGGGGGCACCAGTCATGAAGGCATTGTAACAAACAGGGGCCCTACCACCTCAGATCCCCAACCCACAATCAGGTATGGGGGCTGAAATGGGAATAGGGAATGGTTAAATGAATGGGGACTTACCGGGTCTGCATAGGTCGAAATGTCCCGCTAAGTCCCCTTTCAGCCAGACCGGACCCAGACCCGGGTTTGAAGGCAGCCATGGCGCTAAAGACACCATGGCTGCCTCCAAACTCGTAATGACCCCCATAGACTCGGAAGATGCCATCAAGCAACTAGAGAGACAACTGTCGGTGGTCACCCAGAAATTAACCCACCTGGAAAATAGGGCAGAAGACAGTGAAGGGCGAGCATGCAGAAACAATATACGGATCCTGGGGGTACTGGAAAAAGAGTAAGGGCCCTGCGCAGAACTCGTCCTTGAACAATAGCTCAACAAACTGTTTTCCCCAAAGAAGCTGTCCAAAGTCTTTTCAATCTAATGGGCGCACAGAATCCCGTCGGGCCGCCTGGTGCCCGGGGTACCACCACGCACATCACCTACAGTGGCTACTGCATTGAATTTTACCCAGACTACACCAAGGAGGTTCAAAAGGCATGAAAATCATTTGACTCAGCCAAAAGGAAGCTACAATCTCTAAATATAAAATATGCCTTGTTTTTCCCGGCACAGCTTAAGATACATCACAAAGGGGTCACCCATTTGTTCTACACCCTGAAAGAAGTGTGGGAATGGCTAGAGGCCCAGATCCTTACCAGAGCCATACCACCACAAACAGCAGATGGGCAACCGAGACTAAAGCCAGACAGCGGGCAGTCCCTGATCCTGTTCGAATCACAGGAAGTGAAGCAACCCACACCAGCAAAGACCGGGAGGGACATGAAGGACAATGGATGACCGAGATGGTCGCACAAGGCTTTTGCACAAACGGGAGTCATCAGGGGAGTCATCAGGGGAACTGAATATCAGTGGCCACTGACTATGACCAGTGACTCATGGCTGCGGCAACGGAGGGTACTCAGCACAAGTATTATTTTGTTGTTGTTTTGCACCAGGGCGGCGCACAGTTCTGGTTACAGGTGCTTCAGGTTGGGGGGAAGTAAAGAGAGGGATGTGGGCGGTATTGTATTGCACACCAGGGGGGAAATGGTTGCGGAAGCCACCGACATAGTGGAGAAATTTGCTACGTTCCACAAAACACTATACAGACGTCGGGCACATTCAATCTTCTTGACTCAGTGACACTGCCTCACCTTACGATGCAGCAGGCACTTGGGATGAAAGTCGATGTCGTGGAAAAGGAAGTGACGGCTGCATTACAGGAACTCCAATCTGGGAAAACACCCGGTCCCAACGGCTTCCATTTGGAGGCCTGGAAACGGCTTGGGGATGCAATTGTTGGGCCTATGCACTGACTTTTCCTTCAGATTAAAATGGAGGGCATTCTCCCCCCGGACCTGAGGAAAGTGCCCAGTTTGGTACTACCAAAGCCAGGGAAACCGTCAGAAGAATGTGCCTCATACAGGCCCATATCATTTATTAATGCTGAGACCAAGGTCTTAGCGTGGGTCCTGGACAACCGTCTGCTCAAAGTTAAAGACTCACTCATCCACCCAGATAAGTGTGGATTTATGCCCTCCGAATCCACCCTGTTGAAGCCGCGACGGGTCCAGTTTTCCATTGAAAACTCCCCAGCGCTGGTCACCCCTGCAGCCCTCCTCACGACCGACTTTGAGAAAGCATTCAACTTGGTCAACTGGGCAGCTCTCTGGGAAATTATGAGGCGAATGGGAATTAGTGAGAACTTCCTTGAATGGATGCACCTGCTCTACACCTCCCCAGAGGCGGTGGTGTTGGTTAATGGGGTATCTTCCAGGAAGTTTGCTCTGGGATGAGGGACACGTCAGGGGTACCCCTTGTCCCCCCTGTTATTCACTCTCGCCATCGAACCACTGGCAATTAAGTTAAGGGCTGCTCCGGAATGGGCAGGGTTTAAAAGGCCTTGGGGAGGGGAAGACAGAGTCTCACTCTATGCCGACGACCTCTTGATATACATGTGTGACCCCTCAGCCTCAGTCCAAAAGGTAACTGAGATCCTGCTGGAATACCAGGGATTCTATGGGCTGAAGGTTAACTGGCGTAAGTCGGTACTCTTCCCACTGCAGGGAGGTGACCGGGCTATACCCCGAAGTTTCCATTCCTAGTCCCGACCTCGGGATTTAAATACCTAGATATTCATCTGATCCCGGGCTCAACAGACTTCATTCGACTCAACCTCAACCCGGTGATAGATTGATTTGCATTGGAACCATCCACTGGCAAGCTCTCCCGCTGATACTAATGGGTAAGGCCGCACTCTTTAAGATAATCATGCTCCCGTGATTTCTATATGTGCTACAAAATTCCCCATGCCCGATCCCAACATCACTCTTTGTCAAAATAGAGGGAACCTTACTCAGTCTGCTCTGCAGAGGGGGACAACCACGCATTGCCCTTAGAATGCTGCAGTGGTCGGTATGGGAGGGTGGCCTGGTGCTTTCGTGCCTATGAAGATATTATTTGGCAGCACAACTCAGTGTCACCAATAACTGGCTACATGGCAACTCACACCTTACAGTTGAAAAGGGATGGATGGGCGAGATAAAACCAAAAAAGGTGCTGTGTGGGAATGGGCCCAGATGGAAAACCCCCCACAGATGATAAGACACACTCGGCAGGCTTGGGCTACCTCGCATCAACACATAGGCTGGCAGAATAAACCCACACTGAATCAACCTTTATGGAACGGTTCTAAAATTCAGGAAATACACAAAGAAGGTCACTTCAAGAACTAGGACAGACATGGTATACATTGCTTGGCATACTTTTTACAGGAGGAACAACTGTCTTCTTTTGAATCCCTGCAGGAAACGCACAGGCTCCTGAGATCCGAGATGTACCAGCACATAGAGTTGACACACACCATTAGGTCCCAATTCCCGGCCTTTGCAGGAGTTCCAAAGTATTCACCCATAGAGGCCAACATCTTTCCAAACCATATCACCACGAAAGCTGTACTCACATTATACCAGGTATTGACAGTGTTCGCGTCTATCCCGGCTTAAAGAGAATTGGATGGCAGATATTGGGCCATTGGAACCGGAAGAATGGGTGGAGGCACTAATGTTTCCAGGGGAGATAGGTATAGAGGATAGACTCCGCCTTTTCCAATACAAAACACTACATTGGGTATACTGCACTTAAACAGCCCTGGCTCGGTGGGGGGCTATAGATTAGGATAACTGCCTGTTGTGTGGGACAGAGGGAGGCACTTTTTTTCACCACGGTGGTAAATGTGAACAAGCACAGGTATTTTGGGGTAGATGCCTCAGCAAACTATCTAGGATCCTCGGCTCCCAGATCCCAAGCGATCCAAAACTGTTACTACTGGGTTATATGGGGAGAGACCAGGTTAACCAAATATGAAAAAATACTTATATCAATCGCACTGGGGTTGGTTGAATGGCTCATCGCTACGCTGTGGGGTGCACCGATTTGTCCATGCCTGGGTCAGTGGCTGGCAGAGATGGAGAGGTGCATGTCTTTGGAGCAGCGGATATACGATGCCAGAGGCTGTCCTCAAAAGTTCCAGAAAGTGTGGGGCAAGAGGGAAGAAGCTGGGTGAGTCAGGAGGCTGGACTAGCCAGGTCGCCCTCCCCTGGCAGTTGTGCCTGTTTAACCACGGAGAGGCATCTGTGTTAAAGCGCGCCGCCGTGACATTAGGGTTGGGAAACCCGGTGCAATGTATTTGCTCGGCGGATGACAGGCCTGCGACCAACCTGTAAGGGCAGGCCGTAATGAGTAACTTGGCAGAGCCTGCCTCCACCCCACATGGACTTGAAAAATAAGAGGACTTATTTCTAGCACGTTATCATTTTAACTACTGTGCCAAAAAGTTGTGAACTTGTATCTTGATATGAAACCCAGCAATGGATGTATAACGGTTGTGTTGTTTGTCTAAAATCAATACAAATTGTTATATCAAAGTAAAATAACTCTACCAGGGATAATCCGCCCACACAGCCTCACCTGCTACAACTAGGCTGGCGATACCCAAATTATCCTGAGAATTCCCAAAACATGCTTCAACACACGACCCGACCTTGAAGCTTGCCTCAGAGACATTGACCGATGGATGACAAGAAACCACCTCCTTCTGAACCCAGATAAAACTGAGATATGGTGTGCGGCAACACTGCCCTTCTCCCGCAAGCCACTCCCATGGCCCCTCTCTCTTGGCACCCCCATCCTACTTCTGAAATAGTCAAAAACCTTGGCTGCACCATGGACTCGGACTTAGCCCTCTCCCATCAGATCAATAAAGTATCAAAATCCTGTCACTACCACATCAAGCTCTTAAGTCGTATTTTCCCTTACCTCAACTACCCCAACAGACTCGCTGCTAATATGTCCACTGTTATGTCGATACTGGACTATGCCAACTCCTTATATCTGGGTACACCAGCATACCAATTTAACAAACTCCAAAGAGCCCAAACGCTGCTGCCAGACTACTTCTTGCACTGGGAAATAGGGATCACATCTCCCCTGCTCTCCTCACCCTTCACTGGCTCCCTGTTGGATAAAGGGCCACTTTCAAAATCCTATGCATTACCCACCGAGCAGTTCACAAGACCGGCCCAGCATACTTACAAGAGAAAATTACACCCTACCACCCATCATGCACCCTAAGGTCAAGCATTGCCCTCTTACTAGTGATTCCTCCCTCCAATTCAACCAGGATTGGAGGGTCTGCCTACTCAACCGTGGCTCAAACTCTGTGGAACTCACTCCCTCCTCACATTCGACACACTCAAGTGCACATTGCCTTCCGTAAAGCTCTAAAAACATGGCTTTTTACGTAAACCATGATTAGGACCATCTAAGGCAGCCACAAATCACAAAAATTCTAGAATCAAGAGTTCAATTACATTAAATTGGAAAGTAATTACAGCCAGCCAACAAGTGCTCATGGGATACCGAGGTAAGGGACCATAGAAACCAACCAATAAGACATCAATGCGGAATTAGGAACTGTGAGGCCACAGTTGGCAGCTTCAGTGTCCTGCAGGTTCTCGGATATGCATCTGCTGACTCTCTGCTTCCCGATACTACTACACAGTCCTAACAGCCTCTCGTGCCATCAAGTGGATCATACCCATTCACTCCCATCCTTGCCCGACTAAATACCTAAGATACTAACCCACCCAAAGCCCTAAAACAACTGGGCTCTACAATACCTCTGTCCAGCCTCTCCTTTAGGATCACTGCCTCGGTAGGACTACGAGATATATCCCGACCTATAACCAGTATCCTGCCAAGACCTACCCTGTAACCCACCATAAACAACAACCTGGGACCCGGAAAATGGGCTCCCTGACACAGAGGGCTGAGCCTAAAAATAATGACCCACTGACTGAGCAAATCATAATTTACTCCGGTCCAACCTGTGACTCTACCTCAGAGTACCGCTACCGCAAAACATTAGGACGATCACTGCCAGATCATCCAGACCTAGAAAGTAACCAGGAGCAGTGGGCTCCTAAGAGTAAATCATCCACTCCAGACACTCACCTCTCCTGCTCACTCTCCACTTTACACCAACAAACAATAGAGTGCAGCTATACCCCTCAATCAATTTCGGTCTAGCTGCACACATATGAACAATTCTCCATGAACACCTCAACAACATGTTAGAATGCAGCTATACTCAACATAAATATCAGCTTATCTGCACACATAAATGTCCGACACAGGCCTAATGCTGCCAGAATGCAGTCTCTTAGACCAACCACCTGACTGCAAACATTCAACTGATCTGTCACTACCACCACACCTAGTGTTAGGAAGCGGCCACCATCAAGCAAATCACACTGGCTGCACACATATCGAGTGCACCCAAGCACTGTAGTCTACCCTACTCTCTCGACTGACCTGGACTACGGTCCCCAAAGGCGTTCAACACAAAATTGCCTTGAGATCATACCAATGATATATAGGGTGCTATATAAATGCCAAATAACATAACATAACATTGTCAGAATGTCCAGCAAATCACAAAAGCCCACCATTGTGTCAAACCTACGTCTGTCCCTAACACCTATATTCAACTAAGGATAATGGGCCTCATTATGGGGTCAGGGGTAACCCACTGGTGCCACTGACGGGTTGCCACCAACCTCCTAACACTGTTTCCACCACCTGATATCCTGGTGCCACCGTGATATTACAAGTCCCGGCGGCCCGGGATGTCAGGTGGCAGGAACTGTAAATCCCCATTCACATGGCATTCCATAGGACTCTACAGAAATGGGGAAACGGAAACACCAGCACTGGTGCTAAAGGTGCCGGTGCTTCTGTGAAAACCATGTCTGCAGGGGCCGGTGCTCCCGGCAGGTCAGACCTGCCAGGAGCACCGGCCACTGCAGGCATTCTCATAATCTGGCGTTTTGGAAAGTGTGACGGCATGTTGCTACCAGCACCCTTGTTTCTGGACAGTCAGACTTGTAATGAGGCCCACTGTCTCTAGGAGGTCCAGAAGGATGCTTCACCCCTTCTGGACAGGAGATCTTTCCAGTTATTAGCACGGTTTGCCAGAGAAATGGTTTATATTTCCCTGGCTTTCTTTCACTATTTCAGCAAGTATAGACGATGACTGTCTCTCCCTAGTTTCTTCCTTTTCCTTCTGTACACATGTGTTTCAATGTTCGCAACTACCAGAGGGGATGCCTCCCTTCCCCTGGTTTATTCTTCTCTTCCACAACTGCGCCAAAGAAGAGGTATTTGCCTTTGCTTGCTTCTTCACTTTCTTTGTTGATGGGTTAACTGGGTGGCTTCACTGCCAAGTATTGAAATGATGAACAACTGCTTCTCAGCTTGCTCCCCCTGCTACACTCTCCTGCCAGGTGCTGTGACAATTGTCAGCCTTCTTGCTGCTTCAGTACTATTTTATGGATCTGAGACCCAGACTTGCATATTCTACTGCTTCGGATAGTCTACCTGGTGTACTCTCCTGTCAGGTACTTGTGCTAAAATGAGCACTCTCAATGCTCTGATATTGTTTTATGGGTACAAGTCCCAGAATCGCTTATTCTGCTGTTTCAAGTGGTTACCCTGGTGTACTCTCTATTATCAGATACTGTGACTAAGATTAGCACTCTTGATACTTTGCTTTGGATTTATGGGTGCAGGTCCCAGACTGGCATATCCTGCCCTTATTTGTAGTCCACCTGGTATGCTCTCCTGACAGGTACTGTGACTGTGACCAATATTGTTCTTGCCCTAGGATCCCAAACCAAATATGAGGAGCGTTTCTGTGTTTGCCCACTTTAATCCCACTGGCTTGGACCCTCAGCGTCTCCCCTGCTGCCTGTATACCTTTTCTCTGGTCTGCAGTGTTTTTGGGGCTCTTCAGATGCCAGATTTAAGCAGTGTGGTTTCCTCACCGTGGTTAGCCTGCCTTCAGTCTGCGGTGGCTCCGCAGGGGAAATGTTTATCCTGGTGGCTGAACTTCTGCTTCCCACTCTCTAAGACCTCCTGGTTCATTGGGAGTTTCTTCCTCGGCTTCTCATTTGTGCCCGTTTGACACGGACCGTCTATGGACTCACTTTTCCTTCTTGTGATGTCCTGGTCTGTTCTTCTCCAGCTTCCTTGAACTTCACGGTTACGCCAGGGAGGATGGTTCGACAAAGCTAGTCCAGCCTTTCCTTTTAAAGAACCCACAGCGATTAATTGCCCATATTGACTAGACTGTGCATGTTGGTTCTTTAGAGTATTCCTCATCACACCGCACATCTTCCTTATCGCAGTATCCTCACTGCCATGATTTACTGGGATACTGATATTCTTCCTCATCTCAGTTTTTCTATAGGATTCACATGGGCAATCCTTACTCTTCCTTGTCCCAGTACTTTTTAAGAAGGTGGAAGTGTCTACCTTACATAGTTACAAGGAAGTGTAGGCGGATACAGGATCTTCTATGGGGTTAGAGGGTGAAGGAGGTTGCAAAGGGGTGGGTAAATAGAGCATTCTAACTAGTGTGTCGTCCCTCGCCCATAAGGGTCTACCCTCCCCATGTGACCCTCCCACAGTACACCACCCCCAGGAGGAATATTGAACTGTGACCGAACCGCCCTGGCCACATGAGAAGGGTTCCCCAAACCCCTGTGGGAGAAGGGACAACATCCAATTTGGACTCAGGAATCTTTATTTTCGACTATGATGAGGACCCTTAGTTTTCATTTTAGAAGGCAGGGAATTTCCCTCATATTGATGGGGCCAGTTAGGCATGTTTCCTTTTATTTGAATAAACATGCATATACCATGTCTCATTTTTGTCCAAGTCCTACTTCTAGTTCACCACGTCACCCAAACACACCACATATACTGATACAATAATATTTTAACAAAGTAAGCTGATTTGGGAATGTAGTAACATCTCTTGGCCTTAAACATATCATAGGCCAGCTTTTCAAGAGCTAGGAAACATTTTTAGATAATGCCTTTTCTGCAAAGGAGGGCCAGAGCAATGTTTCAGAGCACAATCTTTTCTGTGAGCAATAGATATAACAAACAAGTGTAATTGCATTCAATCCAGTCAATGAAATCTCAGTCCATACAGGAAAACAACAGAGACACTTGTGTTTCTCACTCCAATCAGACAGCTGTACTTTTTGGCGACCTTGAATAACATCACTGTACTTAGATCCCTTATCTATCAATATAGAAACTGTATCCAACAACATTGGTATCAGAAGGTTTATGACAGGTGTAAGGAACTCATTGTGGCAACAGTAAAGACAGACACAAGTGATCACCTACATCTAAGATGGAAGCAAGCTTCGGCCATCAAATAAAATATAAGGCAGTCCTTGTGGCGTCTTGTCAAAGTAAAAGGCCGATGTTAAAAATAAACTATTGCCAAATCCTTACAACCAATTACAGAAAGAGTGTTGGATAGGATTTTCAATGAAGAAACATTGTTCACAAATAATAAGTCAGGATGTGATTGCCAGGGGTCTTCCTTCCCCATGTTTTGAGCACGAGACAAAGAGAATCTCCTGAGCACACCACACACTCGAGCTTTCTCAGCATGAGCCAACAGTTCTGTTCCAGCTATCAGATTCTTCGATGGTTAAGTCTCTTTTCAATAAAATTCTCTTGCCTCCGAGGGCCTGATGCATTCAATGAAACAAATAAACTAAAAGTTTTTCTCCAAATGAACGTTGGGGTGATGCCTTTCCATGCCCTGGATCTCCCTCTGCCGGGCTCGGATCCTAATGCCAAGGGGCACAATCCACTGCCCCTGGTCTTTCAATCCTTCTTGCACTCACGGACCTTAATGTCTTTTCAAACAATTTACTGTGGACATCCCTCTGGTGGGTTAATTCCTGTCAATACACTGTTCATGGGACTTCGGACTTCGTCCCTCCTTGTTAGCATCCCTCCACCGGGTTCACTCTTGCCAACCTTTGCAATGCACTGTCCATGTACTAATTTCACCATGCAGGATTCATTTCCCTTAGCTTTCACAACCATCTGTTGGTCAAAGACTTTCGACAGTCCAGAGGATTTTACAAGACCCCTGTATGACCACTTTGACCTCTCTTTGCCTCTTCCCATGGCCTTCTGGTTACAGTAGTCTATTCCATCGGGGAATCGCCCAGTTTCCTGCGTGAGCACACATGTGGTGCCGGACGCCTCTGTTACTGTGGGTTTCCCCCTCTTTCATCAATTGTTTCTTTAAACCTTTCAAAGTTCAAATGAGCTGTTTGCTATTTTTTGTTCAACACAGTTTGGTTTCTTATTGACTCTGCCCTCAACTCACTGGCTGTAATGAACCGTTTGGCTTTCTTTCTCTTTGGAGTGAAGGTTGGTACCACAGAGACAAGCTTCTCTCCTCGGCTTGGTAATCAGCAGAGGAGGGTCTTGTGTACCATTGACATCTGCTGCAACACACGCTGGGTATTGTTCGCAGTCTTGTGATACTTTCTGCACAGGTTTCACAGGCCTTAGTCTCGGTATGTTGTGCCGTCTTTCTCTGCCTCTTGAACTGCGTGCTGGGTTAGCTCTCACGTTGTGCAGTCTGCCTTGCTTGTCCTGTGCTCTTGTGCTCCACCTTTTATCCCTGTGGGGAAGGGAAAGGGCCACCAGGTGTGTGTGATTCTGGTCAATTGCCTGACTTTGCCTGACCCTTGCATTGGGACATGTCAGGTAAACGGCTCTGGTGTTAGTCCGTTGTCTTTCATGCTGTGCGAAAGTGTTCGTGTCAGAAAAGGGGGGCAGTGTTGTGGAATATCCTACATGGTAGGATAGGGAAAAGGTATTGAAAGAAGGGGGATCGCGCGTCTCACCTGTCAGTGTCCCACTCCCACTCCCCAAGGACCCGCCGCCATCCAAGTGATCCTCCCTGACTGGTCCACACCCAGGAACTGGATCCAGTAGCGATGGCTGTGTCCTGGCCACCTGGATGACAGATCCCAGAGTACTAGCTAGGGAGACACCTTCAGGTTTCTCACACCTCCCAGAGCACCCACCAACCAGTCCCATGAGTTGTACTTCAGGTCACTCACTGCAGTTTGGTTTATGATCACTGTTCTTCTGCCACTATCCACCCTTCTACAGTTAACTGTCATAGAAAGGTACTCTTTCTTTGCAAAGGCCTTACTCAGGATGATTTCTTCTGGTTCCATGACCGCCTGGGTGAACTTTGCAACTTCTTGCAAAAATACTTCTTCTTTAATCGGCTGTGATGAGTGTATATTAGTTGAAACTGATTCCCAAACACACCCATCTCTTCCAGAATTGTCTGGGATTAGATCAGGGGTTCTAATTGTTGTCAGGTCAAACCCTAGCATTAAAATACTTCTAGCTGCATCCAACATCATTTGTCTAACAATGGGGTAGGGGATATGGAGGTATACATGGTCCATACAAAGCTCATCTGCAAACTCAATCACCTTGAAGTCGTTTGAACCAATTTGTTTTATAGTGGGTATGCAATGTGTGAGGTCAACAGCGTTTGTCTGGTTAAGGATTATGTTGTCATTCCTGTCCAACAGCCTTTCCAGGGACATGCATTTCAAATGGTCTCTGTTCTTATTAATTACCACGTCCCTCGCAGATACTCCCAATTCCTATTTCTTTCTTGAGTTAGTTTCCACCTGCACCTTTGTGTTTCCTAGATATGGAATGGGGTATATTGGGGCCAGTGACGGAAACCAACTCTGCCATCTGAGGAGTCTGAGTTGTTGGCATTTTATTTAGTAGAGTCTGTGTCATGAATCGGCGATATCGACCCTTATGGTCAGCCTGGTCTCTCAGTCAATGACCAATTCACTCCGATCCTTCCCAACATGGCTGACGCCAAGGAATGGTGTGGTCTAGTCTTTCTGAATTCATACTCATGCTTCCTTGAAAACTGACACGCGCCCGCACTTCGGTGCCATGATTACCTCCAAACTCGGAATGAGAGCCTAAGTGTCTTGTTCCTCTTTAACTGCAATTACAATTCTTGAACTGTCCTGCACAGAAGGTGATGAGCACCAGGACGAGCATGGGAACAGTCACTTTAAACACCACTGCCAGCCACGTGGGCACTCAAGCGAACAGTGAATGCAGACAATTGTCCTGTGTGATAGCATGCGTCTCCTTTGTCATCTTTACGTGGAGGGTGCACATTTCCTAGATGGCCTCAATCAGGGCCCCATTGGCTGCATCGTTGGTGGGAGTTGCTGTACAGCAGCTGCTCCCTATCTTATGACAGAGGCCTCCCTCCATGCCTGTGAGCATGTCCAAAACAACTCTATTCTGAAGTGCTCCCAATTGCACAACACAAAGTACTTCCCTTACTGCATTCAGTCCCTTCTCAGTCGAGTTGGCAAGCTGTAGCATTTCATACCTTGTGATTTGGAGCCACTTGGCATTAGTGGCTGCTTGGACTCCAGGAAGCAGTAGTGACACAAAAAAAAAAGATATGGTGAACAATCGAAGGTGGGGATTGATTGTGTCCAGGCTTTGTGATGATTCCTCTGACAGGTAGTTACTGCTTCTCCTCCTCCTGCTTATTCTGTGCTCCGGCCCTTTTTGTGCCCTTTGTTCGTCTATCATCTTTCATTGAATTTATGTTGGGTGGTCATCGAAGGGTATTAAATCTGCTCGAGGCACGACCAATGCAGGGCCATGGAGCATAACGAGGGAGCACACCCCTCCCCAGTCTGGAGGCAGCTGTGTACATGCTTTTTGACTTGAAAGACCACCAGTGGTCCATCACCACTGCTGTCCCACTCTGCAATGCCAGGATGCTCATTGTCTTCACGCAGCCAGTGTTCACCCCCAGGACTGTTGACACTTTACCCTAAAACATAAGGAAAAACGTTTAAGAGGCTTTATGCAAACTGGTTGATATCTCTCATCTATCCAAGTCAAAGCATGTACATGCTCATTCCACACTGCCCGACACTGTACCATCCCTCCTTCCCATTTTCCATGGTAAAACATGGATCCCGGTATTCTTATCAGGGGTCTGGTGTGGCACTATGGAATATCATGTCCTTTTGAGTTTTTGCAGTGCACTCTGCTCTGGGTCGTAAACAACTGCTCTCCTCTTCTCACCCACTCTGTTATATATTTTAATATTATATGCTTTGTAGCCTCTTTTCTGGACATGCTCTCCAACTGTATATAATTATCTGAGTGCACCTCTTCCCCTTCATCTATCCAGTGAACAGATACTGCCCACCCCTGAAAAAGTCCATGGGCATCATTACGAGTTTGGTGGCAGCCATGGAGCTATTTGCTCCATGGCTGCCGCCAAACTGGGCTCCTTTACCGTGTTCCCCGAATGGGGAATTACCGGGCCATTCGGAGTTCGGAGGCCCTGGTAATTCCTCCCTCTGGGAACCCAGACCCGGACCTTCCCCATTCCCATTAAGCCCCCTCCTGTAAATTTGTACTGCCGAAAAAAAAGTTAATGACAGTTGTCTGATACTCCCCATCAAGTTGGACCCCTCTCCAGAGCAGGCAACATTGTTGTCTCTGCAAACGTCCAAAAGGTGGATCCATGCGTGACTCTCTTTTATTTTCGCTGCTGTTGGTGTTGATTATACTACTTTGTGGGACCCACTGAACCTAGGCTCTCGTGAGCTTCGCATGAAATTACATATGTACACTTTTTCTCCTAGATAGAGGGCCGCCACTTGTGGAAACATATCCTTGTTGTGTGTACTTGTGGGCATTTTTTGTTGGTCGGCCAGCTTGATCGTGGATGTACCTGACGTGACATGTATTTCACAGCTTTAGTGAGTTCAGTCAAATATGCATTGAATTCTTCCCCCAAAACCTGTGTAGTTGTGTTAGCATCTGAAATTGTATGTCCAGGAGGGAAAGGCGCATGCATTCTCCTGTCAGTAACAATTTCATGCAGAGTCAAATGATGATTCACGCCAGATGAGTTACACAATGCAAAAAATGCAAAAGGGAGGCAGTAAAGCACATTTTTGCTCAAAGTTGTTGTTAGCTTTACTAAGCATTCCTTAAACAAGCCATTGATTTGCTTCATAATGCTGTTTGCTTGCAGGTGGTACACTGTGCATAGGCAGTGTAGTATCCCTAGGAAGTTTGTAATCTCCTTGAACAAGTCATTGGCAAAGTGTTGCTCATTTTCTGACCGTGGTTCATCAGATATTCCTGATATTGAAAACACCTCCCTCACAATTAATATTGCTGGCATGTTTGTGTCATTATCAGTGCAGGGTCCCACTTCAAGCCAACATAAGAAAGGACACACAGCGACAATCATGTATAGGAGGCACATCTATCTTGTATGTCAACATAGTTAATATGCAAGTTCCGGCAGGGACCCTCCGGCCATGGTGGTGTTCCTTTTATCAATTTTAATGTGTGTCCTACCAGAAACCTTTGACATATCAAACAGTTTGCCATGAATACAGCTACCAATTCTTCGAGTCTTGAAACAAACCAACCCTCATTTATTTCTGCCACAACGTTTTCCTTGGACACTTAGGTGGGAAAGTGGAGAAGTTCCAACGCTATAATCAACCATTTTCTGGGCATTACTGGTTTCCTTGTGCTCGTCTGCCTCCAAATCAAATCAATAGGAGAGAGAGAGCACCCCCTCTGTACCCATAAATCTGTTTCATCCTGGGGCGCTTCCCTCGGTAGGTCAATTATCTGTACAATGGGTAGTGCTTTAAAATTCTCTGTGTCCTCAACGCACTTATTCCTTTTCTCTGCTGTGATCATCATAGGTGCCCATCTCATTGCACCAGGTATAACCTAGTTGTCCCTTTCGGGCAGTTAGGCTGCTGCTTTGGCTGCTTTGTCAGACCTGTCATTTCCTTGGGAGATGAAGTCCTGGCTATCCATATGGGCTTGGCACTTTTTTCCTGCTACCTCCACAGGGAGTTGTAATGCTTTGATCAGCTGCTTCAATAACTCTGCTGCATGTTGGACTGGGGACCCATCACTTCTCCTGAACTCCCCCTCTTACCCACCGGGACAACCCTGAGTGTTCAGTGGATATAATATAATTTGAGTCTGAGAACATTTTAGCCACATCTCCTTCGGACATGTGTAGTGTACTAATTAGGGCCACTAGCACCACCAAATGTGCTAAATAGTGTAATGGCAAACCACATTTGTGAGGTGATACAGAATTTCCCATGCATGTGGCATAGCACTGAAGCACCCGTGTGCCTGCATCCTCTGCTGGAATCTATATTTGAGGACCGTCAACTAAAATAATGTCTCCTCCCTCTATTTCCGCTTCCTTGACCTGAATGTTTCCCTCCATCCTGTCCATATAAGTTGCGCAGTCATGGACATAGTCCCCTGCCACTGATGGTTCTGCAATTAAAGTGGCTGAGTTTACCACACCACACCGGACAACCTCAATGGCTGGGTTTGTCAGTATAATCTCATAACCCAATGCCCTCTGTGTGGTCGGAGTAGATTTGACCATTGGACACCCCATCGTGATTATTGCTGTATTTTCTATGACAAACGCTGCAGCTGCAAGCGCCTGCTCAGAAGGGAAGTGTCCCTTCATCACTAGGCCTAGGAGACCACTGCAGTAGGCCAGAGGCATGTGCCCCAGTGTTGTGTTATGTGTGGGGAGAACAGATAGAACTTTTCCTTGTAATTAGGGCTTGCCAGCACTTCTACGACTTCTTCCTCGCAGTACTGTAACATTTCCTTGTCTACCTTGTACCCCTTGTCTGCAAGCAGTGTCAGCAGAGCTATGGAGTGTGCCCTACACTGTTCCTCTGTTGTGCTACACACAAGGAGGTCATGCACACACTGAATCACTGTGCTGGGCACCTGTACATTTTTCAGATCCATCTGTATTACTCTGTTAAACACAATGGGGGACTCACAGTACCCCTGAGGTAACCTTCTGTGTTCAAACCGGACCCCGCGATATGTGAAAGTGGTGAGATACCTGGAGTCGGAATGCAGTGGAATGGAAAAGAATGCATTCTTGAGATCAATTACTGTTAAGTATTTGACATTCATGGGTATGTTGCACAATATTGTGGCAGGGTTCGGTACAAGTGGAAATTCGGCCTTTACTGCATTGGTCAGGGGGCGTAAATCCTGTATGAATCAAACACCCCTCCCTTCACTTTCTTCATCAAGCATGTGGCCTTGTTGCATGGGGACGTTGACATCTGTATTTTTCCCTGTTGCCACAACACATGGAGTGTATCATAAATGCCCTCATCTGCTTCCCAGGAGTACTGTTTTATCCGGGGCAGCAGCGATGCGTCTATCAATTTTATGTGGATGACCCATGCTCCTTTAAGCACTCCCATGTCATGGGGGCCCCTTTGTCCACAATTCTTTGGGGACCTTCTCTAAATCTTCTTGAGTGCGGCTCCCCTCTTTTCTGACAAGTTGCGTCATCTGCAGTAACAGCCTCTGTATCACCTTTAAGGGGCATCGTAGTTGAAACACCACTTCTCCCTCCTCTTCCTCTTCCCCATCTGAAAAAAGATTGACGTCAGCCAGGTCAGTCAATGTTAATGTGGGGTCGATACAAAATACTGTACAGCACTCCATATCATCCTCATCTGCTCCCCATGTCTTTTTGTGTAATCACCTCTTCTAAGTATAGCAGTATTTGTTTGTGTGGGTTAATGTCCTTATCCCACCTGGGCCTGAACAGGAACTCTGAGGATAGCCAGAATGTCTTTCCCTTTATTCCTGGCACCCAACCCAGTAGTATCTGGACCGCGTATAGGAATACCTTTGGGTGCAGGGGCTGCCCTCGTAATGTGTTGTGGCAATAGTAGACCTATATAAGGGAAGCCACACTTGCTGGATATACGACATGAGTGGAGCTCACCATACCCTTCTCTGTAAATGAAATGGTTGCATTTAGCTGCTTGCACAGTAGGTCCCTTCCGAGTATGTTGATGTGGGTTTTCTTTATGTACAGCAATGGTGCTACAATGTGTTGTGTGCCAATAATTAAAGGTAAATCCCTTGTTACTGGAACCATGACAATAGCCCCAAAGAGGCCCTGCTTGTCCTTTACATTGTTTGACATTGGGAACCCTCCCTCCTTTATACAAGACTTGGTGGTCCCCATATCTATCAGAAAAGAATTCTTTCAGTCCTATCTTCAATGCTACCTCAGGTTCCTCTTCAGGGTCTTCAGTTATTGCTAGGACTGAGCATGCCGCTACTTTCTGTGGGCACTCCTATTGGGGCGCTATATTTTCTGAGAACAGGAAAGGATACCCTCCTAGAAGAGTTACTCCTGTGTAGTAGGGTACCACATTCTGACCTAATAATGTACTCTCCGCTTGACTCAGGACTGCAGGTGTTTCAATACACTTGGGGGTGTCCAGGAGACCCCTGTCAGTCCTGCTTGTGTGAAATGCAGTGTTTGTAGTGGCTTTGGTTGCACCTGTTGTGTTTGTAGCTGTTGGAGCTGCACCTGCGCGCAAAATGTCCCTGGTTCCCACACATAAAGCATGGCCCAATATACCTAAATCCTGCACCCCTGTACCTGCCTCCTTGGCCCTGTTGCGAGTATTCTCTCCCTTGTGGATAATATCCCATATGCTGGTACACCCCCCCTTGTGGGTCACCCCCAAGCTTCTGTACTCCCATTGTGGGGTGTACTGTGGATGCATGTTTCCCCCTTTTTGGGGCACACTCCCGCCTGGGCACCCCCTGTGTTGCGTGGCGGCCACCGGTACAGCTTCTTCTGTACCAGCTTGTTCTCTGCCTTTGCAGCATTATCTGCTGCCTTCCTCTCAGTCTCTTGCTTCCTCTTACAATAGTGCACTAACGTTGCCTGTATTTCTGCCCTCCCCTTTGCCTCTATCCCCACTTTTTTGTCTAGGGAGGCCTGCACATCTGACGGGAGACCCTTAAACAATATATGGTAAAATAAAGGTACGTGTTCATCCAAAGGTTTCTGCCTCACTAATGTCCAAAGCTCCTGAACCTGTTGTGCATAATCTGTGGGGTCCTAGTCCAGTTTCACTTTACGGGCCAGTACAGCCGCAAGATCCAAGTTATCGGGGTACATACTTCTTCATACTCTCCACACATGGGCCTGGCAGTTGTTGAGCAGTGCTCCTTCGTGTGCATTTGTGCTTAATCTCAGCCCATTTTACCCTGCTTGTTCCCATATTTTGTCCCCTTGCTTCCATATTATGGCCGCGAATAGGCTCTTCGTGTCTGCTATGGCTAGCGTCACTCCCGCTTTCAAGAGAGTATATCCACTTGCTCGCTCCCGCCATCAGAGATTGCAGGTTTCAAATAAGATTGTCTTTTTCGACTGTCTGCCACACTACTTACTGTGCGTCCTCCCTTCCTTTCTGTAATAGCAGCATTTGCTTTGCCCACAGCCCTGCCTCCAGTCCCCGTCTCTTCGTCTGTGCCATTCCTATCATGTCTTCCTCTCCGGTGGTGGAGGATCATGGACCAGTACCTGCTTTGCTCCCCTTTCTCTACCGTCCTCCACTGCTTTCATCCCCTTCCCCTTTCTTTATCCGCTGTCCACAGTTTATCATCCTCTGTGCCGACCTTCCTCTCATCTTCTCCTTTGTCTGAGACAACAATGTCATCATCCCACATCTCAATCTTCTCCTCCCTCTTTTTGAATTCTTCGTTATCAAATTTAAATTGTATCCTCCCCGATGCCGACTTGTCCATCTATGGTGTCCCCTCACTCCTTTATCTTCCTCCTCACCTCCTTCTCTAGGACCCTTTCTGCCTCATTAAACAAAGCGTCGACCTGTTGCTGCATGCTCTTTTCTGTGCCCACTAGCTACATTCTGTCTCTCGTTTCCAGTCTTTCCCCCTGTCCGTTCCCCCTGCTGCTCCTCTACCTCTTTCCCCATCCCCCTTTCTGGGGATGTACACCGTCGGTTTTTGTTCCCTGCTGCAGGTTTCAATGCCGGGTATGCTCTGTATCGAGAAGGCGGGGTGCAATTCGGTTCTGTCGCCGGCTCCACCTTTTTCTCTTAATAGAGCTTCCAAAGCCCTAAAATATGTTGTCTGCTCTTAAGTTTAAACGCTTTGTACTTTGTTAACGGGTATTTGATTTGATTTGATTTTAACTTATTTATACCACGCTCCATTGACCCTGAGGCATGAGGGCGCCGACAAAAGAACAAATACAAAAATCAATAGCCCCAAATGCTGAGCACAAAATCTAAAATCCACAGGCAAATTAAACAACATCAAAGAACAAAATACAAAATGAAGACTATTATATAGAGACATACAGGTAAATAAAACAGGTCAATTCAAAACAATTCTTAGCTTAGTAGACGATGGCATGTCCTGCACTTTTGAGATTATATCTATTCAAAAACAAAGTTAAGCTGCTGAACCCACAGCCAATAATAATACAGTCAGTGTTATCAGTGGAGCACCGGTTGTTAATCTTTATTCTACGGAGGACTTTCAAGTCTTGAGTTCTAACGCAATTAGGACCCACTTTATGGTTGAGCCAAGCTAGAATTATGTTCTTACGTGCCTCCCTTGATTCAAAATGTCTCGGCTTGTCAACATTAGTAATGATGATGTTTCTGGAATCCAAAACTTAGCTCCTTAAACCAGAGTGCATAATTTTAGCCATTGTTGCTTTTTTTTGGTTGGATATTATTAGAAGATGGGTGGGGGGGCGATAAAGTGACCGGCTTAGTAGGAAGCAGGGTACTATCCAATGCAACTACACCCACTGGGCAAAAAACATGGAAAGCTACCTTCGCCTGCAAGGATACACCTTTATGAGGAGACTCAATAGGGTCTGTTTGGCAGCCCTGATGAAACCCATTCTGAAAGAGGGGGGTTTGGGAAGACCTTTCCGTTCCTTTGAGTTCCTTTTGACTAGGCTTCTGCCAGTCTGACAGATGTGGAATAAGCATTTTTCAACCTACAGAAACTACCCAAAACTGAAGTTCCTCGATGTTTGAGCATGACGCAAGGTCCCGCAGCATATGTTCCTTAAGTATCAACGGCTTTTCTGGTGCCTTGGGGTTAACCAACCCCCAATCAGCTCTTTCTATGGTTTCTTCTGCTGACTGCTGCCTGGCTGAGCTGACAAAGTCTGGGCACCCTTAGGCACGTGGACTTCTAATTTATCAGGTTCCTTGACCTCTAACGCCCAAGTTACCTCTCCACGGGCATCATGAAGATCAGGCACCTTTGAGTGTAATTGCATAGATGTGGGTGAAAGGGAACAAGCAACACTGGCATCACTCTTGAAGTCTTTATTAATAAGCAGGAGATTAGTGAGCAAGAGATGTTCTTTCTGGAGCATTTGTCTCCTTTTAGCAATTAGTGCTAAAACCTCCGATAAGCGGCTAGCACTCCTGTGGAAAACAAGGGGTGATGATTGTAGGGAATGTTCCACCCTGCCACGACATCAGACTGATTACTGGCGGGCCCTGACCCAAGGCTAGAGGCAATTTCAGATTCAGTGAGCAGGTCTGTACCTTTATCCCTGCTAGACATTGTTTTCAGCTTTGTAACTGGCACAAAGGGAAATGGTTTTTAAGATGCCAAAATGAAAAAAAGGCATAACACAGTTAAAGGCAGGGAGATGACAAGCACTTACCGGCATAAAATGCACTTAGCCCGTCTGTAGCAGCAGCACTGACAATTGGAGTCCTACCCTTGTAGACCGATGCTGCCACGGAGCGTTCTTATGGTGAGGGGCTAAGGGGCTGAGGGCTAGGGGCTCAAGGGGTGTAGAATGCTGTGATCCTTGCAGTCCTCACAACTCTGCGAGCCTCGTGGCCAGCCTCACTGCTCCACCACTGTGAGATTTGAGGAAAGGACCCTATGCTAGGAGAGAGCCGTGTCAGGCTGCACCGCCTAGTATGGCCGCATCCGACAGCAGGACCCAGGATAATGCTTCCTAGCACCGTGTGAACATGTGTTCTATAACCTTACTGTCAAACATTTCCTCCCCTGGCCATGCATGGAAGCATAATCCTGCTGTTAGGCAGAATGATATGCAGTACCCTTTGGGAATACCACACACAATTAAGACTATAAGTGACAGTACAAATTCACCTTTGATGCAAGCCTGTACTACACAGTGAAGTGGTAGCGATGGCTGAGAAGCCAGACTTATCTCAAGAGTAAGTGAGAAGTATCAATAGTTACACAAAGGACAGCAATTACAATGATTCAAACAAACACTGACTCAAGGTTTCTGAGTAAAAGAATATACATTTATTTACACATCAGTTGTAAAATGTTTCACTAAAGTAAAGTAGTTGAAAAATCACACTCTTAATACACTACACCACACCCAATAGATTCTGGACAAGTAACGCTCAAAATGAAGTGTGAGCAAAATGGCAATCCAGCAATTTAAAAGGGAGGGAAATACAAAGTTAGACAAGAAGTGAGCAGCACCAACAAGTAATTAAGCAGGGCAATCTAGAAAAAAGAACTACAGTGAGGAAATCAGATTCAAGGGGCCTGGCCCAAAGTCAATGGACCAAAGTCTTTGCTCAAGATCACACAGTTCAGGGTAGTTTGCGGTTAAGTCTTTGCCAAGAGTGCAGGATGAAGTTGGTCGGCAGAAAAGTTAGCTTAAAGAATGGAGAAGGACAAGCCCTCGGATTGGTGAAAGGTTTCACACACTTTCACCGTGGCTGGACGAAAGGAACAACCGGATTTGAATAGTACCTTAAATGGAGAAGAAAACTGTAGCTGAGGTGGATGTTCCTGGCAGGTCCTGCAGGCTCACGGTTCCTGAAGCGACTGTCGGACTGACATGAAGTAGGAAGACTGGAGGGTCCTGCAGTGCGCAGGGAAGAAACCAGCAGCAGAGCAAAGCAACAAATAAAAGGTGCACTCCTTAAAACGCAAGCAGAGTCCGTTCCTCCTGGCTATCTGGTTCACTGTAGCTCTGTACAGCATTCAACCAAAGAAGGGAGGCCTGGCGAGGAGTTTGGTAAACTGGTTGTTCCCACCAGCTCAAGGTGAGAAGATTCCTTGCAGATCTTCCCTGTTGTTGGAGTATGAAGATTCGGACTTGCAGCAGGCCTTCACCGGGAGGTTCAGTCGTGGTAGGGGTCCTCTTCTGTCAGCTCCTCTTCGGTTCTCTCGTTCCAGTGGCGACTCTTCCTTTCCCTCCCCAGAGACCTGCTTTTTAAGCAGTTTTCCCCCATTCACACAGCCTGGCTGTCAATCAAACAGCAGGGTGGCTGTCCCGCAGGGACAGTCACCACAACCAATCAGATCAGAGTGCGACATGGGTCTCCAAGGAGACCCTGTGCTGGGTGTCCTAAACCCCTCCCTCACATTCTGTCCCCCTCAGACATACAGGCACATAAGGAGGCCCGCAAAAGGACGGTGAACAAAGGAACTAAACCTGGTTTGGCGCGCAGAGTAAAACACGAGAAAGACTTTTACAAAAAGAAATGGCGAATAAACCCAGCCGGAACTGTATAAAAATGTAGATGGTCTAGCGGGTTTAAGTTTGAGGATACCAAGCTAGCCTAAAACAAAACCAGGGCTATTTAAGATAAGCGCGGTAGGAAAAATAGGGTAGTTACCACGGCCACCAGACAAGTCTTAATGAAAAGGGAGTGAAACAGTGCTCCAAGAGAAATAGACAAAAAGGATAAGTATTAACCCTTTCCAGAACTCTATTTAAGATAGTTTGCACTGGGTCCGTGAGTTTTAAAAGAGACTAATGAAGTCAATGGCAATTTTACATGTTCTGGGAGACAGTAGTCAGTCCCAGAAAATGGAGTCAGAGTTGGGAAGTCAAAAAGACAACCCTGTGGCACTGCACTGAAGGTACTGTGTAACAAAAAGTAAAAAGATGATGCCTTTGAAGTAGGTGAGGCTCCACAGTCTGTGAACACAAGAAAATGTTAAACACACACAGCAAAACACATGTAAGAGTGGGGGAAAAAGGCTCACACTCTTACCAGGTGAAAAATATCAATCCCAGAAATCCAGCAAAGCTGCTGAGGGACTCAGTAGGTAAAGGAAATTACCCATTTTGGAGAATTCTCCCTAACACCTGCAGTATCCAGGAACCACTGGAAATTATATTTTAATATATTTAAAAAAAAAAAAAAATTTATTTACTTGTATTTAATCATAAAAAGATTTTTACAAGAGTGCATTCCAATCTGAATGAAGTCCTTTCATATTTTGTTTGATAAGTGATGCAAGCCTTGCAATTAGATTCGTTCATGGTGCGATCAGACCCCAACTTCCGGTGTCGCTTTTATTCTTTCCAAGGCCAGGTTCAGAAGTTTTGCGGCAGCCGTGTGCCATCGAGTCTTTTCTCCTGTTATCAGGCGCTTACACCAGATATCTTCGCTCCCCGGGAAGTAGGTGGCCGTCAAAGTGGAGAAATAGGCGATCCTGGCCGGCTGAAGAGCCGGACAACGCATCAGTAGATGTTTTATCGATTCAATGTCCTCGGGATTGCACAGAGTCTACAAGATTTTTTCTCCAAGCCTCCTCTGATAGCTAAGATTTCTCTAGTCGGTAAGACATTTAGGCGTGCTTTTAGAAGAGTTCTCATTAGTAGTTTATCAGGGTATTTTTTGCAGTACACCATCGGTTCTTTCAATTTGTTAGTGTTCATTGGAAGGTGTGCTAGAAGTTTGTACGATGATGCTAAATCAGTCGTGTTGATCCAGTCCCAGCATTCTAGTTTAGTTTTTATCCTAGTTGGGTTTTCCTTCAGTTCATCTTCAGTACACACTATTTGCTGTAATTTTTGTTTTTGATCCGCAGCCCACTGGTTCATAGTCCGATTGAAACCTTTTTCCAGTTCTGTTGCCATTATTTGATAGATTTCGAGACTCTCAGGGTGAATAATGTTCCTATATAGCTGAAGAGAGCTATGGTCCACTACTGCCTTTAGAGACAGAAGGCCAAGTTCTCGCCTGATCGGAGCGATCGGGGTCGAGTTAGGTAGACCCAGGACGGCTCTCCATATATGACCTTCCAGTTTTTACCAGAGTAAGGGAGGGATTGAAGGTATGGCGTCCATGCCATAGGTCAGTGACGGCACAATTTTAGCTTTGTAGTAGTTTATAGATGGTTGGAGTGAGAACTTTCTGTATTTCCGGTCAGCCAATCTCAGCTGTGCTGTCAGATTTTTGGTTTTCGACCATAAGATAGCTTGCATGCTGCCGGATTTCTTCCAGCTGTCCAACTGTACTCCCAAATATTTGAAGGAGTCCACCACTTCAATTTGTGTCTCGTTGAGATGCCACTGAAACCGCTCCTTTTTTTTTATGGCCGTTTTTTGTAAAATCATTATCTTTGTTTTGTCTTTGTTAATCTCCAGGTTGTTTTCCTGTATGTATGATGACAGATTATCCAGTTGACGTTGGAGGCCCACCTGGGTAAGGTCCAGTAGAATTAGGTCGTCCGCGTACAGCAATCTCGGGATTGGTGTAGAACCTATTTTAGGTGGGAATGTTCTGATCTTGCTTTGGCTATCCTTGAAGTCTCCCAAAAATGATATAAACAGAGCCGGGGACAGGGGGCAGCCTTGCTTTACCCCGCAACATGTTTGGATGGGTTTTGATGTGAGGCCTGCGCTGTTTAGGCGGACTCTTATGCAAGTGTCACTATGTAGACTGATTATGGGCTCCAGGATTGAATTTGGACAGTCGCAAGTCTTCAGTTTCGCCCATAGTTTCTGCCTGTCCACTCGGTCGAAAGCTTGAGATAAATCAACAAAGGCAAGAAAGATGCGAGGGCAACCTGTCCGGACTCTTTCTTTGAGTATGGTTAGACACATAATGTTTGCGCTGGTGCTTGCGTTTTTCTGAAAACCTGTTTGTAGAGGATCAAAGCAGGTTGCTGAGATCGTCCATTTTTGAAAATGAGACAGAAGGATGGAGGCGAAGATCTTCCCAATAACATCCAGAAGTGCTATCGGCCGATAGTTCACAGGGTCGTCTCTGGAACCTTTTTTGAAAATTGGGACGATCAAAGCTTTTGACCATGATTCCGGTACTGTTCTTTTTTCTCTGCAGAGTTTGAAGATTGCACTTATGAGATTAGACCACTCATCTGGATGTTGTTTGAAGTCGCAATTTGCTAAGCCATCCGGTCCGGCTGCTCTTGATGAGTTCAGTTTCATTATTGTAAATTTGATGTCACTTACATCTGTCAAATCCACCCATGGTGAGTCCGGAGCTCTAATAAACGCCTCCTTTTGTTCTTCTGGTTGTTGGAACAGATTCGAGAAGTGCATACTCCAGTTTTCTTCTGGAACTGGGTTTATCATGTGCGAGTTTGAGATCTTATTAGATTTGTTTATCACAGCCCAAAAGTCACAGGATTTTTTGTTGGCTAGTGCCTTCAGCATCTGCTCAGCGTCTGCTTGATATAGAAGGCTTCTTGTATTTTTCAGCCATTGTTTATAGCATCTAGTTTCTACTTTGAGAGTTTCCCAAAGTGATGGTAAATTCCGGCTTCTTGCTTCTCTTCTTAGTTTCTTAGTATTCTGCGTTTTACGACCAAAGTTGCATTGTATTCGTGGGTGTGCTGGGTCGACTGCATGTTCAGGTTGTTTCTAGGCTTCTTGGAGGCCAGGAGGAGAGGAATGTAGCTCGATCTAGCCACACCAGCTTGCAGTGATGGATCCGAGATTAAGGTTGTAAACTGGTCTTTAAGTTTGCAGACATCTGATGCAATCATCCGTAAGCAAGTTTGTTGTGGGTTTGTCTCAATTCCTGGAACATAGAATTGCGATGCAGTCCCCTTATGTTTACATTTGAGATTTAGTAAGTTATGGTTGCTATGATTTGTTTTGACGACGTTGAAGGAGACTATGTTGCAATGTAGGGAATCGGAGACAAAGATGTAGTCAAGAGTGGTCGATGATGCATCACGTTCCCAAGTTGGTAGCAAGGAATCTGAATCCGTCACTGAGGATGAGTTTTGAAGGTTTCGAGATTTCATGATTCTGTTCCATGCCAAACCCCTGTTTAACAAGGTCGAATTTGTGGATAGTTTTCTTTGATTTGGGCTGGACGTTGCGCAGTTGGAGTTTAAGTCACCACAGATCATGATATTAAAGGATTTGTAGTTAATCGCGATTTCATCAATTGTGTTGGTTACTTCTTCGCACATGTTCTCAGTTGAAGTCTTTTGGGGATTCCAATAGACGTTTATTATTGTTACCACATCTTGTGTTCCAGACTTAGTTTTGAAAGTTCTTGGATTCCATGTAGTTAAAACTGCCAGGATTTTGTAAGTCCGCTTTATGACCTTTATGATTTCTACCCCGGAACCAATCCGGATCGCTGTTAGTAGACCTGATGAAGGGCGGCCAAGTGGTCCCTTATGGGCCGGGGATATTTCGATACAATAGCCATCGAGTGCCGGTTTTTCACGCAGCTAAGTCTCTTGCAAGCATATGATGTCATAACAGCTGAGATCATGGCTCTCAGATTTGGTGAGGTGAGCGTGTCCCCTGGTATTCCAAGATGCTATACTTATAATGTTGCTCACTGAAGTTGTCGCAGACGAATGGGATGCGGATATCATCGACTTCGCATCCCCAGGTGATTGCTATTTTTTCTGTCCCGACGTTAGAATACTGCGAAACCAGCTCCATTTGTCCTTCTTTGTTGCTTTTTCTGTTTCATGCTGGGTTTGTTTCGTTCTTCTTGCGGACGGGTCCTCAGTCGTTGAGGGTCTGCGTTCATGATCGCGGAAACGTAATGATGTGGCTGGTTTTGTCATTCGATCAGACTTGTGATTTTGTCTCCTCTCTTGTCTGTGTTCAAATCTTTCGTCACTCCTTGACTTGTGTGGCCAATGGGAAACTGTTGTTGGACTTTGACCTCGTCTTCCAGATCTGTATAAGTCTTCAGTTCTAGATTTGAACCTGTAGTTCCTTTTTGGGGAAGGTCTGTGAAAATGTCCTGGAGAGTCTTTGGGTCTTGTAATAGGGATCTCCGATAAGTTAAACCCCAAGTGTGCTAGTTCCAGGTAGGCATCATAGGAGAGTTCTTTCAAGGCACGCTGTTTAAAGTGCAGAAATGCCTTTGCTAGTTTCTTTCTATGATATGGTTCAATTAGTACAAAATCGTCTGATTTTAAGTTTTGCAGGGATTGGTGTTTTTAAGTGTTTTCAGCACCGTATTGAGGTTTAAGATCATATATTGGTCGATTGAGGGTTTTTGTTCAATCTTGAAGAGACGTGTTTCCAATAAAGACGGACCACTATGTCTAGCGTGATCGTCCCTTACGCTTTTCGGTGAACGCTTATTACGGAAAGAATTAGGGACTGATTCTGAAGGTTGTTTTAGATGATCACGAGCCGTCGAATCCGGTACAGGAATGGGGTCTTTAAGTTCTAGTTTTTTCCCTTGCGTCACCTTGTTGGATACTGCGGTAGGATTGATGGTTTGGACACGATTGCCTTTCATGGCTCCAGGATTCGTTGAATCCTCTTCGACTCCATCTAGGTGTTGACTTAGGTCCATCAATGAGCTCTGACCTATAAAATCTTCAAACAATCTCGGAGAGGAAGACGTGCAAATTACTGAGTTGTTAGCACTTTGGGTTGGCTGAGGTAAGATCGTGGTTGCTTTTGCTAGTTCCTTTTGTTTATTTCTCTTTGCCAGTAAAGGATCCAGAGCCGACACTGTTTGTTCTCCATTTCCTCTCAGTTCATTATTCGTTGCGATTTTCAATAATGGTTTACTTTTGGTTGCCGGTGTTGTCATTTCTAATATTCCTATCGTTTTCTGATTATTAGACACTGTTGCGATACTTTGGGAAGGCTTTTCTGTTTGCTTTTTGAAGACCGGTGCCAGATCTCGAGACAAAAGTGGCCCTTCGGTCTGAGATTCTTTTTCCACTGTAGCCAGGGGGGCTAGATTGAGACGGGATAGAACTTCTTCTAGCCTGCTAAGCTTTGCGTCCCATGTATCACTCCGGTCTTTATTCTTTTGGTCCAGCGCTGTGATAAACCCTTCGACGAAGATCAGTTTGCTATGCATCATTGCAGTTAGAACCGCACTGTCTTTCAATGAATCGTTAATTGCTTCGTATAGCTTACCGAAGGGTGCTAAGGCAATTGTGATGGCTGACATGATAATTGGGAGATCTGTTTTTTTTTAAGGAGAATCTTTATTGCCTGGAGCTGCAATTTCGCTGAGCCTTCGATTTTTGGGGGGTGATTTGAGATGGGGTGTTTGTTGAGATGCTTGGTTTGAAGCTTGCATGTGACTGTCCGGGCTGAAAGTCTCTATGTCTGGGGTCCGATGATCTGGCAGGGGGCATATATCTGGTGACATTACATATGGGCTGGATTTTCGTTGTGGGACCTTTTTAGGCGTTGAGGAGGTTTCCATGACAGATCGGTTAACATCCACTGTATTGCTGCTTTTTCGGTTTATGTCACTTTCTATGTTCGGAGCGGACATGTATTTTGGGTTTGCTTCGCCCCTTTCAGGTGGCTCTTCATTTCTCGTGGCTTCCAAAACTTCTCTCGTTCCCATTAGTTGGTTTTTGCTGGCCGTTTGAGTCTGGGCCTGGTTTGACAGCCCAGAGGTTAATTTCCGTGATTTGCTCACCGGCGGTAAATCCTGTATGGCCTCTAGAATTTCTGCATCTGATAATTCTTTTGTTTGCTCTAATTTTCTTTTGAATTGTTTGTTTATAAAGTCTTTCAGGGCACTGGAGAGAAGGGGAGCCGGTAAAGTTGACTTTCCTGTTTTCCTGGCTCTATGTAGTTTTGTTTTTACATTTGCCAAGGTCATTTTCTTTCTTTTTTGACTTTGTTTGGGAGCTTCCTGCGAGTCTTTAGCTGCTAATTCTGGCGTGGTAACTGTCTCCAAATGGACGCTAGACAGATCAAGAAGCAAGTCTGTATGCAAAAGTGAGCATGGGTTTCTTGGATGGACGGGCAAACCCATTGGGGTTCCACGAGGCGCATCCCCTGCTGCATCCTCAATTCCCTGTGCAGAAGGTTCATCCCCAGCTGATTCTGGGGGGGCCGAGTGAAGGTCTATTTTGTTTGAAGATTCTTGAGAGGCATGATACTGAGCCTTCACCGTACTTCTCATTGCATTGCTGCTGGAAGTTTTGTCCGTCGTGAAACCCTTGGTGGAGCCCACTGATTCAGGCCGTGAGACGGCGTCGTTCTGGGCGGGCTTTGTGCTTGAATTTTCCTCCTTACTCGAGCTCCTCGCGCTCTGATTTCCTTGGGGATCTGCGGATTGAATTATGGCGGAAATTCGTTCTTTGGGGGCAACCCCATTTACTTTCGCATCCGAGATTCCCCTTCCCGTGGCCACACTCCCTTCGCCCACGGCCGGGTGCGCAGGTGCCCGGGCCAACCGTCCTCCGACGGGTGAATCCCAGACGCCGCTCATCTCGTTTCCGAGATGGGGAGGCAGAGCCTGCCGGGCGGGGGAGTGGTTGCCGAAGGGAGGGGGGCAAAGCAGCTGAAATCCAGCGGATCGCGAGGCTTCTAGGGGCCTCAAACCTTGGGTCCGTGCCGCCGGAGGGACCTGGGAAACAAGTATGTCAAGTATTGTGTTCTTATTTGACTCAGTGATTTTACCAGGTAATTCTGTTTTTGCCACTGTTTTTGCCACTTCTGAATCTGAGGTTCCCGATGTGTTTAAGGTCGTATCGATCAAAGAGCTTATTGATGTATATGTTGACTCAAAGGATGTTGTCGAGGCACTCACAGGTTCAGCCTCTATCCTGTGAGTAGTTTCGAGCCCTTGATCGTTGTTTCCTGTGGCCCCTTTTGGAAAAAAGATATATTCCCCGTGTTTGTTGTAGTTTTAGTGGTCGGTGGTACGACTATCGTTGCTTTTGGCGGTAAACGCTGTCCTTTCAGTATTTTGATAGTCGGCGTAGTTTTGGGTTTTGTTTTCTTATTGTCGGTTGACTTCAGGGAACTCTGTAAAATTCAGAGGGATAACTCCGAGGAGGATTCCATTGTAATGGTGTTTGGTGTAATGGTGTTTGCGGACTGAACAGGCTGAGTCTGAGATGTTACTGTCTGTTTTAGTGTCTCCATTGCCTCCATTGTCTGCAGCAGACTGCAGATGACTGCTCTCCCTCTGCTCTCGCTCCGCTCACCACTCCGCAGAAAATGACAGCCTTAAAACACTTCTCACAGCGTAGACAGCGTAGAAAGACTGCAGACGACTGCTCTCCCTCTGCTCTCGCTCCGCTCACCGCTCTGTGGAAAATGACAGCCTTAAAACACTTCTCACAGCGTAGAAAGCGTAGAAAGACTGCAGACGACTGCTCTCCCTCTGCTCTCGCTCCGTTCACCGCTCCGCGGAAAATGACAGCCTTAAAACACTTCTCACAGCATAGACAGCGTAGAAAGACTGCAGACAACTGCTCTCCCTCTGCTCTCGCTCAATATTGTGTTGCAATATTGGGCCAATATTGGGGCAACTTATTACACATATGATCCAAGAGACTGTCCCTGAACACTATTGGCCCCTATGGGCCCCTTCCTTCAGCTGCTAAAAATTCCCTCTCCTTGTACCTTCCAAAAGCCCTTCCCCTCGTTCTCCAGATCACCCTTAACTCCTTCAATAGTATCTTTACTTCACCTCCTCACGCCTTCACTCCCATTCCCCTCTCAAACATTCATACTTACCGTTCTTCTCCTTACACCCCATTCACAAGCACTGGCCCTCTCCACAGGCCTGTCCACTAACACCCACCATACACACTGGCCTTCTCCTCAGGCCCAAAACGTTGAGAGAGAAGAAGCATGCCCTTTTTTTGGGCGTGTGTATGAAAACACTGGTTATAGTCTTTAATCATGTAGAGCTCCGAAGGCTCATGACATTTTATTACATGTCAAGGGTGCCAGGGAGAAAACAAATGACTCTGGTATCACAAATCAGCATATTCATGGACAAAATAGAGTTCCTATCGGTAATAGGAACTCCCATCCCTTGCACACCATAGGGTAATGGAAAAAACAATTTTCCAATCAATAGTAATCGATTTCCTTGATAGTTATGTAGTTTCTAAATATATAAATTTAAACAATGAATGAAAGGTAAGTAGATCGAATATAACCGTTTTTCAGAGTAACTCAATTTCAATAGTTCATTCACTTAGATAATTTTGCATTCTTACATTTCAAGAGAGAAGAAAAGAAAGCTTGCTTACAAGTAAGTTCAATTTACTCAAAAATCAAAGACAAAACTACTAATAATTGTAACACTTCAGAAAACAAATCATATAGTTAGGTCCAGAGCTCTACGCGTTTCGAGAGATAATGCCTCTCTTCTTCAGGAGCAGAATTAGTTCAAAAGTATTTTCAAAAAGGACTTTTTCAAGTTCAAATGTCTTTCTTGGTCTATGGTTCAATTTCGTTGTGAGATGATGGAAATGTCATCTATTGGCGTCAATGTTCATTTTTTAGTAATGATCTGAAAATTATATAATGTAAATATTAGTACTAACTACTATGGTGTATATAGTAATAAATAGATAGAACATAAGTGTGGTTAATACCTGTACACGGGTGATAAAGTAGGTATTCCTTCTTTTCCAATACTAGCAACATCAACGATCCCTTGTCGTATGAAAACTGTCTGTGTGTCTCCTAAAACAGTGAATGAATAAATTTTAAGTATCCATGTTTTAAGTTTTTAATTCAGTAAATTAAGCTAACAAACATGGCAAGAGCACTCACCTCATTGGATGTCTGCAGTGTTCCAAACGAGTATGTTTACAGTCTCTGTGTCAGGCTCAAAATAACATCTGTGGAGATTAGTCTAGTATTAGAGTGAAGAACTATAATGTAGTTTGTGCAATGTGCGGTCATGTTCACTGTACTTACATGTATAGTTCTTAGAAGTACACGGGTGATCTAGCGTTTCCCTCGTACTATTGCCGAGTGAACCTGTTGCTTAGCAACGGCTTCCAAATGTAGTCACCTGACCCCGCACTTGCGGTCATGTGATATTTCAGGATTATGGGAACCATGGTTCCAAGTCATTCAATCACTACATGTGCTCAATAAAAATAAATTAAATTAATAACTGCACGTTCACAATTGTGCTTATGGTAAGTTCAGCTTACAAAAAACGAGCCGTTCATATACAACGGTTGTAAAGTTAGATCACGTGTTTCATTAAAGGTGGTCATATGTCAAGTAGACTAAAAGGAACAGTAGTTCCAATATATTCAATCAGAATTCCATAGTTAGAATAGTTCCAACGGGATTAGGTAATTCACATTCAGAATCATAATGCCCTAATTTATTGTGCAACCATGTTTACATCATTAAGAGTGATGCATCATGTGTGTGATGTCACATCCTGTGCATTGGCCCAGAAGTCGGGGTATTGGTATTTACAGCATAATTTAAATAGTAATACATTTCTCTATCTGTTTCAATTAACCAACAGGACGACCTGTAATAGGATGCATAGTTATCGAATGTAATGGCTGATTTAGTAATGCCATTGTAATGGTCTTTCATTATGTAGTTGCTAATTCAGATAGTCATTCCATTATATCACAACGTTATTATGAAATGTGCCATTATATTCTCATAATAATAGTGACAATCTCATTTTTGTCATTGCCCCCTTACATTGTTCTCCGGTTCAAAACATATTGAAGTCATTAGATTGTAGTAATTGAATAGTGATACAAATTCTAGTGCTGTCTTATCTTTACATTTTACAATCTACAATTATATTCTGATGTCATCAACAGAAATATTATGAAATCATTCCACATATTCATTAATCCATATTAGACAATTATGGATACCTGTGTTCTGATGTCATTGACAGAAATAACATTCTTTTATCATTCCACATATTCATTAATCTGAATTGGACAATTATTGATACAAAAAAGTATTAGAATGTGTTCATACCATTGTTAGTATCATAATTACATTGTGACCTATGCAATTGTTTTGATGTACACTTCAACAGTGTTCGTTACCACCTTAACACTATCTTTGTGTTATCTAACACTTTTTTTGGCAAACTCATAAAAATACATTCAACAAGAACTCCTGATTCATCCCTCTCGGTTCCAGGGCTTCTAGCTTGTGAATCCAGAACATCTCCCTTCATGATAGTATCTGCTGTAAATTACCTCCTCTTGGTGGCTGTGTTACTGTTTCAAGAATCACAAACCTTAATTGTGAGATTGTATGCTGTTGTTCTTTGAAATGTCTAGTGACTGGCAATTTCAGGTTGGCAGCCCTTATGTTGGATTTGTGCTCTGTGATGCGGTCTTTAAATTGTCTTATTGTTTGACCAACATAATATTTCCCACACGGGCAGATCAATCCATATATGACACATTTACTTTCACATGTGGCATAGTCTTGTAAGTTTATCTTTTGTCCTGTGTAGGGGTGTCTGATGAGTGGCCCTTTCTGTACGTTATTGCAATGACAGCAATTTAGACAGGGGAATGTCCCCTTCTTTGGCTTTGAAAGAAATCGTTTTTTGAATTTGTTGGTTCTTTCCGCTTTAACTAGAGAGTCTCGTTGGTTTCTACCTCTGTTGTAGGCCATTAATGATGGTTTTGGAAACAGTGTACATAATTGGAAACAGTGTACATAATTGTGGCTCCAGTGTCGTGATGTTACAGTTTTTGTACATCATCCTTTTGATCTGTGCATTTTTTGTGGAATACTGAGATAAGTAGATTAACAGAGGATTGTCTTTATCCACTCTTTTTTGTTGATTAAGAAGTTGAGTTCTTATCTTTAATTGGCATTTCTCTATGGCTTCTGACAAAATTGGTTTTGGATAGCCTCTCTCGTGAAATCGTAAAATGTGTTCCTCTTCAGCTTCTTTGTATAATTCATCCTTTGATACAATCAGTTTGATTCTCTGCAGTTGACTGAGTGGTAGGTTATTTTTTAAATGTTGTGGATGATGACTTGTGTAGAATAGGCTATTGTTAACATCTGTAGGTTTCCTGGCGATTGTTGTTTGTAACTTGCCGTTCTCTGGATAGATCTTAACATCCAGAAAATAGACCGCTGGTGTTCCTATTTCAAGGGTAAACTTAATCTTGTGGTTACATTCATTAAGGTATTTCAAAAATCCTTCCAGTTCTTGTTTGGGGCCTTTCCAAATACCCAATATGTTGTCAATGTATCGTCTCCAGATGGCCAGTTTATCTGACTATGTGGCATTGTCTAGTATATATATTGACTCAAAATGATAAATAAATGTATTCACATAGGCAGGGGCCATTGCCGAGCCCATGGAAGTGCCCGATGTTTGAAGATAGTATTTTCTTTGAAACCAAAAATAATTGTTGTAGAGTATCATTTTGGCTAATTCAATTGCAAATATTTTGCTTGATGGAAAATATTCTTGTTTCAGCAGTAACCACTCCAGAGCTTCCAGTCCTTCTTCATGTGGTATTGAGGTATAAAGTGATTGTACGTCCAGTGTGAAAAGATCCAATAATTTTCCACTTGATCAATTGTGTTTAGAATATTCAGGAAATTAGTTGTATCTCTTAGATAAGTGGATGTAGATTGAATTATTGGTTGAAGTAGTTTGTCTAAGTATCTCGAGAGAGGATTGAATACACTTTCTGTAGCAGCTACAATTGGCCTGAATGGAGGATTAGTCAGGTTTTTATGGACCTTAGGTAAGCCATAAAATACTGGTAAACTGGGATACTTGTTGATTAGAAAATCTCTTGTCTTATTTGTAATCCAACCTTCCTTTTCATTACTTCTTTGACCATCAATTGAATTTCATTTGTGGGATCATGATCTAAAATCATGTAAGTGTTAGTGTCTTCTAACAGGAAAAGACAACGTCTTTTATACAAATTTGAGTCCATTATAACCGTAGCGCCTCCTTTGTCCGCCGGATTCATTTCGATGGTTCTGTCATCTGATAATTCTTTTAGGATCCTATATTGATGATTTTGAAGTTTTGATGTTTTACATCCATATATTTTATGGATTTAAGATCTTTCCTCATTTTCATTTAAAAAAGATCAGGGGCTGAATTACTCACATTAGGACTAAAATTGCTTTAGGCTCTCATTTCCAAGATATCAAATGTAGTTGATCTTTCTTGAATGGGTGGGATGGAGTCAAAAAATATTTTCAATTTCATTTTTCTGGTAAGCTTAAAAAGGTTAACTTCTTCGTTGAATAAGTTGGTAATATTCGTGGGAACGAAGGATAAATGTAAGCTCAGAATATCCAATTGTTGTTTTGTGAGGGTTTATTTGGAAATATAATCAGGTTAGAGTTTTCTTTTTGCTCCTTAGATTTCTTCCCCCTTCTTCGTGTCTGCCGTCTTCTAAAAAAAAGAATCAAGTTGAGTATCTTCAATTGTTGTTGTTGGGGATGTTTCTACCTAATTATCCCTGATACTGAAGGTATTGCCGATGTTAAATTGATTGATGTTGTGTCTCTTCCTTCACTTGACATGTCACTAGATGGGTCTGTACTTTTACTCTCTCTTCTTGGTGTTTTTTGTGGTGGAGCTTTCTTTCCTGTGTTTTGGAACTGCTGATTTTGCTGATGATAAAACTCTTGCCACAAATACACTATATCCCTGGAATAATAAAGCGTGTCCCTATGAAATGTTCTTATTTTCCTCTGCTCGATATCTTTCTTATAGGAATCTAATTTCTGATTAGTTGAGGCCAAAATGTTCTTCAGTTCTTCAACAGATGTCAGAGTCACTAGTTGTTCTTTCAGTTCTGTTATTTCTATGTCTAATTTGGTTAGTGATGATGCTAGTTCTTCTATTGTTAATAAAAGGATCAAATCTACTGAACATTTGTTCAAGATGCGTTCCCACTTCCCTACGAAATCACAGCTGTCTCTACAAAGAGTAGGTTTAAGATAGATGTGTAGTCCTCAGGGGATTCTCTGGGATTTATAATATTCTGTCAATGTGGTGGCATGTAATTTTTATACTATCTCCCTTCTAATAAGTTTTTCTAAATTGTTAATTATTCTGTCTGGATTTTCTGTAGTATCAGTTGGTTTCCCTTTATGTAGTAACAGTTGGTTTCCCTGTGCTCTTAATTAGTCCTAATATTCTTATTGCTTCTTCTTCTGTGAAAGATAAGGTTTTTGCATGCTTGGTAGTGAGTGCATTAATTTTTGAACGGAAGTAACAAACACTATTGAAGTGTACATCAAAACAATTGCATATGTCACAATGTAATTATGATAATAACAATGGTATTTACACAATCTAATACTTTTTTGTATCAATAATTGTCCAATACAGATTAATGAATATGTGGAATGATAAAATAACATTATTTCTGTCAATGACATCAGAACACAAGTATCCATAATTGTCTAATATGGATTAATTAATATGTGGAATGATTTCACAATATTTCTGTTGATGACATCAGAATATAATTACAGATTGTAAAATGTAAAGATAAGACAGCACTAGAATTTGTACCTCTATTCAATGACTACAATCTAATGACTTCAATGTGTTTTGAACTGGAGAACAATGTAAGTGGGCAATGACAAAAATGAGATTATCACTATTATTATGAGAATATAATGGTACATTTCATAATAATGTTGTGATATACTGGAATGACTATCTGAATTAGCAACTACATAATGAAAGATCATTGCAATGGCATTACTAAATCAGCCATTACATTCGATAACTCTGCATCCTGTTACAGGTCGTCCTGTTGGTAAATTGAAACAGATAGAGAGCTTTATTACTATTTAAATTATGCTGTAAGTACCAGCACCTCGACTTCTGGGCCAATGCACAGGATGATACATGGCACCACCACATGATGCATCACTCTTAATGATGTAACCATGGTTGCACAATACATTAGGCATTATGATTCTGAATGTGAATTACTTAATCCCGTTGGAACTTTTCGAACTATGGAATTTTGATTGGATATATTGGAACAACTGTTCCTATAAGTCTACATAACATATGACCATCTTTAATGAGACACGTGATCTAACTTTACAACCGTTGTATATGAACGGCTCGTTTTTTGTAAGCTGAACTTACCTTAAGTAAAATGGTGAACGTGCAGTTACTAATTTAATTCATCTTTATTGAGCACACATAGTGATTCAATGACTTGGAACCACGGTTCCCACAATCCTGTAATATCACATGACCGCGAGTTCTGAGTCATGTGAATATATTGGAACTACTGTTCCCATAAGTATACAGAACACATGACTACCTTTCATGAGACACGTGATCTAATTTCACAACCGTTGCATATCACTGGCACGCTTTTGTGAGCTTAATTTACCATAAGCACAATTGTGAACGGGCAGTTACTAATTTAATTTATTTTTATTGAGCACATGTAGTGATTGAATGACTTAAAACCACAGTTCCCATAATCCTGGAATATCACATGACCGCAAATGCAGGTTCAGGTGACTACATTTGGAAACCATTGCTAAGCAACAGGTTCACTCGGCAATAATACGAGGGAAACGCTAGATCACCCGTGTACTTCTAAGAACTATAAATGTAAGTACAGCGAATATGACCACACATTGCACAAACTACATTATAGTTCTTCACTCTAATACTAGACTACTCTCCACAGATGTTATTCTGAGCCTGACACGGAGACTGTAAACGGAGTGAATTGCACATGACATAGGTTGGGTGGGAGCGCGCGTGGCTGTGCTCTGCGGATGGATTGCGGTAGTTGCACACATGGTGGCATGCATGGGTGCATGAGGTAGTGGTGAGTCTGTTGAAGGATTAGACTACTGGGTGCATGGCCAAAGGCCATATGCTGTAGGGCATGCACTCAAGAGTTTAGGGCTTCAGTACACCCAGTGCAGCAATGCATGTCTGACTCTGCATCCCGTGGAGGGTAGTGCTTGCATAGTGTGGTGTGTGCAGATTGGTTGGAGTAGAGCCAATGTTGTGGACAGTATGTGGGTAGGTTGCCAGTTACACAGTACTTTGTGAATGGATGTGGGTACGCCCATAGTATGTGAATGAAAGTGCACAGGGGTGCAAGAGATAGTGTTTTCTTTCTACATTATGGTAACTGTTGCAATCTATTGCTGCATAGGTCCATGGTGGTGCACCGGTTGGGTAGGAGTGCTGGTGGCAGTAGTGTGTATGTGAATTGTCGTAGTTGGTGACATGGTGACATACATGGTGGCATTACGTTGCGGTGGGTGTGTTCAAGGCCTAGACTATTGGGTGCATGGCAGAAGGCCGTAGGCCACAGGCCATGCACGCAAGAGCCTAGGGCTTGAGCTCACCCACGGCAGTAATGTATTTTTGACACTGCATCAGTTAGAGGGTGGTGACTTGTACAGAATGGTTGTGGAGCACATTTTAGATGCAATGGAGCAGCATAGGTGAGCTGACATGCGTGTATGTTTGGTTTGGCAGGTGAGGTCACTGTTAGAATATGGTAAAGTTTTTCATGTGTGGTTGGAGATGGCGCAGTGAAAGGTCACGCAGTGTGGGCACTGGGTGCAGTGTTTGCGTACTGTTAGTATGGAAGAGGGTATGGTTGTAGTGCAGTTTATATGTGCTTGGATAGTATGCTGTGTGCAGATTGCCTGGAGTAGGGGCAATGTTGTGAACATTTTGTGGTTAGGTTGGCAGTGACACAATACTTTCTGAGTGGAAGTAAGATCATAATATGTTAATGAAAGGGCGTAGGGGTGCTGGAGACAGTGTAATGTTTGTATATTAGGGTAACTGTTGCATTTATGCTGTATAGCTGCTTTGCGGTGCGGAGGTTGGGTAGGAGAGCTGGTGCCAGTGGTGCGTATGTGCATAGTGGTAGTTGGTGACATGTTGAGATGCATGGTTGCATTACGGTGCAGGGAATGTGTGCAAGGAGCACACCCACTGCAGCAATGCAGGTTTGACAGTGCATCAGGCACAGGGTGGTGATCTTTGGAGAATGGGTGTGGAGCACATTGTAGACATGCTACAGCAGCACAAGTGAGTTGAGAGGCGTGTCTTGTGCGTTCCATGGTTGTGGTGATAGTTGCAACATGCTGCAGTATTTGGTGTACGGCAGGAGATGGTGCAGTGAGAAGTTGTGCAGTGTGGCCACAGGGTGGAGTGTTTATATAATGTGAGCATGGAAGAAGGTATGGTGGAAGTGCAGCTTATAGGCACAGAGTAGTGATCTTTGGAGAATGGGTGCGCGGCACATTGTAGACGTGCTACAGCAGCACAAGTGAGTTGAGAGGCGTGTCTTGTGCGTTCCATGGTTGTGGTGATAATTGCAACATGCAACAGTATTTGGTGTACGGCAGGAGTTGGTGCAATGAGAAGTTGTGCAGTGTGGCCACAGGGTGCAGTGTTTATATAATGTGAGTATGGAAGAGGGCATGGTTGAGGTACAGCTTATATGTGCTTGGTTACTCTGCTGTGTGCAGATTTATTGAAGTAGGTCCAATGTTGTGAAGATGTTGTGCTCAGGTTGCCAGTGGCACAATACTTTGTGAATGGCAATGGGTATGGGTGCTGCAAGCTGTGATATGTTTGTGGATTCTGCTAATTGTGACATGTTTTCATGAATGGGTGTTTTATCGTATGGGGGAGTTGGGTAAAAGTGCAGCTACATATGTTACGTTTTTGCATAATGTTAACTGCCCACATGGTTGCATGCATGCATCCATAATGTTGTGGTGGGTGTGGGCAAGGGCTGCACTGTTGTGAGCATGGCCAAAGGTGAGGTGGGTGCGCCTCAGGATCTTTGTGGATGCTGCAATTGGGCATTCTTTAGCAGAAGTTTCTGGTGGAGGGGCTTTGGAATCAAATGGAATGTGCACTGAGAGTGTGTAATGGTAAATATGAAGTGGTGTACAGAAATTATAGTGTGCAATGCAGAGATTTTGTATGTGATTGCTGTATGCATGTTTGAAAATGACACAGCACCCAATGAGGGAGTGCTGCAAAAATGCCAGTGCAAAGGGAAGAAGTATTGTGTCTGCCATACTGGGCGTGGCCCTCACTGTAGATGGGAAAGCACACGTGCCAAATCCTGCCATTACGAGCATGGTGGCATGCGTGTCTGAAAATTTGATAGCACCCAATGAGGCAGTGCTGCAAAAATGCCAGTGCAAAGGGAAGAAGTATTGTGTCTGCTTTACTGGGCCGTGGCCCTCACTGTAGATGGGAAAGCGCACGTCTCACATCCTGCCATTATGGGCATGGTGGCCATGGAAATGGAATTGTGGGAAATAGGCAATTAGGTGTTTAGGGTGTGGTTAACCTGAAGGGGCGGTACCATTTCTTCCCAATACTGTCTCGTGAGGTTGGTCGAGATGGAGAGACGCACAGTGCTTATCTTTGGTAATACCTTTGTGCACCACCTGCACAGGTGTTGTGTGCAAAGAGGCATTGCTGGTAATTTCGGGTTGGAAGGAGTGGACGCTTCCTGGGGCTGTCAGGGTGACTGCAGTTTCAGCAGGATGGTTCGCCTTTGCAGATATGTGGCCTCTGTCACGAACGTAGACTTTGTCATGGTGCACTATGGAAGTCTACATATGGGTTACATGTTGTGTGGATGTTTCATCCGTCACCTGAAGAGGTTGCTGAACGCAGTGATGCAGATTTTTCCTACTGCCAAGGATGTTTTCTCATGCATAACACCAAGAGGAGTATGGACCGATGCCGGTGTAATTTGTCCCCAGCCAGAGGTCGAAAGGTGTGTTATAAACAGAAGCATGTGTGAATTTATGCAGACTGCTGGCATGTTCTCCACCCACTATCAGATCATGAGGCCGCAAAATATGCAGTGGTTCTGTAGAAATGGCATTTATTTGAGCACCATTGGCAATTCCGTTTTCTTTTACACTGTGCAAGAAGCATTGACCGGAAAGTGGTAAAAATGTGAGGAGAGGCTAACAGACATGCATATAAAGAGAAAAAACAAAAAATGTTGCTTGCACGCACGTAAGAAAAAACTTTATACATCTACGGTGGAAGACCCAATGCCCTACCCAGCTTGCTATTGCTGCCAAGGTGCTTCCCTCATGTGTACCACCAAGATTACTATGCTCCTGTCCCAATGATTGCTGTCGCCAGTTAGAGGTCGAAAGGGGTCTCATCAACAGAACCATGTATACTTTTTTGTCCGTTCGTGGGATGTTCTTCTGCAACAATGACCCCATCAGTTGTGGAAATGGAGAGTTGCTGCAATCAAATGGCATTTTGTTGTTGTCCATTGGTAATGCAATTTTCTTTGCTCCTCTACAGGATGCGCTGAAGAGTTTACTGTAATAATGTGAGCACAAAAAAACACAAAATCAAATAAAAACTGAAAAAAGGTGTTTCTCTAGAAGCATATAAAAAAAAGCTCTTTGGAGAGCTGCTCCTTACAATGAACTCCCCCTACCCTGGTTGCATTTTATTCCCCCACGCCCGCATGCATCACGAAAGCCACATCTGGGGACATTCAGGATGGCGGTAATGGAAATGGGACTGTGGATTGTCCAGAGGGAGGCAGAGTGATTGTGCAATAACGTTTCTGGGCGTGGTGCGTACGCAGAGGACTGTTGTACAGAACTGATACTGTTACATGGGGAGCTCTTCAATGTTATTGGTGGATGCGTGTGCAACTTTTTCACAATACGCAATGACGGCGTGTTGGAAAGAAGACAGTGGAAAGGGAAGAAGGAATGTTTCTGCTTTATTGGGGCACAGCCCTCACCGTCCTTGGGGAAACACACATGCACATACTCCCAGATTCAGCTTGCTACCCATGACATTGGGACAGTGGGGACTATCACACCTCCGGGTGTGGGTTACAGGAAGGGCCATTCTTAATTTTCTACATTACTGTGCACAATGAGCTGGATTGACATGGTTGCATTTACTTGCAAACGCAATGTAGCACAGCCCATTTGTTCCAACATTACTTACACACCAAACCTATGTGGCCTGCTACTGTGTTCTGAAAAGCTGAAAACAGATTGCAGAGCAGCTATAGGGTGTGGCCTTTTGTAGGGCTGCTGTGGAGAGCTTGCACCTGGAAAACAGGACTACATTGTTCAAAAACCTAAATACATGTACAACGCCCCATTTTCCTGTGTTTGTAAGCATGTACTTTCCAAAAAACACTCCCTACTTTCCTCAACACTGTACTTTGCCACTGTCCATGGGTCCGGATTGTGTTACCGGAATAAGGGCCCACGTACAGCGTGGGTGCGGTCGCATGGTGACGTCGCCACTGCTCTCCTTTCTAACTGCTGTACGCAGGATGCATTTTGGGTGGAATACGTTGTACGCATGTGCACACTGTTGCCACTTCTATACTGAATAATAGGGCGCCATACGTTTGCTGAGCATTTTGGGAGATGCTGGCTGTTTATAGGGAATAGCAGGTGGGATGTTTATCGGTATAGGTACCTGTAGGCCGTGGGTGGGCACGGCGCCCTAATTAATGTTTGTTCGCATATGCTGCACAGTGGCAGTGTTACCAGGACACAGAGGAACAGATACACATGCGTGTACTTGCACAACAACCAAATGTCCCCTCCCACATGTCATTGTAGGTGGAAGACAACATGCGGACATGCAGAGTGTGCTGGCGTCGTACGGATGCCTGCATTGTCATGGTGGATAGGCCGGGCAACTGCGGTGTCCATAGGACACCTACTTTTCCTTAATTGCAGTATTTCCAACGAGAACTGTGTGCTGCTGCGTGAGAACGGCATCTCAACCAAAAAAACATATTACATATACACGTAACAACCTTTCACTTATTAACGTTTACTTGTACAAATTCATACACACCATAAGCAAAGTGAAGGGGTAGCATAAGTGGATACTTATTGTGGAGAATTGGGGATTTCCTCAAGTTGGTTGTGAGGGGAGGTAGACATTGAGGTATCACCTTAATGTCTCCCATCACACATATTTTGAGGGGATGGCGCCCTTTGACATGGGAAAGGGGTATACATGCAGATCTGCTAGAGCTGTTTCATTTTGTAAATAATACACCCTTGTACGCAACCTTTCAGCCGGCAGGCCTTTTCTCCCCTATTTAGGATTCTCAAACCTACTTGTGCCCTCCTACCTGTCTCAGACTGGCCCATTTTGAAAACTCTTATCCTGAGTGTTGTAGTCTGTCCCATTGCACAACTGCTTGCCTCTCGCTGTCTTGTCTGCCCACTCCTGTGACCTTCCCTAGAGTTCTCCCTCTCCCTTCCACCCCCCTTCTCTCCCACCTACTCTATGGTGCTCTCTGTCTCTCCTATCTTTTCCAACTGCTTCTCTATCGACTATCCTGCTCTCCTCACTAAATCTGGTAGGAAAAAGTTTAAAAAGGACATCCTGGTCTCCAGCCCAGGCCTCACTATTGCTGACACCTACACCAGTGCCTCCTCCAAGGAAACTCTCACCGACATCCTCTTTGTCATGCCTTCGCCAGACCTATGGACCCTTCATATGGTCTCTGTGCTCTCATCTTTCACCTCTTCTCCCATTAATGGTAGCACCCGCTGGGATGCCCTTCTGGCCTCCATCCTTTCCTCTAAGATCGTCATTAATTTTTACTCTAATGGGATCATCCTGGTCCAAGGCCCTCAGGCCAACCTTCACCTCTTTGATAGACGCTTCCTGCGCCTCATCAACTTTATTTCTTCACCTGCTGTCCCCTCTCCCCTTTCCCTGACTACCCCTCCTCCCCCTTCTGCCTCCTCTTTGGCTACCTTGCTTCCCCCTACCCTCTCTGCCCCCTCTTGTGCCTCTACTACACCCCCGCAGGGCATACCTCTGATCTGTACCCCTCCCCGGAAGTCCTTTAAGGATGGCAACCTTCTGCATATTGCCTCTCTAAACTCTTGCTCTGCTGTCAAACACTCCTCTGATATCTGACGGCTACAAGATCCTCTCTGCCCCAGGGCCAAACGCTCTGGGTGGGGTGTAGCCCTGATCTTCCCCGAGTGGATTCCTGCCTCTGTCACTCCTACGCAGGCCTACTCCTCTTTTGAATGGCTCTCTCGCTCCACTAGCCACTCACTTACTGTGGCTACTATCTATCGACCACCTGGTCAGATTTCCTGCTTCCTCTGAGTGGGCGGACCTCTCCTCCTCACTCTTGGCCTCAACTACTCAACTCTTCCTTCTTGGAGGCTTCAACATCCACCTGGATGCCTCCTGTCCTCCATCTGGACTCTTTTGTGACCTCTGTAACTCTCTCTCACTCACTATTCTCCCCTCAGACCTGACTCACTCTGCAGGGCACACCCTGGATGCTCTGATCTTCTTAGACCTTCCCTTCTCTGCCCCTATCACCACTCCTCTCTCCTGGAGTGATCACTTTCTCCTCTCCTCCCACCTTACCCTCCCTATCCCTCAGGCCAAACCACTTCCATCACTGCCACCCACCTTCTCGGTCATCCGTCCCATGAATCACGTGTCAGCTGAGGCTTATGCTGCCACCTTCTCACCCCCGTGTCCCTTTGGCTGACTCTCATCCTGACACAGCCCTCTCTATGCTCCACTCTGCTATATCTGATACTCTTGATATTCTTACCCCTGTTATGAGAATCTGCCTAAAGCCCAAAGCCAAATGCAACTCCTGGTATGACTCAGACTTCGTCACCCTAAAACGCAAGTGTAGGGTGGCCGAGAGGAAATGGCGTGCTTCATGTACATCCTCTGACAAACTGGCTTTCCACCTGCTGCAAAGGCAATACCGGCTCTCTGTCCTAACCAAGAAGAGAGCACATATCCAAGCCTGCGTCTCTGCGTCATCTAACAACTCAGCTGAACTCTTTAAAATCTGCAAGAATCTTGCCAATCCTTTCGCAGTCTATACCTCTCCTGTCCCCTCCCAGGCCCCTGTACGGCACTGGCTTCTCACTTCATCTCTAAAACTAAGGACATCATGTCGTCTCTCTCCTCCTATCCCCTCCCTCCCCCTACTCCCTGCTTCTCCCCTGGCCTTTCTGCAGCCACCCCTCCTCCCTCCTTCTCTGCCTTTCCCCTATTCTCCGCAGACAAGGTTTCTAGACAAGTCTGATCTATAAAAGTCTTGTCGAAACAGGTTCACCCCTGTACCTCCAAAGCTATTAAGGACCACATCAACTTCCTGGCTCCTGCCGTGGCTGATTTCTGCAATCACTCCTTCGCCACCGGAGTCTTCCCATCCCCCTTGAAGCACTCCCTTGTGTACCCCCTTCTCAAGAAACCCTTTGCTGACCCCTCCTGCCCGGCTAACTATCGCCCAATCACCATCACTCCCTTCCTGGGCAAGCTCCTGGAGAAACTGGCCATCTCCCAGCTTAATGGCCACACTGAATCTGTTGTTTGCCTTCATGACCATCAGTCTGGCTTCAGAGCTGCCAGAAGCACGGAAACTGCTCTCCTGAACATCCATGAAGACCTGTTCTCCAACCTTGACTCTAACACCCCTTGCGTCCTCATCCTGCTTGATCTCTCTTCTGACTTTGATACTGTCAACCATGTTATCCTGCTAAACCGTCTCTGTGATAACATGGGTATAACTGGTGAGGCTCTGGCGTGGATGACTTTTTTCCTCTCCGACCAACCACCCCAGGTCCAACTTGGGTCCTTCCTCTCTGATATCTTTTTCTCTACCTGTGGTGTCCCCCAGGGGTCTAACATCTTGTCCTGGCTCTTTAACCAATACCTGGCACTCCTGGCCCCCCGCATCACTGCTCTCTGCCCCCACTTCCAGTGCTATGCAGATGACACCCAGCTCATCTTCAGGTTACCCTCGGCCTCCTCCTCTACTTCCCTCATCTCTGACTGTCTGTCTGCTATCCAGCAGTGGTGTGCTGCCAATGACCTCTACCTTAATGCCAGTAAAACTGGGAGTCTCCTCATTAGCACACCCACTCCCTCCTTTCCTCTAGCTCTCTGGCCGGACTCTCTTGGCCCTCTTCCGGATCCCACCTGCAAGGGTAAAAACCTCAGGGTCATCTTCGACTCTACACTCTCCTTCTCTCCCCACATCTCTGACGTCTCGAAGAAGTCACACTACCAGCTTCACCTCCTCAGGGGTATTCTTCCTTTCCTCTCCTTCCCCCAGAAGCTCACTGTCTCCAGAGCTCTGGTTCTCTCTAGGCTGGACTATTGCAACAGCCTATTTTTTAATATGCCTGCTTCTACTTTCCGCCCTCTGCAACTTATGCAGAACAGGACTGCAAGACTTGTCCTTGGCTTCAAGCCCAGGGATCGTATCTCTCCAGGACTGAAACCAGTGGATGCGAGGATTAAGTTCAAAACCCTCTGCATCGTCCACAAGGCCTTCTGGGGCCGGGGGCCTCAATACCTTCAACTCTCTCTTCCTAAATACCTTCCTTCTCGAGCTCTTTGCTCATCTACCACAAACTCCCTCAAGGTCAGTCGCTTCTCCAAGCAACATGTTGGTGGTAGATCTCTTTCCTCAGCTGGGGCCTCCCTCCGGGAGACCCAATGCCAGTTTAAGAATTATGTTAACTCTGGAATACTAAGGAGAAATGACAAAACTTCTTCACACATAGATTTCAGGCTAAACACTGTGTATGATTATGTTCCCTTTTTTTGATCAATGACCTTATTATTTGTTTTTTTTCAAATTATTGTTTTATTCAATGTATGGATTTTCACATATATGTTTTCTTTGAGCGACACATATGTTGAGCTGCCCTTATGAGTTGGGCTCACCTGTTGTATATATTTGTTTTCTTTGACTGTCATATTGAATGGTTTTATTTTATGTGTTGTTGAAAATAAGATGCTATATATTTTTTCACATGTATGGTTGATATGGTGTTGTTCTTTCTGTGAGAGAATATAAACTGGATTTCTTTGACAATAGATTGGACTAGGAAACTTGGTTTGAATGATTTAACCTAGTAACCAACCATTCACGTAGCAGTCCCCTTCTTTTTGGATGTGGGGCCTCCCTCTGGAACAGCCTCCCTACCTCCCTGAAACTTGAGGAGAATCATCTTTGGTTCTGGAAGCACCTCAAAACCTTTCTCTTTGCTTCTGCTTTCTCTCCCTCTCTCCCTTTGTCCCCCTCATTAATTGTTTCACAAAAAGTTTTAGGAGCCTCTCTATCAAGGACGAACAGAGCCACATATCCTGTTCTATGGGAAGGTGCCTACTCGGGAGGGTGTACTCCCTGAAACTTGAGGAGAACCATCTCCTGTTCCGGAAGCACCTCAAAACCTTCCTCTTTGCTTCTGCTTTCTCTCCCCCTCTCCCTTGCTAATTCTTGACTGAAACTGCACTGAATCTGCAACTGGGCCACTCTTACCGATCTCGGTCCTTGGCCCAGCCACTCTCCACTTGCACTGCCTCCTTTGGCAACCCCTGCACTGCGGGACTGTCTTTGTATCCCTTCAGCCCCCTTCCCAGCACGTATCTGCACTTACCTTGCACTTGCCACCAGCTGGCCATATTATTTATTATTATTCTACTTACCCTGTACTGCACTTTCCCCTTGCACTTTTTCCCTTCCCTCTACCCTTGCACTTGCACGATCTGAATGACACCTGGCCTAGTAGGATCGTTGTCTGTCTTTCCCTTTGTTCCCCCTCCCTGCCTCGTCGCGCCTTGAAACACTTGTGTATAGGCCCGTTACAAATGCCATATCATATCATCATATCATTTCATAAGATGCGCTCCATTTACCATCCTCAATTCAACAGGATTGTTTGAACGAATAAACACACTCTTCAAGAGGAAGTTGTCCAAATTGTGTGTGGCCCTCAAAGGGAACCGGGTCCATTGTTTGCCACTGGCCCTGTTCAGTTTGCAAACGCAACCCTGCAAGGATCATCGCCTCACAAAATTGTGATGGGAAGGAGAATTCACATTCCACTTTTACCTATGAGTAGTGCATCTGATGCTCACAGGTCTGCAAGTATTTTGGGGGAGGATTTCACAGGGTATTTGCGTCAGTTAACCAGATGCATAGCACCAAAAATAGAAGTGTTGGAGGAGAGCACGTGCCCAACAATGTAAGCTTACCACCCCTGAAGCTCATGCTTGGAGTCACCATCTATGTCAGGAACTTCGTCCAGCGTTGGAGTCAACAAATATTTAACCAGATCTACACCATTGTATATGCAACACCATTCACTGTGAAGGTAAAGGAGCTGTGGTATCAGGTTCACCTTTCTGATGTCCGGAATGCACCTCCTATGCACCCCTTTGCCAGATTCAGAGCAGCTTCCAGAATAAAGAAATTACTGTTTAAGTACGACTGCCAGCAACTGATGTTTTAAAGCAAGCATTTCAAGTAGAGAATGTGTTCTTCTTTCAGGAGTGTGTTCATTCAATTGTATAATACATTAGTTCTAGTGGTACAGAGCATGACAAATTCTGTGATCACTGCATGGTTCTCTCCTTCTCATTCTCTGCACGTTTCACATCACAAGGGTTGTGTTATAGTGTCAATAGTGTACATATGTTGAGGTTTTGTTTCAGAGTATTGTGTATATACTTTGTGTCACTTTATTTGGTGGAAACATACAAAGGGGGGTGTAGAGGGTGTGCACAAAATGATATTTTTCAAAATCATGTTCTCCATATGAAAAGAACTAGAATAATAGACAACAATATTTGGTTTAGACAACAACACATTAGGAGGGAGGCTGAAGAAGATAGGAAATATGACCAATACAAAGGTGTGGTGTTTAATACAGTGGCCGACGTACACCATCCAGAATTCAGTAATCTATGGTACAGTCACATGCGCTCAGTGGGGAAGGAGAGGTCAAATGGGAGCTGTTATGTTAGCCCCCCATCACTTATGCATCAGGGGAACCCAAGCTTTTAATATCTCAAGGGATGCCACCTCTTGTAGCCCAGTGTTTAGTCCATTTAATACTGAGTTGGGTACGAAGCATGTTCCAAAGACATGAAATACAGATCATATTGATGGACAGAGATGATGGAGAATGTACAATGAAAGAAAAGGACCCACGGTGCAAGACAAGCCCATTGCTAAAAATGGAAGGAGTGCTGTTCATGGCCAACAATTGGAAGGTAGCAGTAGTAAGCTGTGCAACAGGGGTTTTGGTGGGATTCGATGAAGAAGTAATATGGAAAGTGAACAAGAATTGTGTTGCCACATGGGGAACCTACGTGTCGATGCTAACATGGATTGAAGCAAAAGAGGCTCCAGTGAAGATACAGACATTAGCGGAATAAGCGTTTTGCTTCTGAGGAACTGGCACCGTTCCTTTGAGGATTAACTGCAAATGCAACAAGACGCTATTCATCCCTGATCTTAATAAAGGAACAGCTGCTCTTATGGACATATTCTGGGTTTGCAGCCAGCAAGCCTACATGCACCACAATCGTGGAGAGGCACTTGATCACTAACTACCCTGCATTCAGCTGTTTCAGTGGTTCCTGATGCATATGTTTCTATTGTAAACATGCCAAGACGAGACCCATGCCAACCCCCAGACATGAGGTAAAAGACACGCTCAATCAGAAGAAGCTGCCAGAAATGATCTACTTTCCTGTCTGAAGAATCTTCCAAACATTTGAAAGCATTTCCATACAAATATCACCTCTACATGAAGACAGAAATGTTCAATGCTTTGTTTTTGGTGGCATGTATCCAGGCTGCAGCCAACACCAAATGGTTGCAGATAGTGCGGTAGGAAATGTTCCAGTTGTGAACGATACAGTGCAGGGTCTGAATTCAATAAAAAGTGAACTGTGAGCAATATCGCTGACGACACTGCAGAATCGGTACATCTTGGACTTGTTGATGACCATGGAAGGGGCATCTGTAAAAATATAGGGTTGTCATGTTGCACGTGTACCCCCCCCCCAAATGATGCAGACAATGGCTTGTTGTCCCACATAATAGGGGCCCTACAAAGGTTGAAGACAGGAATGGAAACAGAAACAGGAGTGGATTCTGATAATTGGTTTGACATCATGTTCTCCTGGGCCCCAACTTGGCTAGGAACAGTGGTGAAGACATGTGTTCCTATCGTAGTGTTTCTGCTGCTAATTATCTGAATGTACCAGATGGTCCTTGGTTGGATGTTGGCCCAAGACCCTCCCAAACAGTGCTGTGGTGATGATATTGAAAAGGGCAGGGGAACTCTTCTTGTCACAAAACACCAGTATATGCAAACAGACAGTCCAGATAGACCGGGTATGGTGAGAATTTAGAATTTGATAGATCCCCTGGGGACACTAACTTTGTGCCAACCAGACCCAGAAAATTATGTGCAGCACTGGGTCGACTTAGCTGGGAATAGCAACTCGATTTACCTTACATGTACCACAGAAAAGTATGCCCAAGATGGGGGAAGTTTTTGTCAGGTCTACAGGGTATGGGTGCCCAAGGATGATTATTATAGGAGAAGGGAAGCTGCTGGGTTAGTTAATGGAGGATTAACTAAAGGGGGACTGTTGGAACGCATGTACAGCTCCTGTACGTGGCCAAATGATTCAGGCTAAAAAAAAAAATGTACAAGCGCATGAGAAAGTGAAGGTGCGTGGCTGCAGGGGGTTGGGAAGGCAGTTGGCAGAAACAAATGTATTCCTAACATAGTTATAGAGGCTTAGGTAGGCCCGGGTATATGGCATGACTGATATTGTGCAGCAGTTGTGAAATATAATGTGTAACAATGATGATAAAGACACAGGGGCGGGATGGGGGAAATACTGAAGCATTGCCATATTGGAAGTGAGGCCTAGCATTTTGTATTCCCCGTTGAAGATGAAGTAGCGTGGCATAATGAAGAATTTTAATAATTTTTTCCTTTCCCAAGCCCCAGGAGTGAACCTGAGAATAGCAGCACTGTTTAATTGCATCACGCTGTAGGCCTGTGGAACAAGATTGGAAGGTGAACGGCAGATTTAGGGTAGGGCTGTCTGTCTCGAAAGGCAATTTCATGGGAGCCAAGTTAGAGGTCTCGAGCTGCCAAAATGCTTGGTTTAGGTTTAGGGTACTAGCAACCCTGGAACAATGGCCATCCTATCTGAACTGCCAGGCGGCTGGAAAAGGGAGTATGTAAATCCATCAGAATTGGGCCAATTAATGTGGTCATCGAGAGAGCAAGGAGGTATACCACAGGTGAGCACCTTATACGGAGGGAGTGAGGAGCCAAACATACTGTGATTTGTGATACGAAGAGCAAGAGGTGATGCCAACAAATCTAGTCCAAAGCTGGGGAGGCATGATTGGGGCGCCTGCATTCTGGTATTAAGAGAAGGAAACTCTTATTTCGAAGGGCCAATTTGTCCTCAGAGTTGTCCACTGAGTTCATGCTAATGACCAGGTGCACACCATGTGACTAGGCCGATGGGGCGGGTAACATTCCAGATAATTTGCCATTGCAGTAGCTGGAAACCAAGGTGTGGGGATAGGGGAACCACATGTTAGAGGCTAGAGGTAAATCAGGATGTGGCCAATCGGTCTAGGGACTATAGGGGACTGGTAGCATATATATAGGTGGTAGCCAGAGAGGGTGGGGGAATAATACTGTATATTGTTTACATCATAAGTGATGATTTATTTACTTATAAATCTTGTACTTGCTTTGAAGTAACAGAGAGCTCTGTATCAGTTTGGTTCTATGGGACCTTCTGATACCTTTTTCCTTTTTGTATACAAAAACAATCTTGTTTTCCCTACAAAACAGTGCACCAGGAGCCTTTTTCCCTAGAGAAGTGTTTTTTATTGTCTGGTTGTCTGGAGGTCTTGCCTTACAGCGGACACATTGGAGGGGACCCAAAAATGTTTAAATCGGTATGAACTTGAATGGGAAAGAAAATGTTGCTTGCAGCTACAGCCCAAAGTGCTCGACAGATTTACAGAAACCTGTGCAAGGAGCAATGTATGGACCTGAAAGCATGCTTTTGCAAATCTGTCCTGTCTTTTATTTTTTGAAAAGTGTCAAAATGTTGGTACAAAAAATAACTTCAGTGCCTGACGCATAGCCTGTGGCCATGGCCAGATTGTCTGGGGCATGGCCAAAGAGCTTGGCTATGGGGTTAAAATAGGCATGGCCTCCAGGGACCGGCTATATGGTTAAAGTGGGCTGTGGACCTGACTCCTGGCAAGGACAGGTGCAAAACAAAGTCTGGGGGAACCTGTGGCAAAAGTTTTGTTTGCAAAATGTCAGCCAAATTGATCATGCAAGTCAAAGGTTATTAGCAATTCAATGTCCGGGTTTCCTTTGGAACTTGATACTCATCTTAACTATAGGGTGGTATATATACAAGAGCATGACAAATAACACTATTACTGTTAAGTTTCGTTTTTGGAGGACTTTTTTTATCATTGGTATGGCCTTATAGCTTTTTGGTCAGTCTGGCATCAATACTTTATAAAAGTACACAAGGTAAGAGATTAAAGCGAGTCACACTTCAGGGGCTGCGGGTGACCTAAGTGAGTCTTTATTTTCTGCTGCGCAGGTGGTGTTTTCAGATTGCATGCTCTCTTCTGCCTTTCTGAATCCTGTACCCTCCTATAACAGTCCTGTAATACACATATTTGCTTCTTGTTATGTCACAGTATATGCATCCGCTTCACATGTTCCAGGATGCCTGGCTATACTGAATGTTTGCAATGTTTGTGCTCTTGTGATATCTTTGTAGGCATAATGTAACCCTTTATATTCAAATAAGGATGCTCGAGATTGAAATTGTATTGCGCAATAGTGTGTAATGCCTGCTGTTGTTATGATGGAGAGCATGCCATGAGTCACGCACAGTGTACTGCTTTCATCGCCCATGCGAAAGAGGACAGCTATTTTTGGCATGCAGTCATCGACCTTTGGCTTATTTATGATGTCAGACTGTATTCGGGATTTATTATGTTGAGATTGTTGCTTTAATTAAAGGTGTGAATGAAAAAAGATGCCTGCTCCAACACCCCCTAGACTCCCCTCTTCCACATCCACTACCGCACTCCCACGCCCGCTATGAATTTTGATGACCTATTAGGACGGTTCAAGGGGTTTCTTGTAGGGTAGCCAACTTTACAACATGGCTTTTCAGCACGCTTTAAAAGCAGAAGTGCATCAGAAGCTGTTTGTGCTGCTCGCGGTTTCCATACAACATCATTCACCCTCATCATTTCCCTGTGCATTCACTTTTTCGGTAATAGTAGTGGCAAATGGCATTGTAGACATATGCAAGCAGGGACGTCATTGCACCAAAATGACAGGGGCAGCGGAAGTGACATCACATGCCCCTTGACCTCTGATAACATCACAGGAAGTGATGTCATTTGAGCCCACCTCGAAGTGACATCACAGGAAGCAATGGCACACAACTTTTAATCCCTTGACAAAAAAGGAACTGGCATCACATAGCATTGTTTCTAAGAACACTACGAAATATATGTTCACCATATCACTGTAAGGTGACATACATTTCATACAAGAATGGATCACCATATGTATCGTTAATATCAGTATGCATAGGCCCGTTACCAAATTACTGTGAATGCAAGCAGACGTCCAATCAAAATGATAATGATGTGTTATTATATCGCACTTAGGCTGAAACGCTTTATATAGAACACATGTACCTAAAATATCACCCAGCCTGTGTTGGTACTCATGTATCGACCTCAGAAGGACGAAAGGCTGAGTTGACCTTGCTGGGATTCAAACCTGCAATATACAGATCAGACACACATCGCAGCAGTGAGCGCTCAACCCACTGAGCTATCTAACCAACTATAGTAAAATTAGCAATTACATGCCTGAGTGTTCTCAAAGTCAGAAAGCAAATTACACTCTGTAGTGGAAACAATTAAACTGGTAACTGTGAACAGCAGGCCAGTTCATCTGCAGGTCCGCTGCAAATTTGGCCACATGTCAAGCTTGTTTGGATCTACTTTTCAGGCTTCAGAGGTTGGCAAATACATACTATTGGGATAGTTCATAACTGTGCATCAAAGAAATTAGAGTAGCGCAGGGAAAGCAGCACACTCACATGGCATCCCGTTCTCTGGGCACTCATTACCCCATACATGCAAACAAACATCCTAGACAGCATGCCAGGGAGATAGGAAAGATAGAAACATTACAATTAAGCATTACTTGTGGCACAATGAAATCAGGGGTCACTATGTATTATGGTAAAACATTTCTACACTTTACACAAGCTTTTAGGCACAAAGATTTTGTCAAGTGACTGAGGACAACTAGTTAGAATGTCTTGTGATGATCGTAACAGAGACAACAGCAGAACAAAACATGCTGTATCTTCAACCTGAGAAAAGCAAACTACATAGTCCGAAATGGATGCTTATTCTACTCTAAATGCTTTTTGGATTTTTTTTCTGCTTTCTGCATTGTGAATTTGAGGTGTTTAAGAACAGACTAAATCAGTGACTCAACCTCTGAAATTCGCCTAAAATAAACCTTTAATGAGTCTAGCAATCAATGTTAAGAATTCCAGAAAGACAAATTATTTACTATTCCTATTCTTTCTTATTTAGGGTCACTGTTAAATGTGTGGAACCCCTTGTTTTTTAAGAGGCTTGAACAAGAAAGCCAGCCACTCCAGAAACAAAGAGCCACATGCTGCTGGCCACAGACCCAGGAGCTGCGGTTTGGGGTTGCAAAGGAGGCCACAGGGGTAGCAAGGGAGACCACAGGGGTCGCAGCTGCGACCCATGGCAACCCCCAAATGACGTCCCTGAATACAAACCAAACAAGCATTGGCAAAGCCAATAATTTTAGCTTTTACTGCTGTTTACATTTTGCATTTATAGGCCTCGGGTGGAAGGAGGAGAGTGCACAGTTTCAAAGGAGGATGTGATAAGGGGTGCGGGTGTGCAACAAAATGAGAAGGAAGGAGAATAGAGCAATGGATGAGTTGATTGAGAGAGGGGGCCTTCGATGATGATCAAGAGGAAATATGTGAGAGAAAGCTTGTGAGAGAGGGTAAGAAATAAAGTGAGAGTGTGACAGGAAGGATAAGAGGGAGCAGAGAGAAAGGTTGAGAGAGAGGGTAATAAATAAAGTGAGAGTGTGACAGGAAGGATAAGAGGGAGCAGAGAGAGGGGGGGGGTGTGGTGGGCGGGTTGTAGAGACGCTGCGGTGGGTGGGGGTAGAGATATTTAGGGGAAGGCCGGTTGGGAGTTTTGAGTGACGGGAAGGGTGGGTGGGATTAGAGAGTGGCCTTAGGGTGGGCGGGTGGCTCAAGAGAGAATGGCAGTATTGTGGGTGTGTGGGGAAGAGAGAGTAGCAGTAAGGAAGAGAGGGTAGCAGTAGGGTGGGTGGGGGAAGAGAGTGGAGGTAGGGTGGGTGTGGAAAGAGAGAGTGGAGTGGAAGTAGGGTGGATGGGTGTGTTTTATGTTCTATAGGGATAGGGTGGGTGGGGGTACGGTGGGTGGTTGGGGAAGAGAAAGTGGGGGTATGGTGGCTGGATGGAGGTATGGTGTGCGGGTGTAGAGAGGGGGTACGGTGGGTGATTGTAGAGAGAGTGGAGGTAGTGTTAAGTCATTAGTTCAATCAGGTGTGTGCAAGGTACATAAATGGATCTATAAGAGAGAGCAACCAACCTGATCAGAGGCAGCACAAAGCAGTGGTGAAAAATTTCCCAAATGACCTCTGCAACCCCCTACTCTGTAGTATGAACAGAAAGGGAGGGTGCAGAGATCATAGGGAACCCCTCTGGGGAATAAAATCCTACTCGTCAGGTTTCAGCCAGTGTCAAGATCTGACATCGTTATGTTGAGCAAGAAGGTCTTCTGTTGCTCTTCCTAGCGAGGTCTGTATTGCAGGTACTCAATGCAGGCAGGCTGCCATTGCCACACTAGAATTGAGAGAAAATGACAGACCCCTCAATTGCTGTTTGGCTGAGTCAATACTTACACTATGTGATCTGCTGACGCTGCTTGGCCACCAGCTCTCCCCAAAACTGCCACTCCACCCTTCTGGTCTGCTGGGCTTCTCAAAGACTGCGGGCAGGATTTTCTTGAAGGTGGCTCCTGACTGCCTCTGCATAGTGTGCACCTCCCCGTGACTCTCGCACTCCATAGGTCACCTCATAGTCCTCCAGGCATCATCATGGGAAAGGTAACTTTGTGCCAAACGAACGTAGCAAACCGTCCTCTGCTACCAATTTGTAAAGGTATACCAGAGGGCCGAGGTTCATACTACACAGTAACCGTTCAGCAGAGTGCCCAGGCCCAACAAACCATCCCCCAGTAATAAGGCCCAACAAACCATGCCCCAGTAATAATGGAAGACTCAGCCAAGGACAAGTTAGAACAGTCCTTTATTTTCCATAACAGACAGGGATCATACAGGAAACCAAAAAATCTCCAGCAATCACAGCTCCTGAGCCCATGTCAGGGGTTTTTGTTAGCAAATGTCATCACAGCTTAGAACCATTTCCTAAAAACCTACGAGCCCCTTCTATTGGGTGGCTCGGATGGTAGTGCCTATAGAAGGCACCCATAGGTGTTAGCTATCAGGTGGTCTCGCCAGAGACTTCCCCAAAAACTATATATTACATTTTTACAGGGTTGTGGGCCTACCATTGACCCTCGCCCATTACCCTCCACTCTAGGATTTGTGTTCCCTGATTGGCAGGAGAGGGTCTCCTCGGGCCTGGGACCCTGCTCTATTCCCAGTGCTCTGTTTACCTTCTCAAGGTGATGGGAAAGACTATGGGCCTAATTACGAGTCAGGCGGAATCGGTTAACGGGGTCCGCTAATGGATGCGGACCCGTTATTCCCATTCCGCCTGATTACGAGGTCCCCTCACGGGACCCAGTAAGGACGCCTGGTAAAACCAGGCTCATTACCGGGTCCCGCGAGGGGACCAGGGAGCTAAATATGGGCTGGTGGTAATCGGCCCGTTGTTAGCTCCCTGCACCCATTCCCATTGAGTCCTATGGGGGCTCAAATGGGAATGGGGAAGGTCCGGGCCCGGGTTCCCTGAGGGAGGAATTACCGGGCCCTCCTAACTCGGAATGGCGTAATTCCCCATTCATGGAACCTGGACCCGGTTTTGGAGGCAGCCATTCCGCCAATAGCAGCATGGCTACCGCCAAAGCCGTAATGAGGCCCTATGTGTCCCAGTTGTTACCACTGATATATCCACCTAGCCTGAGCGAGTGCCTTCAAATTGCAATGTGTGTTGGGCAACACGTTTCAGTTCTTGTTTGCTTCACGCTTCACTGGGAACAGCGTCTCTTCCCACCACAGGTAAATGGCTATTGTTCGGCTCAGCCGCATCACGTGGGTGAGGACTGCAGAACTGAGCTTTTCAGTCTGCAATAAGTGAGGATTTACTCTGCAAATTTGCAGGTGGTTCCATGCCCCTGTAGTCAGAAATGTTCCACCTGTCTGTGTCTTTGGCTGCGAGCACTGGCCCCTCGCTTCGTGCTGCAGAGTCTGCTTGTCTTCATTCCTTGTTCTGAGGCCTGTGTCTTTGTGCACTTTCATTATAGTTGTTCCATGGTTTCTCTATGTCTATATGCATATATTGTATTGCTTTCTCTCGAGGTTAGTTGTCTTCAGTTCTCTCAGGCTCCTTATATGTCCCTGAAGTTCCATATGGTTAGTTGCAATAAGCGGCTGCAAGCTAGTTTTGTGTGACGCTTGCTCTCTCGTGTTTCTGAATTTGGCTAATGAAAGAAAATGAGGAAGACTTCTAACAGTATGTATGTGTATCTGTCCTCTATCTATAGAACTGTGTATGCATGTTCTTCGTTTATCGTTAGTCTACCTGTTTCAGTGTTGAGGCACCTGTATCTGTGAAGATGTCAGCTGGATAGGGTTTGAACAGTTGTCTAAGAGAATATCTGCTCACATATATGGAGTTTACTGGCCCTCTTGAGGGCTGGCCAAACAGTGACTGACATCTCTCGTTTCTCAGTCTTTGGGCTATCATGCTTATAGGGGTCATGAGGGTCATTCCAGGGACCCTCTCTTCGATGACATCACTAACAACATCATCTGTAACGTACACATAAGTCAATGGGGGTCATTCTGAATTGGGCGGTAAGGGTTACAGGGCACCGGTAAGGAGACCGGTGCTGGTAAACCCTTACCGCCCAATTCCGAGGTCCCTTAGCGGGAACCGCAAAGAACGTGTGGTCTGACCACACGTCCTTTACGGGTCCCGCTAAGGGACCCGGGCGCTAATTACGGGTCTGCTATTCGCGGGCCCATAATTACCGTCTTCCCCATTCCCATTGAGCCCTATGGGGCATCAAATGGGAATGGGGAATGGTTGGTTGAATGGGGGCTTATCGGGTCCGCACAGGTCGGAATGTCCCGGTAAGTCCCCATTCAACCAGACCGGTACCGGACCCGGTTTTTGAGGCAGCCATGGCGCAAATAGCGCCATGGCTACCTCCAAACTCGGAATGAGGCCCAATGTATCAAAAAATGTGATGCTATTTAAAGATTGCTTTTACTTTGTACAGTATGCATTTTATTTTAGTTTGAACATGTTAATCACTTACAAAGGTTGCGCAGAAATCAATATACATCTATGTATGAACCAACACACCTGCTCTTTAGGGGAATGTTGAGTGCAGTGCATTGAGGTGCAAGTTTCAATTTCTTCCTACACTTTTGCTTTAAGACTAAACCATTCCAGAACGGTTTCTTTTCAGACTAAAAGTATAGGAACAGTAAAACGTTGTTTTTTAAGTAGAGGAGCACCGCTCCCGTCCACTTCGACCACTGACTGCATATACACCCTCACCCTGTGCATACTCGCAGTGCACATGGACCTTCACCCTGCACATGCACATACTCACCAAATTACACACGAACACCTATGCTCAAACTGGAAATACACCCGCACACTGAACATACATACATTAAATATACACAGACACCTAAAAAGTATACAATGCCTATAGAAAAGCCAAAGCTATTGACTTTGCCGAAGCTTGTTTTAATGTTTCACACATACGTGACAAGCCACGGTTGCCTCTTCTTTTTCAAATTGGCACAGTCCCATGAAAAAAGGAGACCATTACAGATTGTACTGGCCGATAGGCGTGCTAATTAATGGTACTGAAAGAACAGCGCGCCTGGGTGCAGCCGAACGAGATTTGCAAGATGATGGTTTCATACAAAACCTTTGGTCTAATTGTGTAGGCGACAGTTTCCGTGTGTTTAATGAATAACCACAAACAGTATGTGGGAGGGTGTTACACATAGAATATGACTCATTGGTTTAGATAAAGATATATAAAGATATACACCCTAAAGTTACAGAACCAGATATGCCTGAAGTCGGCCAGCTTCTTGACACTGCTCAGTGTCACAATATTAGTCTCACTCTGGTGTGCTCACTTCCTCGATGGGTGCATAAAGGAAGGAGCGACCGGCGAGGAGCACACTCTGCTCCTTCCAGTGAAGACGTTGCCTCCTCAGGTAGTATATTTTAAATGTGCATTGCAGTTAGCAAGACGTTAGATCATATTTAACTTTGTGTTGTTGGATGGTGGGGGCGGTGGGAGGGGAGAGGGGGGGGGGGGGTCTGCGAACTGTAGGGGCCAATTCACAAAGGGTTAGCAATACTCGAATCGCCCATGGAGCTAGTGCATCTACTGGGCACGGAGCGCTGACCCAAAATGGTTCCTGGAAACTAATGGTCATTTCATGAGCGACACAGAAGACACAATCACGAAATGACCATTTCTGAAAGTTGAAATAATGGCGTATTTTGAGTGGCAAAGTGGAAGTGATTGGAAAGTCCTATTCAGATGCTTTGAGCTGAATGGCTCTTTTAGATGTGCAGGGGAGAAACTAAAACATTTCTTATTCAAAAATTCTGAACTTAAGGAACGCAGGTAGGAGGTACGACATTGACAGACGGTTTGGAAAGAATCGGTGCACGTGTACCGTATGTTCTTCCAAACTTAAGGCACTTTGATCATTTTCGGTACGTGAAATGAATGCTTGTTTTCTATGTCCTCCAGTGTTGAGTGAGTCGTAGGCCCGTTGTGTCTGCATGTTCTGTTGTGAGCAGGTAAAATGTGAGACGCTACATTGGTTTCTTGTAAGCCTCTTTAAAATGTAAGTAACGCAAAAGCTGCATTTCCAATGATACAATGCTCTGAAATATAAGGATAAAGCACAACACAACATTAATGTGTTCCTCAAATCGTCACTGATGACCCCAGTGGTACATACTGACACTTGAGTTAAGCTCACCCCTCTAATGGCTGAGAGAATAATAGTAGAAGCTGACACAGCACTACAAAGAAAACAAAAACGCGTTTTCCACTGCAATGTTTTATCCTGCGCAGGAAAGTTAACCACATTTGGCAAGCAGCCAATCTAGTCACATGCGAACACGTATGACGATTTCGGTGCAGTTTCATGTACAAAAATATGCGACAAATAGTTGCTCTTTTCATTCTTTTTTTCATAGACCCGAAAAACAACATTTTGGGAGGCATAGTGTGAAAATTGTCTGTTGTGATTTTCAAGAATGTGATAGACACGCTGCAGACATTTTGAAACTCGGATCAGCCAAACTTGAGCTATTCTCTTTTTTAAATCAATATGTATATGTCTTGTGTACCTGTACAGTCTGTCCAATGTAATAACAAAAACGCTGCCTATTTACAAAAGACGCATGTGCATACAAAGCCACACTATGGCCACAAACAACACGCTCAAAATAAACATGCAGCGACAGTACAACAGGACACAGTACGCAGACATGTTACACTGATATAAGTGCAATAACATCTACATTAGTACCAAGGGATACAATTCCCTAGTGCTAACATCTTCCATATTTGCACTACCGTTCCCTATGGGAACTAGAGAAAACATGCACTGCAGGACTAGGTTTTTGCACTAGGTCAATTTCGCTGGTAGTTCTAAAATTGTGGCAAGTTGCACTTGCACCACCGCAACGTTCATGCAATCTGATTCAAGTAAAACACAAGTGGGGACAATAGACACAGACAACATGCACTGACACGCACATACCAGAATCTGTTAGACAGAATGGAGGAATACAAGGGACCTTAAAAACACAGAGATGCTAAAACAAGATGCAGAGAACATTTGTGTAGAATGAGTATGTGTGGAATGGCTGTGCATGCACAACCTCAGGCACACCCGACTAATACGATCGATACAAGAACACATGTGGATTCCAGTACGTCTCGGCTTCTCCTGGCTCGCAGGCCAGTTTTAGTGTAAAAGGACGTCACTACTTCGTCATTACTTGGCCCTCTCTCCAAAAACCTATCGCCATGTGGGATTGTCAGGAGTCTAATAACCTATATGGTCGGTCACCTATACATGTTATTCTAGTGGCACTTACATGTCAGGTGGTTGGCCTGTCCCATCTCCAATTTACTAACTATTACACTATTGCAGAGTAGTGGGCCTACCATTGGTTCTCGCCTGTTGCAACCCACCCCAGGGGTGATACACTGTGATTGGCTAGAACTGATTCCCCCAGGCCTGGGACTCGATCGAGTTCTCAGCTTGCAGTGTACCTCTTCAAGGTAATGTGAATGATTATGTGTCTGTTTGTTAATTTGTGTACACCCCCTATACCTTAAGAGAATATTCTCCTAACAATAGCAACACTTGTAGCCATCTGCGACTGGCTGAGGGGACTGGCTTCTTCTTCCCACCCTGGAAGACTGTCCATTGTTCCATTCAGCTGCACCATGTGTTTGGAGACCACAAAAATCGAGCTCTGAATCTCAAAATTATGAGGATTTATTCAGTTTTCCTGCAGCTGGTTCCTTTGTCGTCTGGGGATTGGAATGTCTTTGTATCTCTTGACCTTGGCTGTGGGCCCTTTCTCATGTGGTCTTGCTCTCTGTCCAGCCTGAATCAGCTCAACTCGTCTCCTGCTCAATGATTTGAGGCCTGCTATAATTTTTCTAAACCTTATAATGTGGTTTTACATTGTCCATTTATACTACATTCCCTATGGGCTAACTATACATGGTTTGCTCAGGTTCCATATATACTCCTGTATGTCCACGTGATTATTGACTTTAAGCATCAGCAAGCTTGCTCAGGATCTCTTGTGCCTTGCGGTTTCTGCGTTACTGCATTTGGCTAATGACAAAATAATAAAGCAATGACAGTATGTAAATGTATGTGTCCTCAGGCTATAGAATTGCGCATTCATGTTCTTCTTCTATTCGAGTGTGTATTTGTGTGGTGCAGTGCGGACTGCATGTGTACTTCATGTCTAACGCTGCTGTGTCGAGGTGTCTTTAATAACGTCAGCAACATGGCTTCTTGGTGCTTAGTCCAGGATGTCCATATAGGTGTCTCTGACCATGGTCTTCCGGTCTTCACTCACGTTTGGATAGATTTGTACCACACCTAGTCTGTATGGCTGACTGAGAGGGTACCCTCTCATTTTTTTGCAAAAACTCCTCCTTCCATTGTTGTGACCAGATCCAGAACGTACCTATTCTCGAGTGCCACCAACCTTACTGCTCAGAGCTCTTCTTTTATTGCTTTGAACCGATGCATGGTGGAGTTGATCGTCACCATCAGCTCCCAACTGGTAATCTGCAGCCACTTCGCATTTGTGTACGCCTGCACAAATGGTATGATTGCTGCAAAGAACATTTGCATCCTACTGAACAACCTGTGTTCTGCTGGAACCTCATCTAGTGCTATCTTTGATGCTTCTGAGAAGTAATTACCTCCTCTCTTAACTCTGCTCAATTCAGCTGGTTTCTTGCTCTCGCTTGTTTGTTCCTCTTACACAGATCTCTTCTTCCTTTTGCTAGTGTGCATCTTCGGCACTCATCAAGCTTCACATCTTTCCGTGGTACGACCAGTGACAGCATATTGATGTGTACCAATGGGCAAACTCCTCCCCAGTTGGGTGGCAGCTTCTTGTGCGCCTTTGATCTGCATGCCCAGTAGTGGTCCATCAGTACTGCTGTGCCTGTCTCCATTGATGCATGCTTCTCTATGCTCCAGCATGCTACATTTTCGCCAACTTCCATTTCCCCATTATTCTTCTAACACAGTGATGGTGTCTTCAGGGGTATTATTGGCATTGGTCCAGCTTCATTCTCCACCCATGTCAGTAACTGTGTGCTCGCATCCCACTCCTTCAGGCATTTATAGTTCTCGTCCTGTACCTTGTTCACTGGGAACTTTGCTAGTGTGAGCGCCTTACTCCCCACCACTCCATCCTTCCATCCATCTTCTGTCTATACTTGGCCTTTCACAAGTATCTGCGGTCTTTCCCAGCATCCAGGCTCTAACCCTATTTCTTTCATTCTGGTCCATGGACATGGCAATTCCTACAGTGTTATAGTTTTAATTTCTCCCTTCTCTGGCCCACCTGTTATGTACTGTATAGCTTCATCTAACTGCCAATAATTGTTCATCATGTCTAATGACTTTATGTAATTGTCTTCATACTGGCATGTGTTACTCACAACACCTATCTCAATGTTGCTGTCTTCCCCTGGACCCTTGCTCGAGTTGTCAACATCGAGAGATACATCAAGCATTGTGCTCTTGCTGCTGGTATTTCAGTTGCTATGAACGTTCTGGAGGCACTCATGGCATAGGGGATTCATGAGCAGACATAGCAGCTCTTGCGCTCTGAAACACTTGTGTATGGGCGCAATACAAATAAAATATCATATCCCCAGTGGTTTCCTTCCCTACTTTGGTCATGTGTTTGTACCACATGTTATTAGACACTCGAGCAGTGTCGGTGAGTACATGTTTACCCCTTTCATGTCTGTGTCAACACTGCACTTACCTCTCCTTACCGTTTCTGCACTGTTCTACTGTCCACCTGACATGGTAGTTCCACCTGCTTGGGTCACGGAAATGTCTGTAGAGGATACAGAGGTAGCACTAGCAACAAAAGAAAACCTCCAAATATAAACACAACAAATCTGCTAGGAATAAGGAGAAACAACAGGATAATCACATTCTTTATTATTTCACTCATCTTTACCTGTGCTGCTGATCCTTGGGCAGCCTGAATATATAGTTGCCCGCCTGAAATGTGTACAAAGAAGTGCGATATTGTTTTAGTATTGTAAGCAACTCTTCGAGCCCTGTGTACCAAATAGTCGTTTATGGCAAACACGAACACTTCTCCCCACACTGACCTTCCTGATGGGTGTCTCAGTGTGGCGAAAAAAGGAGGATCGCTGTGCTCTAGCTGTGGGTATTTTTGGGCCAAATACTCTATAAAGGCAAGATAATATACTCTGGGGGATCGTGCTCGGAACCTACTGGGTCTTCTTACAGTGTGGACAAGCTGGTTTGAGAAAGTATCAGGGTGGTGGGCAGTGGGCAACATGAATAATCATCAACAATTACATTGGCTTTCTCATCGAAGGTGTGTAGAGAATAAAATAACAAACAGACAGTGTACCCTTAGTCTAAGTCATTAGCAGTCCATTCCCTAACTCTGTTGTCCATGAGCGAGTAACCATTGGGTGTCCTCCACTCGGCAGTGTAAGTTCAAAATCTGCTTGTTGCTCTCCTTGCTGCTGATTGTGGGCCCTGTTGATCACGTTGCCAGGTGAGGCTGCTGCTTTGTAGGACTTTATGTCTGACAGGTGGTTCCAAACTGTCTTCCCCTTGAGCCTGAAAGCACGATCTGCCACCTTTTCCACAGTGTGAGGACCAGTGAACCTTGGTGCATTCCACCGGCGGATAAAGTTCTGCTATAACACTAGGTCCCCCACATTCACTTGGCTCTGGAGTCCTGAGGCTCTTGGTCTGTTGTCGCAGTTGCTCTCTCTGCTGTCTTCTGCCCCCACTGAGTATTGTTGTATTTTACGAGAGATAAAAGAGGCACTAGCAATCAAAGAAGTAATGTATTCATACATCTCTTGTCCAAACACATCTGCACTAGTTTCACAATCTTTCTGTCCTCTTGTGGGGGAAGCCAGTGGGAGTTGCATGCATCATCCTGTCACCACCTCATGGGGCGTTAAATGGTGGTCGGGCCCAGGCATATTGCACAATGCAAACTAAGCAAGGGGTAAGCAGTGCAGCCAACTTTTATTTGTGGTCTGCTGTGTTTTGGCTATGGCCTCCTTGAGGAGACCGTTCAGATGTTCACACATTCCATTTTCTTGAGGGTGGTATGCACAGGCAAATTTGTGTTGAATGCCCAGCAACCTGGTGAAGTGCTGGAACATCTCATTGGCGAAGTGAGGGCCATTGTCAGACTGCAGGACCTCACACACGCCCCATCTTGGGAACACTTCCCTGACCAAAAACGTGGCCGCTCTGAGGGCATTGGCATGTGAACAAGGAACTATTTCCATCCACCTGGAGAATGGGCCCACAACCACTATCAGTTAGTTGTATCCTTAACACCCTTGGATCATGTCAACGTAGTTAACATGTAAATGCTAGAATGGGCCTACTGGTAGAGGTATGGCTCCTCTCACAACTCTCAATGTATGCCATGCTCTATATTGCTTGCAAGTTAAGCAATTACGTACAAATTCAGCCATGTGTTCTGCAAAATGTGGACGGAACTATGTTTCTCCAATGTGGGCAGCAATGACCTCGTTTCCCCGTGTGTGTTGGGTGGTTTAATTGTGTCAGTGCAGTGTTCAATAATGCTAGTGGCATAAACACTTTCCATGTGTTTTTTCTGCTGCCATAAGGCATCTGTTGGGGATACTGTACATCCCCTTTTTGTCCACAACTCTTTCTGTTCCCTGGGTGCAGCTCCCTGCAGTTCCATAATCAGTGTTCCTGGAAATGCATTGTACCCTTCCTTCAGTTCCATGTCCATGGCACAATCTCAGGCATTTGATGCTGCCTCCTTTTCTAATATCTCTCTAAAATGTTACCTCAAAATCTTCTGTTTTGTTCCCCCTTGAGATGGGATCTTCCCCTCTAGTCTGTGCTTATCACTTAACTATTGCTAGCCATGCTGGATAATCAATTACTTCAATCAGTTTGTCCAATGGAAGTGCATGCTGTACTGGTGTACCATCCCCCCTCCTGAATCCTCGCCTGATCCATTGTGACAGTCCTGAGTGCACTGCGGATGTTACATAGGCAGAGTCAGAGTATACTGTCACTAGTATTCGGGCCACTAGTTCTGCTGCGTGTGCTGAATAATGGGATGGTAATCGCCCACTTGCCACTACCTCACTCGTCCCATCTTCCTTCAACATTACTACTGCAGTTCCTGTATGCCTGACCCCATCTGTCTGGTCGATAGTTGACAACCTGTCAATGTACAGCACATCTCCCATCTCAGGTGCATCCTCATCTACCTTGCGGTTGTCACTGAATGACTGTATGCTTTCTGCGCTGTCGTGTACATAGACACCCTCCTGCTAGAAAAATTGTGGGGATGACAAGTCTGCACCTCCCTATCTTCAGTGAAGCATTTGAGAGTATCACTTCATACCCTGATGTTCTTTGTGTAGTCAAGTTGCTCTTCGGCTTCTGCAGTATTGCAAAAAGTGCGTGCTCCACATAAAGAGTGGTAGTGCACCCCATGGTGATTGCTGCTGACTTCTCACCTGTGAATGTGGCAGATGCCAATGCTTGTTCACACTGATAATCTCCTCTCATTACTGGGTCAAGCTTCCCAATGTAGTAGGGTATGGGTTTGTATCCCATGCTTGTCTTCTGTGTCAGTACTGCTTTCATCACTACGCCATGAGTGTGTGAGAATAGGAAAAATTCCTTTTTGCAATCTTGGATACCTAGCACTGCTGCTGTGCATGTTTCCACCTTCAGCATGTCAAATGCATCAGTCATCTCTGAGGTCCATGTCATTGGGCCTCATTCCGAGTATGGCGTTAAGGGATAGCGGCCACCGGTAATGAGACCGGTGGCGGTGATCCCTTACCGCCATACTCCAAGTTCCCTTTGTGCCCTCGCCCTTAACGCCTGCTTTGAGCAGGTGTTAAAGTCGAGGGCGCAAAGGGGCCTCCAAGCCAATAACGGTGACCGTAATGAACGGTCACCGTTATTTGCATCTTCCCCATTCCCATTGAGCCCTATGGGGGCTCATTTGGGAATGGGGAAGAGCCTTGGTGAATGGGGAATTACCGCCCCACCAACCTTGGAATGGGGCGGTAATTCCGCCATCCACCAAGGCGCTGCCGGTCCGGGTACGGCGTCAACCAAGGCGTTAATAGCGCCATTGGTTAGCACCGTACTCGGAATGAGGCCCATTGTCTTGTGTCCCTGCTGTGCTTCCTTCAGGGTGCCCAATAGTGGCCTTGTGTACATATTGTATGTAGTCAAAGACCCATGCTCTGCAGTAGTTAAACAACCCTAAGAACTGCTGCATTTCTCTCACTGTCATGGGCTTAGCTGTCTTGGGTATTGTGTCTTCCCTTTCTGGTGTAATCTATTGCCCATTTTGGGGTATTGTCTGCCCAATGTATAGCACCTCTTTCTGACAGTACTCTAGCTTGCTCTTGTTAACCTTGTAGCCCTTGTCAACTAACACTCCCAACATGTGCACTAAATCCTTCCTACACAGATCTTCTGTCTTGTGCACATCAAAATGTCATCTACGTACTGGAAAACTGTGCTCTCCATCGGTATTTTGCATAAGTCCATTTGTATCACTCTGTTAAAGATAGATGGTGACTGGCAGTACCCTTGAGGAAGTCTTGTATGTTTCCATTTCCTCTTTCTATACATAAAGGAAGTCAAATATTGTGAGTCTGGGTTTAGTGGTACTGAGAAGAATGCATTCTTCGAGTCAATGACCGTGAAGCAGGAATCTTCCGCTGGAATGCTGCATAGGAGTGTCACTGGATTTGCAACCAGGGGGTTCTCTGCTTCAACAATGTGGTTAAGAAGCCTTAAGTCCTGGATAAAACGCCATGACTCCCCTTTTGCCTTTCTCACTGGGTACACTGCCGTGTTACATGTGGACTCTGATGGTTCAAGAATGCCTATCTCTATCAGTACTGCAATGGTCTTATAAATGCCTTCATCTGACTCTTTTGTGAGTGGGTACTGTTTCACTCTTGGTAAAATTGCTCCTGGTTTCGTTTTTAGCTTCACTCCCCCTATGCTTTTTAAGAGCCCCACATCATAGGGACTTGTCATAGAAAGCGAGATATTGTCTGTGAAAGGAACCACTTTCTGAGCCCCAGAGAATCCTTGAGTGTTCATGGCATTGCCTGACAATTTAAATACTCCTTCCCGAATGCAGGACCTATTCACCCCTTTCTCTACAAAAAGGGAAAACGTGTTGTCACCTATCACCACTCCTAAGCGAGGTCCCTGCGAAGGATTGCGTGTGATCGACAGGATGGGGCACATCAAGTTTGTCTGTGGGCTGTCCAATTAAGAGTATAAGGACTTCCCATTCTCAATAAAGGGGTTGTTCCCTGCCATGGTAACTCCACCCAGTTGTCTAATGGGAATCGTTGCCATGGAGTCCACATGTGCTGCGGCGTCATTGCTCTGTATTTGTCCCAGTTGCTGTGTATTCTCGCAAGCCTGTGGTGTTTTCAAATACTGTGGTACTGTGGCTGGCAGCTGTGTTATCTGCTATTGCATCTGCGGAGCTTACAACTGCACTTGTGGCATCTGTTGGTGTGTGCCCTGTATCTGCCCTTGCTGCAGCTGGTCGTGTTTATAGTAGTCATCCTGGTCCTCTTGATATGGCTACTGGCCCTGTGCTCCCCAGTTCTACTGCATCCCCCAGCTCCTACACACTCTCAAAATGTGTCCTATTTGCCCACACGTCCAACAATGTGGTGGCTCCATCCCTTGCCCTTGGAAACCCCCTGAAAACTCGCCTGGGCCCTGCTGCACCTGCTTTCCATACCCCAGAGACCCTCCTGGAAAGCCCCCTTGGTTGTGATGCATCTTTGGTCCAAACCTGCATCCTCTCAGTTGGCCCCTCTTCCTCAAAACCCTTTCTGTGTGTTCCCCCGCCCCATGAATCCTCCCACCATGGGCGGTGTGAACTGCTGCAGCTGCTGTGCCTGTGGGGTTGGGCTGGTTAATACCACCCCTTCCATTGCGTACTTCATTCGTTAACTGTACTAGCTTTGCTTCGTCTATCTTCCTGTCCTCTGCCTTTTTCTTGAACTTCTCCTGCCATAGCCTACAATGGTGAACTATTGTGAGTTGTATTTCTGGCCACCCTTTTGCCTCCATGCCTACCAACCTCCTTAAGTGTTTCTGAATGGGCTCTGGCAGCCCCTGACATAGTATATGATAAAATATTGCTACTGTTTTATCCCAGTAATCTCGAGTTTCAAGGTGCCAAAGCTCTTGAATCTCCTAATATACAGCATGGGGTCTTCATCTTCCCTAATTTTCCAAGACATGCTTGCCCCAATATCTGATGTGTCTGAGTATTGTGTCCTTAAGTTCTTCACTTCCCTTGTCCTTCTGTCCCACTACTCCAGTTCCAATCTTTTCATCTCTCTGCGATCCCTTTTGATCCTCTCTTCTCTTTCCCTCTGCATCTGCTCCTTCTCCTTATCCTTCCTTCGTTCCCTATCTTCTCTCTGCAATCTCTGTTCTCTTCTCCTCTCCCTGTCCTTTCCTTCTAGTTTCCCCTCTTGTTCCCTCCCACTCCTATCTGTCTGCTCCATTATCCCAGCCCAGTCCTATGCTTCGCTGCTCCCCTTCAGACCGTCCATTGCCTTAGCCGCACCATATGTCTTGCTGTCTGTTCTTCCTTCCAGCTTCAGGAGTTTCTGTCCCCCTATCCACTCATTTGTGGCTATTCTCCCGAGCCCTTCCTTTGCGCCCTTCTGCGCCTCGCTGCTTGTATCTCATTCAGTAGCAGGCTGCCCTGCGCCCCCGACCCCTCTTCCTTTGTATATGGTAGCAGTGTATATGTCAGATTTGAATATCCATCTGCTGCTCTAAGTTCCCATAATGCTCTTCTTGTAATGGGTACATCCCTTTCTCCTTGTTTGTGTCATCTGATGCTACACTCGGAGGGACGTGTGGGGGAGCGGAAGGCGAGTTTGCAGATCCTGGTTCCTCCTGCTGGTTCAGCATCTATTGATGCCTCGCTGCCTCCCCCTCCTGAAACATGCGCCACAACTCGAATATGGCCATGCGACTTGCTAACTTCTTCCCCTGATAGGCGCCCTGTATGTGTGTCTGTCAGTAGTGACTACTGCACATCCTTGGAGAAACTTTTGCAAGGTGGCCATGGTTTAGTTAATTTTCCCATTGTACTTTTGGACCATTCTATAAGGGTGTCAAGGTATGGATTTTTGGATGGTATGATAACCTTCTTGCCAAGTAACGGTATACCACGGTTATAGTGGTATAGTGAGCATATTAAAGTAACCTTAAATAATACTTTGGCGCAATGTTTACTTTTCTTAACAGACTTACACTACAAACAAGAAGTCGTCTTTGTATATAAATGTGTTTAAGTAGAAGTGACAAAAGTGGGCACTTTGGTGTTCCCAATTAACAGTCCTAAAAGACAAACTCCCTTCTTCATTTACTGAGAACACTTTGGCCGCACTGAGTGCATAGCGAACACGGACTACATATCACCAGGGAAACTAAGCTCTGTGCCCACGCTGGACAAATGTCTGGGCGAGGGTTTAGGTAGGCTGGAACTTCATCCCATTCTATTGAAGTAGACCCCCCGCACCCAAGTCTGTGGGGGCCCCTTTAATCTTTAAAAGAAAGTTTATAGCATTGTTTAAGTGGTCATTTAGAGTTTCAGCTCCACAACTAGGCTACTTTTCTTTGTTCGGAAATGCAGAGGACAGGTAACTTCCCTTGATAATCTACACACCACAAAATAAGGCACAGGTTGAGGCTGTGTCACTTCAAATGTATATTTGGTGGCCAAACATAAATCGCTCCAAAAGGTGATCAATAATCACAGACCATTTTTACCCTGCTTTTAGCTAGTGGGTGTTGTGGGGCAGTGATACATTTTGGGAATATTATTCAAATTCATTGATAAAACCAGGGACTTCACCCATTGTAGTATGCATTAGAAAACACATTCTCCATTATAATATGTTACAATCTAAAATGTAATTTATATAATCCATAATAATTTACATATCACACATACCTCATGAACTAGTTCCTTCTCATTCCTTACAATTTATTGATTTTGTGATCAGGTATGTGCTTCAAAGGTACAAAAGGCACCACCTGAAACTGTGTGTACCCAAAAAACATATTGTTAACATAGGCAGGCTGCTTTTTCCAGATGTAGGAATGGGGCTCACCAAATAACATTTTGAAATGGGCATTCATGCATCTTCAAACAGGTCTGCAGGTACCCAAATCAAAACATCTGTTAAATGGATAATTCCTGGTAATTACTCTGTCTTCTCAAAAGTGGGGCCAGAGAAAGTGTGAATGCGTACAAACATTTAAAATCTTTGGTGCATGCTCCGTCACCCCCTCAGCCCCTGTGAAAACAGGGACATACTCTATTTACTAAAATGGTTCTGGAGGGACCTTGTGCAATCGCTTACTTCTCTTTTACAATGGTCTGCATGCCACAAAAGTAGGCAGTAGGCTTAGCAGCACTTCAGAAATTTCAGAGAAATGCAGACGGTTGCCATTAAAAGGAACACAACATAGCCCATGAACGCTTATAAAGAAGCTCTTTTCAGTACGGTTTTATTTATTTGGTATTAATAATGCGCCAATACAGCAAATGGTGTTCCATTGGACTTTTCTGATGGGTGTAAGTAAACTGATAGCATGTAGGTCTCAGCCCCCCGCTCCCCACATACCTTCATACACATCAAGTCCACTCAAATGTAGACAAGAATGATAGCTGGGCGACAGAGGCAAATAACAATCCTTAGGTTTGTCACCCATAGGACCATTATTCGAACCCCAGGGTCTCCATCCCGTCGATCGTGAGCCACTGGTAGCTCGCCTCATGCTTCCCAGTAGCTCTCTCAGCTGTGCTGCCTTTGCTGGCCCCTAAGCTAAGTGAGGGGAGAAGGGACTGC